>NC_143046.1:51666944-52000000 GCF_057628025.1 Oncorhynchus mykiss | reverse complement strand
GCTGTGTGTGTGTGTGTGTAAGCGAGCGCTGTGTGTGTAAGCGAGCGCTGTGTGTGTGTGTGTGTGTGTGTGTAAGCGAGCGCTCTGTGTGTGTGTGTGTGTGTAAGCGAGCGCTCACTCGGTGTGTGTGTGTAAGCGAGCTCTCTGTGTGTGTGTGTGTAAGCGAGCGCTGTGTGTGTGTAAGCGAGCGCTGTGTGTGTGTAAGCGAGCGCTGTGTGTGTGTGTAAGCGAGCGCTGTGTGTGTGTGTGTGTGTGTGTGTGTGTGTGTGTGTGTAAGCGAGCGCTGTGTGTGTGTGTGTAAGCGAGCGCTGTGTGTGTGTGTGTGTAAGCGAGCGCTGTGTGTGTGTGTGTGTAAGCGAGCGCTGTGTGTGTGTGTGTGTGTAAGCGAGCGCTGTGTGTGTGTAAGCTAGCGCTGTGTGTGTAAGCTAGCGCTGTGTGTGTAAGCTAGCGCTGTGTGTGTGTAAGCTAGCGCTGTGTGTGTGTAAGCTAGCGCTGTGTGTGTGTAAGCTAGCGCTGTGTGTGTGTAAGCTAGCGCTGTGTGTGTGTGTAAGCGAGCGCTGTGTGTGTGTGTGTGTGTAAGTGAGCGCTGTGTGTGTGTGTGAGTGCTGTGTGTGTGTGTGTAAGCGAGCGCTCTGTGTGTGTGTGTGTATGCGAGTGCTGTGTGTGTAAGTGAGCGCTGTGTGTGTGTGTAAGCGAGCGCTGTGTGTGTGTGTAAGCGAGCGCTGTGTGTGTGTGTAAGCGAGCGCTGTGTGTGTGTAAGCGAGCGCTCTGTGTGTGTGTGTGTGTGTGTGTGTAAGCGAGCGGTGTGTGTGTGTGTGTGTAAGCGAGCTCTCTGTGTGTGTGTGTAAGCGAGCTCTCTGTGTGTGTGTGTGTAAGCGAGCGCTCTGTGTGTGTAAGCGAGTGCTCTCTCTGTGTGTGTGTGTGTAAGCGAGCGCTGTGTGTGTGTGTGTGTAAGCGAGCGCTGTGTGTGTGTGTGTGTGTGTAAGCGAGCGCTGAGTGTGTTTGTGTAAGCGAGCGCTGTGTGTGTGTGTGTGTGTGTGTGTGTAAGCGAGCGCTGTGTGTGTGTGTAAGCGAGCTCTGTGTGTGTGTGTGTGTGTGTGTGTGTAAGCGAGCGCTGTGTGTGTGTGTAAGCGAGCGCTGTGTGTGTGTGTAAGCGAGCGCTGTGTGTGTGTGTAAGCGAGCGCAGTGTGTGTGTGTGTGTGTGTAAGCGAGCGCTGTGTGTGTGTAAGCGAGCGCTGTGTGTGTGTGTGTGTAAGCTAGCGCTGTGTGTGTAAGCTAGCGCTGTGTGTGTGTAAGCTAGCGCTGTGTGTGTGTGTGTAAGATAGCGCTGTGTGTGTGTGTGTGTAAGCTAGCGCTGTGTGTGTGTGTGTGTAAGCTAGCGCTGTGTGTGTGTGTGTGTAAGCTAGCGCTGTGTGTGTGTGTGTAAGCTAGCGCTGTGTATGTGTGTAAGCTAGCGCTGTGTGTGTGTGTAAGCTAGCGCTGTGTGTGTGTGTAAGCTAGCGCTGTGTGTGTGTGTAAGCTAGCGCTGTGTGTGTGTGTAAGCTAGCGCTGTGTGTGTGTAAGCGAGCGCTCTGTGTGTGTGTGTGTGTGTAAGCGAGCACTCTGTGTGTGTGTAAGCGAGCGCTGTGTGTGTGTGTGTGAGCGCTGTGTGTGTGTAAGCGAGCTCGCTGTGTGTGTGTGTGTGTGTGTAAGCGAGCGGTGTGTGTGTGTGTGTGTAAGCGAGCTCTCTGTGTGTGTGTGTAAGCGAGCTCTCTGTGTGTGTGTGTGTAAGCGAGCGCTCTGTGTGTGTAAGCGAGCGCTCTCTCTGTGTGTGTGTGTGTAAGCGAGCGCTGTGTGTGTGTGTGTGTAAGCGAGCGCTGTGTGTGTGTGTGTGTGTGTGTGTAAGCGAGCGCTGAGTGTGTGTGTGTAAGCGAGCGCTGTGTGTGTGTGTGTGTGTGTGTGTAAGCGAGCGCTGTGTGTGTGTGTAAGCGAGCTCTGTGTGTGTGTGTGTGTGTGTAAGCGAGCGCTGTGTGTGTGTGTAAGCGAGCGCTGTGTGTGTGTGTGTGTAAGCGAGCGCTGTGTGTGTGTGTGTGTAAGCGAGCGCTGTGTGTGTGTGTGTGTGTGTGTGTGTGCAAGCTAGCGCTGTGTGTGTAAGCTAGCGCTGTGTGTGTGTGTGTGTAAGCGAGCACTGTGTGTGTGTAAGCGAGCGCTGTGTGTGATTGTGTGTGTAAGCGAGCGCTCTGTGTGTGTGTAAGCGAGCGCTCTGTGTGTAAGCGAGCGCTCTGTGTGTGTGTGTAAGCGAGCGCTCTGTGTGTGTGTGTAAGCGAGCGCTCTGTGTGTGTGTGTGTGTGTAAGCGAGCGCTCTGTGTGTGTGTGTGAGCACTGTGTGTGTGTGTGAGCACTGTGTGTGTGTGTGTGAGCACTGTGTGTGTGTGTGAGCACTGTGTGTGTGTGTTTATGAGCACTGTGTGTGTGTGTGTGAGCACTGTGTGTGTGTGTGTGAGCACTGTGTGTGTGTGTGTGAGCACTGTGTGTGTGTGTGTGAGCACTGTGTGTGTGTGTGTGAGCACTGTGTGTGTGTGTGAGCACTGTGTGTGTGTGTAAGCGAGCGCTGTGTGTGTGTGTGTAAGCGAGCGCTGTGTGTGTGTGTGTAAGCGAGCGCTGTGTGTGTGTGTGTAAGCTAGCGCTGTGTGTTTGTAAGCTAGCGCTGTGTGTGTGTAAGCTAGTGCTGTGTGTGTGTGTGTAAGTGAGCGCTCTGTGTGTGTGTGTAAGCGAGCGCTGTGTGTGTGACCACTGTGTGTGTGTGTGTAAGCGAGCGCTGTGTGTGTGTGTGTGTAAGCGAGCGCTGTGTGTGTAAGCGAGCGCTGTGTGTGTGTGTGTGTGTGTGTGTAAGCGAGCGCTCTGTGTGTGTGTGTGTGTGTGTAAGCGAGCGCTCACTCGGTGTGTGTGTGTAAGCGAGCTCTCTGTGTGTGTGTGTGTAAGCGAGCGCTGTGTGTGTGTAAGCGAGCGCTGTGTGTGTGTAAGCGAGCGCTGTGTGTGTGTGTAAGCGAGCGCTGTGTGTGTGTGTGTGTGTGTGTGTGTGTGTGTGTGTGTGTGTAAGCGAGCGCTGTGTGTGTGTGTGTAAGCGAGCGCTGTGTGTGTGTGTGTGTAAGCGAGCGCTGTGTGTGTGTGTGTGTAAGCGAGCGCTGTGTGTGTGTGTGTGTAAGCGAGCGCTGTGTGTGTGTGTGTGTGTAAGCGAGCGCTGTGTGTGTGTAAGCTAGCGCTGTGTGTGTAAGCTAGCGCTGTGTGTGTAAGCTAGCGCTGTGTGTGTGTAAGCTAGCGCTGTGTGTGTGTAAGCTAGCGCTGTGTGTGTGTAAGCTAGCGCTGTGTGTGTGTAAGCTAGCGCTGTGTGTGTGTGTAAGCGAGCGCTGTGTGTGTGTGTGTGTGTAAGTGAGCGCTGTGTGTGTGTGTGAGTGCTGTGTGTGTGTGTGTAAGCGAGCGCTCTGTGTGTGTGTGTGTAAGCGAGTGCTGTGTGTGTAAGTGAGCGCTGTGTGTGTGTGTAAGCGAGCGCTGTGTGTGTGTGTAAGCGAGCGCTGTGTGTGTGTGTAAGCGAGCGCTGTGTGTGTGTAAGCGAGCGCTCTGTGTGTGTGTGTGTGTGTGTGTGTAAGCGAGCGGTGTGTGTGTGTGTGTGTAAGCGAGCTCTCTGTGTGTGTGTGTAAGCGAGCTCTCTGTGTGTGTGTGTGTAAGCGAGCGCTCTGTGTGTGTAAGCGAGCGCTCTCTCTGTGTGTGTGTGTGTAAGCGAGCGCTGTGTGTGTGTGTGTGTAAGCGAGCGCTGTGTGTGTGTGTGTGTGTGTGTGTAAGCGAGCGCTGAGTGTGTTTGTGTAAGCGAGCGCTGTGTGTGTGTGTGTGTGTGTGTGTAAGCGAGCGCTGTGTGTGTGTGTAAGCGAGCTCTGTGTGTGTGTGTGTGTGTGTGTGTGTAAGCGAGCGCTGTGTGTGTGTGTAAGCGAGCGCTGTGTGTGTGTGTAAGCGAGCGCTGTGTGTGTGTGTAAGCGAGCGCTGTGTGTGTGTGTGTGTGTGTGTAAGCGAGCGCTGTGTGTGTGTAAGCGAGCGCTGTGTGTGTGTGTGTGTAAGCTAGCGCTGTGTGTGTAAGCTAGCGCTGTGTGTGTGTAAGCTAGCGCTGTGTGTGTGTGTGTAAGATAGCGCTGTGTGTGTGTGTGTGTAAGCTAGCGCTGTGTGTGTGTGTGTGTGTAAGCTAGCGCTGTGTGTGTGTGTGTAAGCTAGCGCTGTGTATGTGTGTAAGCTAGCGCTGTGTGTGTGTGTAAGCTAGCGCTGTGTGTGTGTGTAAGCTAGCGCTGTGTGTGTGTGTAAGCTAGCGCTGTGTGTGTGTGTAAGCTAGCGCTGTGTGTGTGTAAGCGAGCGCTCTGTGTGTGTGTGTGTGTGTAAGCGAGCACTCTGTGTGTGTGTAAGCGAGCGCTGTGTGTGTGTGTGTGAGCGCTGTGTGTGTGTAAGCGAGCTCGCTGTGTGTGTGTGTGTGTGTGTAAGCGAGCGCTTTGTGTGTGTGTGTGTGTGTAAGCTAGCGCTGTGTGTGTGTGTAAGCTAGCGCTGTGTGTGTGTGTAAGCTAGCGCTGTGTGTGTGTAAGCTAGCGCTGTGTGTGTGTGTAAGCTAGCGCTGTGTGTGTGTAAGCGAGCGCTGTGTGTGTGTGTATGTAAGCGAGCGCTATGTGTGTGTGTGTGTAAGCGAGCTGTGTGTGTGTGTGTGTGTGTGTGTGTAAGCGAGCGCTGTGTGTAAGTGAGCGCTGTGTGTGTAAACGAGCGCTGTGTGTGTGTGTAAGCGAGCGCTGTGTGTTTGTAAGCGAGCGCTGTGTGTGTGTGTGTGTAAGCGAGCTCGCTGTGTGTGTGTGTGTAAGCGAGCGCTCTGTGTGTGTGTGTGTGTAAGCGAGTGCTGTGTGTGTGAGCACTGTGTGTTTGTGAGCGCTGTGTTTGTGTGTAAGCGAGCGCTGTGTGTGTCTGTGTGTGTGTGTGTGTAAGCTAGCGCTGTGTGTGTGTGTGTGTAAGCGAGCGCTGTGTGTGTGTGTAAGCGAGCTCTCTGTGTGTGTGTGTGTGTGTGTAAGCGAGTGATCTGTGTGTGTAAGCGAGCGCTCTCTCTGTGTGTGTGTGTGTGTGTGTGTGTGTGTGTGTGTGTAATCGAGCGCTGTGTGTGTGTGTAAGCGAGCGCTGTGTGTGTAAGCGAGCGCTGTGTGTGTGTGTGTGTGTGTGTGTGTGTGTAAGCGAGCGCTGTGTGTGTGTGTGTGTGTGTGTGTAAGCGAGCGCTGTGTGTGTAAGCGAGCGCTGTGTGTGTGTGTGTGTGTGTGTGTGTGTAAGCGAGCGCTGTGTGTGTGTGTGTGTGTGTGTGTGTGTGTAAGCGAGCGCTGTGTGTGTGTGTGTGTGTGTGTGTGTAAGCGAGCGCTGTGTGTGTGTGTAAGCTAGCGCTGTGTGTGTAAGCTAGCGCTGTGTGTGTGTAAGCTAGCGCTGTGTGTGTGTAAGCGAGCGCTGTGTGTGTGTGTGTAAGCGAGCTCGCTGTGTGTGTGTGTGTGTGTGTAAGCGAGCGCTGTGTGTGTGTGTAAGCGAGCGCTGTGTGTGTGTGTGTGTGTAAGCGAGCGCTGTGTGTGTGTAAGCTAGCGCTGTGTGTGTAAGCTAGCGCTGTGTGTGTAAGCTAGCGCTGTGTGTGTGTAAGCTAGCGCTGTGTGTGTGTAAGCTAGCGCTGTGTGTGTGTAAGCTAGCGCTGTGTGTGTGTAAGCTAGCGCTGTGTGTGTGTGTAAGCGAGCGCTGTGTGTGTGTGTGTGTGTAAGTGAGCGCTGTGTGTGTGTGTGAGTGCTGTGTGTGTGTGTGTAAGCGAGCGCTCTGTGTGTGTGTGTGTAAGCGAGTGCTGTGTGTGTAAGTGAGCGCTGTGTGTGTGTGTAAGCGAGCGCTGTGTGTGTGTGTAAGCGAGCGCTGTGTGTGTGTGTAAGCGAGCGCTGTGTGTGTGTAAGCGAGCGCTCTGTGTGTGTGTGTGTGTGTGTGTGTAAGCGAGCGGTGTGTGTGTGTGTGTGTAAGCGAGCTCTCTGTGTGTGTGTGTAAGCGAGCTCTCTGTGTGTGTGTGTGTAAGCGAGCGCTCTGTGTGTGTAAGCGAGCGCTCTCTCTGTGTGTGTGTGTGTAAGCGAGCGCTGTGTGTGTGTGTGTGTAAGCGAGCGCTGTGTGTGTGTGTGTGTGTGTGTGTAAGCGAGCGCTGAGTGTGTTTGTGTAAGCGAGCGCTGTGTGTGTGTGTGTGTGTGTGTGTAAGCGAGCGCTGTGTGTGTGTGTAAGCGAGCTCTGTGTGTGTGTGTGTGTGTGTGTGTGTAAGCGAGCGCTGTGTGTGTGTGTAAGCGAGCGCTGTGTGTGTGTGTAAGCGAGCGCTGTGTGTGTGTGTAAGCGAGCGCTGTGTGTGTGTGTGTGTGTAAGCGAGCGCTGTGTGTGTGTAAGCGAGCGCTGTGTGTGTGTGTGTGTAAGCTAGCGCTGTGTGTGTAAGCTAGCGCTGTGTGTGTGTAAGCTAGCGCTGTGTGTGTGTGTGTAAGATAGCGCTGTGTGTGTGTGTGTAAGCTAGCGCTGTGTGTGTGTGTGTGTAAGCTAGCGCTGTGTGTGTGTGTGTGTAAGCTAGCGCTGTGTGTGTGTGTGTAAGCTAGCGCTGTGTATGTGTGTAAGCTAGCGCTGTGTGTGTGTGTAAGCTAGCGCTGTGTGTGTGTGTAAGCTAGCGCTGTGTGTGTGTGTAAGCTAGCGCTGTGTGTGTGTGTAAGCTAGCGCTGTGTGTGTGTAAGCGAGCGCTCTGTGTGTGTGTGTGTGTGTAAGCGAGCACTCTGTGTGTGTGTAAGCGAGCGCTGTGTGTGTGTGTGTGAGCGCTGTGTGTGTGTAAGCGAGCTCGCTGTGTGTGTGTGTGTGTGTGTAAGCGAGCGCTTTGTGTGTGTGTGTGTGTGTAAGCTAGCGCTGTGTGTGTGTGTAAGCTAGCGCTGTGTGTGTGTGTAAGCTAGCGCTGTGTGTGTGTAAGCTAGCGCTGTGTGTGTGTGTAAGCTAGCGCTGTGTGTGTGTAAGCGAGCGCTGTGTGTGTGTGTATGTAAGCGAGCGCTATGTGTGTGTGTGTGTAAGCGAGCTGTGTGTGTGTGTGTGTGTGTGTGTGTAAGCGAGCGCTGTGTGTAAGTGAGCGCTGTGTGTGTAAACGAGCGCTGTGTGTGTGTGTAAGCGAGCGCTGTGTGTTTGTAAGCGAGCGCTGTGTGTGTGTGTGTGTAAGCGAGCTCGCTGTGTGTGTGTGTGTAAGCGAGCGCTCTGTGTGTGTGTGTGTGTAAGCGAGTGCTGTGTGTGTGAGCACTGTGTGTTTGTGAGCGCTGTGTTTGTGTGTAAGCGAGCGCTGTGTGTGTCTGTGTGTGTGTGTGTGTAAGCTAGCGCTGTGTGTGTGTGTGTGTAAGCGAGCGCTGTGTGTGTGTGTAAGCGAGCTCTCTGTGTGTGTGTGTGTGTGTGTAAGCGAGTGATCTGTGTGTGTAAGCGAGCGCTCTCTCTGTGTGTGTGTGTGTGTGTGTGTGTGTGTGTGTGTGTAAGCGAGCGCTGTGTGTGTGTGTAAGCGAGCGCTGTGTGTGTAAGCGAGCGCTGTGTGTGTAAGCGAGCGCTGTGTGTGTGTGTGTGTGTGTGTGTGTAAGCGAGCGCTGTGTGTGTGTGTGTGTGTGTGTAAGCGAGCGCTGTGTGTGTGTGTGTGTGTGTGTGTAAGCGAGCGCTGTGTGTGTAAGCGAGCGCTGTGTGTGTGTGTGTGTGTGTGTGTGTGTAAGCGAGCGCTGTGTGTGTGTGTGTGTGTGTGTGTGTGTGTGTAAGCGAGCGCTGTGTGTGTGTGTGTGTGTGTGTGTGTAAGCGAGCGCTGTGTGTGTGTGTAAGCTAGCGCTGTGTGTGTAAGCTAGCGCTGTGTGTGTGTAAGCTAGCGCTGTGTGTGTGTAAGCGAGCGCTGTGTGTGTGTGTGTAAGCGAGCTCGCTGTGTGTGTGTGTGTGTGTGTAAGCGAGCGCTGTGTGTGTGTGTAAGCGAGCGCTGTGTGTGTGTGTAAGCGAGCGCTGTGTGTGTGTGTGTAAGCGAGCGCTGTGTGTGTGTGTGTAAGCGAGCGCTGTGTGTGTGTGTGTAAGCTAGCGCTGTGTGTTTGTAAGCTAGCGCTGTGTGTGTGTAAGCTAGTGCTGTGTGTGTGTGTGTAAGTGAGCGCTCTGTGTGTGTGTGTAAGCGAGCGCTGTGTGTGTGACCACTGTGTGTGTGTGTGTAAGCGAGCGCTGTGTGTGTGTGTGTGTAAGCGAGCGCTGTGTGTGTAAGCGAGCGCTGTGTGTGTGTGTGTGTGTGTGTGTAAGCGAGCGCTCTGTGTGTGTGTGTGTGTGTAAGCGAGCGCTCACTCGGTGTGTGTGTGTAAGCGAGCTCTCTGTGTGTGTGTGTGTAAGCGAGCGCTGTGTGTGTGTAAGCGAGCGCTGTGTGTGTGTAAGCGAGCGCTGTGTGTGTGTGTAAGCGAGCGCTGTGTGTGTGTGTGTGTGTGTGTGTGTGTGTGTGTAAGCGAGCGCTGTGTGTGTGTGTGTAAGCGAGCGCTGTGTGTGTGTGTGTGTAAGCGAGCGCTGTGTGTGTGTGTGTGTAAGCGAGCGCTGTGTGTGTGTGTGTGTGTAAGCGAGCGCTGTGTGTGTGTAAGCTAGCGCTGTGTGTGTAAGCTAGCGCTGTGTGTGTAAGCTAGCGCTGTGTGTGTGTAAGCTAGCGCTGTGTGTGTGTAAGCTAGCGCTGTGTGTGTGTAAGCTAGCGCTGTGTGTGTGTGTAAGCGAGCGCTGTGTGTGTGTGTGTGTGTAAGTGAGCGCTGTGTGTGTGTGTGTGTGCTGTGTGTGTGTGTGTAAGCGAGCGCTCTGTGTGTGTGTGTGTAAGCGAGTGCTGTGTGTGTAAGTGAGCGCTGTGTGTGTGTGTAAGCGAGCGCTGTGTGTGTGTGTAAGCGAGCGCTGTGTGTGTGTGTAAGCGAGCGCTGTGTGTGTGTAAGCGAGCGCTCTGTGTGTGTGTGTGTGTGTGTGTGTAAGCGAGCGGTGTGTGTGTGTGTGTGTAAGCGAGCTCTCTGTGTGTGTGTGTAAGCGAGCTCTCTGTGTGTGTGTGTGTGTAAGCGAGCGCTCTGTGTGTGTAAGCGAGCGCTCTCTCTGTGTGTGTGTGTGTAAGCGAGCGCTGTGTGTGTGTGTGTGTAAGCGAGCGCTGTGTGTGTGTGTGTGTGTGTGTGTGTGTAAGCGAGCGCTGAGTGTGTGTGTGTAAGCGAGCGCTGTGTGTGTGTGTGTGTGTGTGTGTAAGCGAGCGCTGTGTGTGTGTGTAAGCGAGCTCTGTGTGTGTGTGTGTGTGTAAGCGAGCGCTGTGTGTGTGTGTGTGTAAGCGAGCGCTGTGTGTGTGTGTGTGTGTGTGTGTGTGCAAGCTAGCGCTGTGTGTGTAAGCTAGCGCTGTGTGTGTGTGTGTGTAAGCGAGCACTGTGTGTGTGTAAGCGAGCGCTGTGTGTGATTGTGTGTGTAAGCGAGCGCTCTGTGTGTGTGTAAGCGAGCGCTCTGTGTGTAAGCGAGCGCTCTGTGTGTGTGTGTAAGCGAGCGCTCTGTGTGTGTGTGTAAGCGAGCGCTCTGTGTGTGTGTGTGTGTAAGCGAGCGCTCTGTGTGTGTGTGTGAGCACTGTGTGTGTGTGTGAGCACTGTGTGTGTGTGTGTGAGCACTGTGTGTGTGTGTGAGCACTGTGTGTGTGTGTTTATGAGCACTGTGTGTGTGTGTGTGAGCACTGTGTGTGTGTGTGTGAGCACTGTGTGTGTGTGTGTGAGCACTGTGTGTGTGTGTGTGAGCACTGTGTGTGTGTGTGTGAGCACTGTGTGTGTGTGTGAGCACTGTGTGTGTGTGTAAGCGAGCGCTGTGTGTGTGTGTGTAAGCGAGCGCTGTGTGTGTGTGTGTAAGCGAGCGCTGTGTGTGTGTGTGTAAGCTAGCGCTGTGTGTTTGTAAGCTAGCGCTGTGTGTGTGTAAGCTAGTGCTGTGTGTGTGTGTGTAAGTGAGCGCTCTGTGTGTGTGTGTAAGCGAGCGCTGTGTGTGTGACCACTGTGTGTGTGTGTGTAAGCGAGCGCTGTGTGTGTGTGTGTGTAAGCGAGCGCTGTGTGTGTAAGCGAGCGCTGTGTGTGTGTGTGTGTGTGTGTGTAAGCGAGCGCTCTGTGTGTGTGTGTGTGTGTAAGCGAGCGCTCACTCGGTGTGTGTGTGTAAGCGAGCTCTCTGTGTGTGTGTGTGTAAGCGAGCGCTGTGTGTGTGTAAGCGAGCGCTGTGTGTGTGTAAGCGAGCGCTGTGTGTGTGTGTAAGCGAGCGCTGTGTGTGTGTGTGTGTGTGTGTGTGTGTGTGTGTGTGTAAGCGAGCGCTGTGTGTGTGTGTGTAAGCGAGCGCTGTGTGTGTGTGTGTGTAAGCGAGCGCTGTGTGTGTGTGTGTGTAAGCGAGCGCTGTGTGTGTGTGTGTGTGTAAGCGAGCGCTGTGTGTGTGTAAGCTAGCGCTGTGTGTGTAAGCTAGCGCTGTGTGTGTAAGCTAGCGCTGTGTGTGTGTAAGCTAGCGCTGTGTGTGTGTAAGCTAGCGCTGTGTGTGTGTAAGCTAGCGCTGTGTGTGTGTAAGCTAGCGCTGTGTGTGTGTGTAAGCGAGCGCTGTGTGTGTGTGTGTGTGTAAGTGAGCGCTGTGTGTGTGTGTGAGTGCTGTGTGTGTGTGTGTAAGCGAGCGCTCTGTGTGTGTGTGTGTAAGCGAGTGCTGTGTGTGTAAGTGAGCGCTGTGTGTGTGTGTAAGCGAGCGCTGTGTGTGTGTGTAAGCGAGCGCTGTGTGTGTGTGTAAGCGAGCGCTGTGTGTGTGTAAGCGAGCGCTCTGTGTGTGTGTGTGTGTAAGCGAGCGGTGTGTGTGTGTGTGTGTAAGCGAGCTCTCTGTGTGTGTGTGTAAGCGAGCTCTCTGTGTGTGTGTGTGTGTAAGCGAGCGCTCTGTGTGTGTAAGCGAGCGCTCTCTCTGTGTGTGTGTGTGTAAGCGAGCGCTGTGTGTGTGTGTGTGTAAGCGAGCGCTGTGTGTGTGTGTGTGTGTGTGTGTGTGTAAGCGAGCGCTGAGTGTGTGTGTGTAAGCGAGCGCTGTGTGTGTGTGTGTGTGTGTGTGTAAGCGAGCGCTGTGTGTGTGTGTAAGCGAGCTCTGTGTGTGTGTGTGTGTGTAAGCGAGCGCTGTGTGTGTGTGTGTGTAAGCGAGCGCTGTGTGTGTGTGTGTGTGTGTGTGTGTGCAAGCTAGCGCTGTGTGTGTAAGCTAGCGCTGTGTGTGTGTGTGTGTAAGCGAGCACTGTGTGTGTGTAAGCGAGCGCTGTGTGTGATTGTGTGTGTAAGCGAGCGCTCTGTGTGTGTGTAAGCGAGCGCTCTGTGTGTAAGCGAGCGCTCTGTGTGTGTGTGTAAGCGAGCGCTCTGTGTGTGTGTGTAAGCGAGCGCTCTGTGTGTGTGTGTGTGTAAGCGAGCGCTCTGTGTGTGTGTGTGAGCACTGTGTGTGTGTGTGAGCACTGTGTGTGTGTGTGTGAGCACTGTGTGTGTGTGTGAGCACTGTGTGTGTGTGTTTATGAGCACTGTGTGTGTGTGTGTGAGCACTGTGTGTGTGTGTGTGAGCACTGTGTGTGTGTGTGTGAGCACTGTGTGTGTGTGTGTGAGCACTGTGTGTGTGTGTGTGAGCACTGTGTGTGTGTGTGAGCACTGTGTGTGTGTGTAAGCGAGCGCTGTGTGTGTGTGTGTAAGCGAGCGCTGTGTGTGTGTGTGTAAGCGAGCGCTGTGTGTGTGTGTGTAAGCTAGCGCTGTGTGTTTGTAAGCTAGCGCTGTGTGTGTGTAAGCTAGTGCTGTGTGTGTGTGTGTAAGTGAGCGCTCTGTGTGTGTGTGTAAGCGAGCGCTGTGTGTGTGACCACTGTGTGTGTGTGTGTAAGCGAGCGCTGTGTGTGTGTGTGTGTAAGCGAGCGCTGTGTGTGTAAGCGAGCGCTGTGTGTGTGTGTGTGTGTGTGTGTAAGCGAGCGCTCTGTGTGTGTGTGTGTGTGTAAGCGAGCGCTCACTCGGTGTGTGTGTGTAAGCGAGCTCTCTGTGTGTGTGTGTGTAAGCGAGCGCTGTGTGTGTGTAAGCGAGCGCTGTGTGTGTGTAAGCGAGCGCTGTGTGTGTGTGTAAGCGAGCGCTGTGTGTGTGTGTGTGTGTGTGTGTGTGTGTGTGTGTGTAAGCGAGCGCTGTGTGTGTGTGTGTAAGCGAGCGCTGTGTGTGTGTGTGTGTAAGCGAGCGCTGTGTGTGTGTGTGTGTAAGCGAGCGCTGTGTGTGTGTGTGTGTGTAAGCGAGCGCTGTGTGTGTGTAAGCTAGCGCTGTGTGTGTAAGCTAGCGCTGTGTGTGTAAGCTAGCGCTGTGTGTGTGTAAGCTAGCGCTGTGTGTGTGTAAGCTAGCGCTGTGTGTGTGTAAGCTAGCGCTGTGTGTGTGTAAGCTAGCGCTGTGTGTGTGTGTAAGCGAGCGCTGTGTGTGTGTGTGTGTGTAAGTGAGCGCTGTGTGTGTGTGTGAGTGCTGTGTGTGTGTGTGTAAGCGAGCGCTCTGTGTGTGTGTGTGTAAGCGAGTGCTGTGTGTGTAAGTGAGCGCTGTGTGTGTGTGTAAGCGAGCGCTGTGTGTGTGTGTAAGCGAGCGCTGTGTGTGTGTGTAAGCGAGCGCTGTGTGTGTGTAAGCGAGCGCTCTGTGTGTGTGTGTGTGTAAGCGAGCGGTGTGTGTGTGTGTGTGTAAGCGAGCTCTCTGTGTGTGTGTGTAAGCGAGCTCTCTGTGTGTGTGTGTGTAAGCGAGCGCTCTGTGTGTGTAAGCGAGCGCTCTCTCTGTGTGTGTGTGTGTAAGCGAGCGCTGTGTGTGTGTGTGTGTAAGCGAGCGCTGTGTGTGTGTGTGTGTGTGTGTGTAAGCGAGCGCTGAGTGTGTGTGTGTAAGCGAGCGCTGTGTGTGTGTGTGTGTGTGTGTGTAAGCGAGCGCTGTGTGTGTGTGTAAGCGAGCTCTGTGTGTGTGTGTGTGTGTGTGTGTGTAAGCGAGCGCTGTGTGTGTGTGTAAGCGAGCGCTGTGTGTGTGTGTAAGCGAGCGCTGTGTGTGTGTGTAAGCGAGCGCTGTGTGTGTGTGTGTGTGTGTAAGCGAGCGCTGTGTGTGTGTAAGCGAGCGCTGTGTGTGTGTGTGTGTAAGCTAGCGCTGTGTGTGTAAGCTAGCGCTGTGTGTGTGTAAGCTAGCGCTGTGTGTGTGTGTGTAAGATAGCGCTGTGTGTGTGTGTGTAAGCTAGCGCTGTGTGTGTGTGTGTGTAAGCTAGCGCTGTGTGTGTGTGTGTGTAAGCTAGCGCTGTGTGTGTGTGTGTAAGCTAGCGCTGTGTATGTGTGTAAGCTAGCGCTGTGTGTGTGTGTAAGCTAGCGCTGTGTGTGTGTGTAAGCTAGCGCTGTGTGTGTGTGTAAGCTAGCGCTGTGTGTGTGTGTAAGCTAGCGCTGTGTGTGTGTAAGCGAGCGCTCTGTGTGTGTGTGTGTGTGTAAGCGAGCACTCTGTGTGTGTGTAAGCGAGCGCTGTGTGTGTGTGTGTGAGCGCTGTGTGTGTGTAAGCGAGCTCGCTGTGTGTGTGTGTGTGTGTGTAAGCGAGCGCTTTGTGTGTGTGTGTGTGTGTAAGCTAGCGCTGTGTGTGTGTGTAAGCTAGCGCTGTGTGTGTGTGTAAGCTAGCGCTGTGTGTGTGTAAGCTAGCGCTGTGTGTGTGTGTAAGCTAGCGCTGTGTGTGTGTAAGCGAGCGCTGTGTGTGTGTGTATGTAAGCGAGCGCTATGTGTGTGTGTGTGTAAGCGAGCTGTGTGTGTGTGTGTGTGTGTGTGTGTAAGCGAGCGCTGTGTGTAAGTGAGCGCTGTGTGTGTAAACGAGCGCTGTGTGTGTGTGTAAGCGAGCGCTGTGTGTTTGTAAGCGAGCGCTGTGTGTGTGTGTGTGTAAGCGAGCTCGCTGTGTGTGTGTGTGTAAGCGAGCGCTCTGTGTGTGTGTGTGTGTAAGCGAGTGCTGTGTGTGTGAGCACTGTGTGTTTGTGAGCGCTGTGTTTGTGTGTAAGCGAGCGCTGTGTGTGTCTGTGTGTGTGTGTGTGTAAGCTAGCGCTGTGTGTGTGTGTGTGTAAGCGAGCGCTGTGTGTGTGTGTAAGCGAGCTCTCTGTGTGTGTGTGTGTGTGTGTAAGCGAGTGATCTGTGTGTGTAAGCGAGCGCTCTCTCTGTGTGTGTGTGTGTGTGTGTGTGGGTGTAAGCGAGCGCTGTGTGTGTGTGTAAGCGAGCGCTGTGTGTGTAAGCGAGCGCTGTGTGTGTAAGCGAGCGCTGTGTGTGTGTGTGTGTGTGTGTGTGTAAGCGAGCGCTGTGTGTGTGTGTGTGTGTGTGTGTGTGTAAGCGAGCGCTGTGTGTGTGTGTGTGTGTGTGTGTAAGCGAGCGCTGTGTGTGTAAGCGAGCGCTGTGTGTGTGTGTGTGTGTGTGTGTGTAAGCGAGCGCTGTGTGTGTGTGTGTGTGTGTAAGCGAGCGCTGTGTGTGTGTGTGTGTGTAAGCGAGCGCTGTGTGTGTGTGTAAGCTAGCGCTGTGTGTGTAAGCTAGCGCTGTGTGTGTGTAAGCTAGCGCTGTGTGTGTGTAAGCGAGCGCTGTGTGTGTGTGTGTAAGCGAGCTCGCTGTGTGTGTGTGTGTGTGTGTAAGCGAGCGCTGTGTGTGTGTGTAAGCGAGCGCTGTGTGTGTGTGTAAGCGAGCGCTGTGTGTGTGTGTGTAAGCGAGCGCTGTGTGTGTGTGTGTAAGCGAGCGCTGTGTGTGTGTGTGTAAGCTAGCGCTGTGTGTTTGTAAGCTAGCGCTGTGTGTGTGTAAGCTAGTGCTGTGTGTGTGTGTGTAAGTGAGCGCTCTGTGTGTGTGTGTAAGCGAGCGCTGTGTGTGTGACCACTGTGTGTGTGTGTGTAAGCGAGCGCTGTGTGTGTGTGTGTGTAAGCGAGCGCTGTGTGTGTAAGCGAGCGCTGTGTGTGTGTGTGTGTGTGTGTAAGCGAGCGCTCTGTGTGTGTGTGTGTGTGTAAGCGAGCGCTCACTCGGTGTGTGTGTGTAAGCGAGCTCTCTGTGTGTGTGTGTGTAAGCGAGCGCTGTGTGTGTGTAAGCGAGCGCTGTGTGTGTGTAAGCGAGCGCTGTGTGTGTGTGTAAGCGAGCGCTGTGTGTGTGTGTGTGTGTGTGTGTGTGTGTGTGTGTGTGTAAGCGAGCGCTGTGTGTGTGTGTGTAAGCGAGCGCTGTGTGTGTGTGTGTGTAAGCGAGCGCTGTGTGTGTGTGTGTGTAAGCGAGCGCTGTGTGTGTGTGTGTGTGTAAGCGAGCGCTGTGTGTGTGTAAGCTAGCGCTGTGTGTGTAAGCTAGCGCTGTGTGTGTAAGCTAGCGCTGTGTGTGTGTAAGCTAGCGCTGTGTGTGTGTAAGCTAGCGCTGTGTGTGTGTAAGCTAGCGCTGTGTGTGTGTGTAAGCGAGCGCTGTGTGTGTGTGTGTGTAAGTGAGCGCTGTGTGTGTGTGTGAGTGCTGTGTGTGTGTGTGTAAGCGAGCGCTCTGTGTGTGTGTGTGTAAGCGAGTGCTGTGTGTGTAAGTGAGCGCTGTGTGTGTGTGTAAGCGAGCGCTGTGTGTGTGTGTAAGCGAGCGCTGTGTGTGTGTGTAAGCGAGCGCTGTGTGTGTGTAAGCGAGCGCTCTGTGTGTGTGTGTGTGTAAGCGAGCGGTGTGTGTGTGTGTGTGTAAGCGAGCTCTCTGTGTGTGTGTGTAAGCGAGCTCTCTGTGTGTGTGTGTGTGTAAGCGAGCGCTCTGTGTGTGTAAGCGAGCGCTCTCTCTGTGTGTGTGTGTGTAAGCGAGCGCTGTGTGTGTGTGTGTGTAAGCGAGCGCTGTGTGTGTGTGTGTGTGTGTGTGTGTAAGCGAGCGCTGAGTGTGTGTGTGTAAGCGAGCGCTGTGTGTGTGTGTGTGTGTGTGTGTAAGCGAGCGCTGTGTGTGTGTGTAAGCGAGCTCTGTGTGTGTGTGTGTGTGTGTGTGTGTAAGCGAGCGCTGTGTGTGTGTGTAAGCGAGCGCTGTGTGTGTGTGTGTGTGTAAGCGAGCGCTGTGTGTGTGTGTGTGTAAGCGAGCGCTGTGTGTGTGTGTGTGTGTGTGTGTGTGCAAGCTAGCGCTGTGTGTGTAAGCTAGCGCTGTGTGTGTGTGTGTGTAAGCGAGCACTGTGTGTGTGTAAGCGAGCGCTGTGTGTGATTGTGTGTGTAAGCGAGCGCTCTGTGTGTGTGTAAGCGAGCGCTCTGTGTGTAAGCGAGCGCTCTGTGTGTGTGTGTAAGCGAGCGCTCTGTGTGTGTGTGTAAGCGAGCGGTCTGTGTGTGTGTGTGTGTAAGCGAGCGCTCTGTGTGTGTGTGTGAGCACTGTGTGTGTGTGTGAGCACTGTGTGTGTGTGTGTGAGCACTGTGTGTGTGTGTGAGCACTGTGTGTGTGTGTTTATGAGCACTGTGTGTGTGTGAGCACTGTGTGTGTGTGTGTGAGCACTGTGTGTGTGTGTGTGAGCACTGTGTGTGTGTGTGTGAGCACTGTGTGTGTGTGTGTGAGCACTGTGTGTGTGTGTAAGCGAGCGCTGTGTGTGTGTGTGTAAGCGAGCGCTGTGTGTGTGTGTGTAAGCGAGCGCTGTGTGTGTGTGTGTAAGCTAGCGCTGTGTGTTTGTAAGCTAGCGCTGTGTGTGTGTAAGCTAGTGCTGTGTGTGTGTGTGTAAGTGAGCGCTCTGTGTGTGTGTGTAAGCGAGCGCTGTGTGTGTGACCACTGTGTGTGTGTGTGTAAGCGAGCGCTGTGTGTGTGTGTGTGTAAGCGAGCGCTGTGTGTGTAAGCGAGCGCTGTGTGTGTGTGTGTGTGTGTGTGTGTAAGCGAGCGCTCTGTGTGTGTGTGTGTGTGTAAGCGAGCGCTCACTCGGTGTGTGTGTGTAAGCGAGCTCTCTGTGTGTGTGTGTGTAAGCGAGCGCTGTGTGTGTGTAAGCGAGCGCTGTGTGTGTGTAAGCGAGCGCTGTGTGTGTGTGTAAGCGAGCGCTGTGTGTGTGTGTGTGTGTGTGTGTGTGTGTGTGTGTGTAAGCGAGCGCTGTGTGTGTGTGTGTAAGCGAGCGCTGTGTGTGTGTGTGTGTAAGCGAGCGCTGTGTGTGTGTGTGTGTAAGCGAGCGCTGTGTGTGTGTGTGTGTGTAAGCGAGCGCTGTGTGTGTGTAAGCTAGCGCTGTGTGTGTGTAAGCTAGCGCTGTGTGTGTGTAAGCTAGCGCTGTGTGTGTGTAAGCTAGCGCTGTGTGTGTGTAAGCTAGCGCTGTGTGTGTGTGTAAGCGAGCGCTGTGTGTGTGTGTGTGTGTAAGTGAGCGCTGTGTGTGTGTGTGAGTGCTGTGTGTGTGTGTGTAAGCGAGCGCTCTGTGTGTGTGTGTGTAAGCGAGTGCTGTGTGTGTAAGTGAGCGCTGTGTGTGTGTGTAAGCGAGCGCTGTGTGTGTGTGTAAGCGAGCGCTGTGTGTGTGTGTAAGCGAGCGCTGTGTGTGTGTAAGCGAGCGCTCTGTGTGTGTGTGTGTGTGTGTGTGTAAGCGAGCGGTGTGTGTGTGTGTGTGTAAGCGAGCTCTCTGTGTGTGTGTGTAAGCGAGCTCTCTGTGTGTGTGTGTGTAAGCGAGCGCTCTGTGTGTGTAAGCGAGCGCTCTCTCTGTGTGTGTGTGTGTAAGCGAGCGCTGTGTGTGTGTGTGTGTAAGCGAGCGCTGTGTGTGTGTGTGTGTGTGTGTGTGTAAGCGAGCGCTGAGTGTGTGTGTGTAAGCGAGCGCTGTGTGTGTGTGTGTGTGTGTGTGTAAGCGAGCGCTGTGTGTGTGTGTAAGCGAGCTCTGTGTGTGTGTGTGTGTGTGTGTAAGCGAGCGCTGTGTGTGTGTGTAAGCGAGCGCTGTGTGTGTGTGTGTGTAAGCGAGCGCTGTGTGTGTGTGTGTGTAAGCGAGCGCTGTGTGTGTGTGTGTGTGTGTGTGTGTGCAAGCTAGCGCTGTGTGTGTAAGCTAGCGCTGTGTGTGTGTGTGTGTAAGCGAGCACTGTGTGTGTGTAAGCGAGCGCTGTGTGTGATTGTGTGTGTAAGCGAGCGCTCTGTGTGTGTGTAAGCGAGCGCTCTGTGTGTAAGCGAGCGCTCTGTGTGTGTGTGTAAGCGAGCGCTCTGTGTGTGTGTGTAAGCGAGCGCTCTGTGTGTGTGTGTGTGTAAGCGAGCGCTCTGTGTGTGTGTGTGAGCACTGTGTGTGTGTGTGAGCACTGTGTGTGTGTGTGTGAGCACTGTGTGTGTGTGTGAGCACTGTGTGTGTGTGTTTATGAGCACTGTGTGTGTGTGAGCACTGTGTGTGTGTGTGTGAGCACTGTGTGTGTGTGTGTGAGCACTGTGTGTGTGTGTGTGAGCACTGTGTGTGTGTGTGTGAGCACTGTGTGTGTGTGTGAGCACTGTGTGTGTGTGTAAGCGAGCACTGTGTGTGCAGCCAGGTCACCCGTGATACAAGTCAGTACTCAACGTCCGTTCATGTCTGAGGATGTCGGAAGATGATGTGGAAGCCTGCCACAAGGGGCAACAGTAAGCGCTGTTACCTTCAAGTAGGTTTTCGGTTTTGCTATGGTTTGTGTATGGGGATGGAGGATGGGCGTAAGCATCTGCCTCTGGTGCCAAAGGTTCGATGTTCGAATCCAGTGATGGAAAGTTGTTTTTTATATTTTTGTTTTAAGCCTATCCATAGCCTTAACCCTTACCTTAACCATTCAGAATGAATGCCTAAACTTAACCTTAAATACTTTGACATATGAAGTTTTGAACAATTTCGAAATGTGATGTTTGAGAAACATGGATGAAGGTCTAATTCTGACGTGAGACTGTGAGAGCTTGTTGTGTGTTTGTGTAGACACGCTTCACCTGCCATCAAAGGCGATTATTCCCCGGACACAAAAGAACCTACCGCTTCATACTTCTCATGCAAATTACTGTATGGGGAAAGTTAGTTGTCATTGGCAAACCCTCACTTCCTCCTCTCTCTTTTTAAGATGCTCTTCATTCTCTTGCTCCTCAAATGTTGGTATAATGAATTTGGCATTCTGTCTCCTTCCTCTCTCCATTTCTCTTTTTCTTTCCGAATACTTTCTGGGGATTCACTCTCAGGACACTAATGTAAACAGAGTGTGTTGCACCACTTCCCAGCTCCAGCATGCTTTTGTTTCTCCTGGGTGGATTAATTGACAGACGGTGCCAGGGCCTGTGGGTTTGAGTGGCGTAACCACCGATGTCACCGGGGGCTAAGCTGTTGATCTGCTTGTAAAAGTCTGTTGCAGAAATAGGTTTCTGGCCTTCATGTGTTAATGAAGTGGTCTCCGAGAAGGAGTGCTGATCTAGGATCAAGTCCCTCCCCTGTAACCTTATTATTATGTGCATTATTAACTAAAAGGCTACACTGATCCTAGATCAGCACTCTAGATTCACAGGCCCAGGGGCTGTATGTATCAAGCATCTCCGAATAAGAGTGCTTTTCTAGCATCATATCTCCTCTGTTGTTGTAATGCTATTCATTATTATCTCAAAGGCCAAACTCATCCCAGTTCAGCATTCCTCCTCATTATGAATACAGACCCTGGTCTTTCCTGTGGTCTGAATAAATGGACCCAGCATGTAGTGACTGGGTAAGGTCTGACCAGCTCTTGGCAGGTATTTACTGTAATACTGTTATGGCTTATGGTTAGCCTAATGGAGGTACATTTTATGAACTACAAAGGACTCATATTGAGATTAATGGCTACTATGTTAACATGTAGTGTGTGTGTGTGTGTGTGTGTGCGCGCGCGCTTTCTTGCTCTCCACTTTTCGTCTGCATTGGGAGTCTGGGCTGCATCATGTTAGCTCCTCGCTCATGCTGCACAGAAGTTAACACACTTGACTAATGCGGCAAGGCATGTAGAAATGTTTAAACTGTTCATTACTGTTTGTAGAACACTGTAAAGCTAAAAGATACCGGTAGCTTCCAGCTTTTGCTAGCTTACAGCTATCATCAATTCATTACCCTGGTACTTTGTTTTTGATAATATGCAAAATAATACTGATTTCAAAGCTGATTGCCACCAAAACGTTATTCATTAACTTAATCGGTCTCTCTCACACGCCTCTCCCAAACATTTATCTATTGCAACGGTAATTTTCAAGGCTGAAATCTTTAAATGACGTGAGGAAAACGTAACTTATTTTCCCATTTGCTTTTCCCATTGTAAACGATGTGGATGGAGAAGGAAATGCTTTGCTTTACAATTACCATCAGGGTGTACCCTTTCCATGCATACTACATTGAGTGTACAAAACATTAGGGACACCTTCCTAATATTGAGTTGCACCCCCTTTTGCCCTCGGAACATTGCGTGTGTTCGTGCAGTACATTCGGGAAGTAGTCAGACCCCTTCCCTTTTACCATTATTTTTTGTTTCGTTACAGCCCTATTCTAAAATGGATTAAATAAATAATCTACACACAGTACCCCATAATTACAAAGCAAAAACAGTTTTTTTTTAATTATTTGCAAATGTAATAAAAAATAAAAAACTTATTTACATGTATTCATACCCTTGGCTATGAGACTCGAAATTGAGCTCAGGTGTATCTTGTTTCCATTGATCATCCTTGAGAAGTTTCTACACCTTGGGAGTCCACCTGTGGTAAATTCAATTGATTGGACATGATTTGGAAAGGCACACACCTGTCTGTATAAGGTACCACAGTTGACAGTGCATGTCAGAGCAAAAACCAAGCAATGAGGTTGAATGAATTGTCGTAGAGCTCCGAGACAGGATTGTGACGAGGCACAGATCTGGGGAAGGGTACCAAAATATTTCTGCAGCAGTGGGGACTTTCCCCAAGAACACAGTGGTCTCCATCATTCTTAAATGGAGGAAGTTTTGAACCACTAAGAGCTGGCCGCCCGGCCATACTGAGCAATCGGGGGAGAAGGGCCTTGGTCAGGCAGGTGGAACCAAAAATCTCAATTTTGGACTTGTCAGACCAAAGGACAGAATTCCACCGGTCTAATGTTCATTGCTTGTGTTTCTTGGCCCAAGCAAGTCTCTTCTTATTATTGGTGTCCTTTAGTAGTGGTTTCTTTGTAGCTATTTGAGCATGAAGGCCTGATTCACACAGTCTCCTCTGAACAGTTGATGTTACTCTGTGAAGCATTTAGTTGGGCTGCAATCTGAGGTGCAGTTAACTCTAATGAACTTATCCTCTGCACCAGAGGTAACTGGGTCTTCCTTTCCTATGGCGGTCCTCATGAGAGCCAGTTTCAACATAGCGCTTGAAGGTTTTTGCGACTGCACTTGAAGAAACTTTCAAAGTTCTTATTATTTTCCGTATTGACTGACCTACATGTCTTAAAGTAATGATGGACTGTCATTTCTCTTTCCTTATTCGAGCTGTTCTTGCCATAATATGGACTTGGTCTTTTACCAAATAGGGCTTCTGTATACCTCCCCTACCCTGTCACAACACAACTGATTGGCTCAAACCCATGCATTTGTGAAATGTCTTTCCTTCTTAACTTTTAACAAGACACACTTGTTAATTGAAATGCATTCCAGGTGACTATCTCATGAAGCTGGTTGAGAGAATGCCACGATTGTTCAAAGCTGTCAAGGCAAAGGGTGGCTACTTTTAAGAATCTGAAATATAAAATATATTTTTTATTTAACTTCTTGATGCCCCATCCCGTTAGCGGGATCATTTTCGTCAACCACCGCTGAATTGCAGAGCAACAAATTCAAATTAAATGCCTAAAAATATAAAATGTTCATGAAATCACAAGTGCAAAACACAGATTAGCTTGTTGTTAATCCACCTGGCGTGTCAGATTTCAGTAAAGCTTTTCAGCGTAAGCATACCAAGCGTTTATGTAAGGACATCTCAGTAGACAAAATATTACAAACAGCTAGCAGCCAAGTAGATTGGTCACAAAAGTCAGAAAAGCAATCAATTAAATTGCTTACCTTTGATGCTCTTCGGATGATTGCACTCACAAGACTCCCAGTTACACAATAAATGTTCCTTTTGTTCCCTAAAGATTATTTTTATATCCAAAATACCTCCATTTGGTTGGCGCGTTTTGTTCAGAAATCCACAGGCTCGAGCAGTCACGACATCGCAGACAAATTCCAAATAGTAGCCGTAATGTTCGTAGAAACATTTCAAACGTTTTTTCTAATCAATCCTCAGGTTGTTTTTACAATATATAATCGATAATATATAAACCGGGAATGTAGCTTCAATCGGAGAGAGAGAGAAAATGGCTTCTCCAAGCTGTTGCGCATACAAAACGCTGCTGGCACCCGGCCATACAATGACGCGATGGGATCTTTCTTGCTCATTTTTTTAAATAAAAGCCTAAAACTGTCTAAAGACTGTTCACACCATGGGGAAGCCATAGGAAAGGAATCTGGTTGATATCCCTTTAAAAGGAGCGAAGGCAGGCTATGGAACATGGAGCTTTCAAAATAGAGGCCACTTCCTGGTTTGATTTTCCTCAGGTTTTCGCCTGCAATATCAGTTCTGTTATACTCACAGACAATATTTTGACAGTTTTAGAAACTTTAGAGTGTTTTCTATCCTAATCTGACAATTATATGCACATTCGAGATTCTGGGCCTGAGAAATAGACAGTTTAATTTCGGTACATTTTTCATCCAAACGTCAAAATACTGACCCTACACTCAACAGGTTAACACTTTTTTGTTTACTACATGATTCCATATGTGTTATTTCATCTCATGCAAGACCAAGGGAGTAATCTATCTCGTCACCTGTTCATGTGGAAAAGCCTATGTAGGACAAACGAAAATACCATTTATACAACTCATAGCTGAACACTGCAGCTCAACCAGGTGTAAGAACATGGACTATCCAGTAGCAGCTCACTTTGTTGAAGCTAACCATCCCATCTCCTCCCTCAAATACACAGGTATTGAGCATGTTGCTCTACCAAGGAGAGGAGGTAACATTGAGATCCTACTACTACAAAGACAGGCTTACTGGATATCCTATCGAAAAACATTGACCCCTAGTGGTCTGAATGTTGACTTTTATCTCAGGCCCTTCTTATGAGCACTTTTTTCCCTTTTTTTATAAAATAAAATATATTTTTTTACAGCTTATTAGCGTACACCTAATGTGTTCCCCCTGTTGATGATGCTCATTATACGTTAAGGTTGAACCAAAAGATTACATGTAACAAAAATTAAATACGAAATAATGTGGAATTGAATGAATCAATAATGTATGTTGCCGTTAATATGATGTACAGTATTCCATTAAGGTTCTATATGATAACAATAGTATAATATATGTAATATGCCATATATATATATATATATATTATATATATATATATTTTTTTTTACAGTTTCACTCATTTTTAGTTAACTTAAACATTATGACACCCCCCACCACTGTCATTGGTTACACTAATTGCACTGTGTGTCTACATAATCTGGTTCAAGTATTCATGACATTACCCTGAGGAAGACACAGTGATGCCGAAACATTGGTGAATACCCATTAAATTCCTGGGAGATTATACATGGAGTGTGCGATTTTTATTTTATTTTATTAAAAAAAAAAAAAATTAATTTAAAATTTTGATAGCGCCAGCTCTTTTTTTTTTTTTTTTTTTTTTACATAGTTTTGATGCTGTCACTATTATTCTACAGTATAAAGAAAAACCCTTGAATGAGTAGGTGTGTCCAAACTTGACTGGTACTGTGCATACATTGAATTTGGAGTATTCAGACCACTTGACTTTTTCCACGTTTTGTTACATTACAGCGTTATTGTAATTTTTTTTTTTTTTTTTTTTAAATACCCCATCAATCTACACACAATACCCCATAGTGACAAAGCAAAAACGTTTTTTATAAATTTGTGCATATTTATAAAATATTAACTGGAATATCATATTTACAGAAATGTTCACACCCTTTACTCAGTACTTTGTTGAAGCACCTTTTGGCAGTGATTACAGCTTCAAGTCTTCTTTGGTTTGAAGCTACATGCTTGGGACACCTGAATTTGGGGAGTTTTACTCATTCTTCTCTGTAGATCCTCTCAAGCTCTGCCAGGTTGGATGGGGAGCGTCGCTGCACAGCTGTTTTCAGGTCTCTCCAGAGATGTTCGATCGAGTTCAAGTCCGGGCTCTGGCTGGGCCACTCTAAGACATTCAGAGACTTGTCCCGAAGCCACTTCTGCGTTGTCTTGGCTGTGTGCTTAGGGTCATTGTCCTGTTGGAAGGGGAACATTTAGGGTAATTTAATCCATCTAAAAATCAGGCTGTAATGTTACAAAATGTGGTAAAAATGATGGGGTCTGAGTACTTTCCGAATGCACTGTGTGTGTGCACATACATGCAGTTGAAGTCAGAAGTTTACATACACCTTAACCAAATACATTTAATCTCAGTTTTTCACAATTCTTGACATTTAATCCTAGTAATAATTCACTGTTTTAGGTCAGTTAGGATCACCACTTTATTTTAAGAATGTGAAATAAAAGTAAAGTGATTTATTTCAGCTTTTATTTCTTTCATCACATTCCCAGTGGGTCAGAAGTTTACATACACTCAATTAGTATTTGGTAGCATTGCTTTTAAATTGTTTAACTTCCTTCATATGTTTCGGGTAGCCTTCCACAAGCTTCCCACAATAAGTTGGGTGAATTTTGGCCCATTCCTCCTGACAGAGCTGGTGTAACTGAGTCAGGTTTGTAGGCCTCATTGCTTGCACACGCTTTTTCAGTTCTGCCCACAAATTGTCTATGGGATTGAGGTCAGGGCTTTGTGATGGCCACTCCAATACCTTGACTTTGTTGTCCTTAAGCCATTTTGCCACAACTTTGGAAGTATGCTTGGGGTCATTGTCCATTTGGAAGACCCATTTGCAACCAAGCTTCAACTTCCTGACTGATGTCTTGAGATGTTGCTTCAATATATACACATAATTTTCCACCCTCATGATGCCATCTATTTTGTGAAGTGCTCTAGTCCCTCTTATAGCAAAGCACCCCCACAACATGATGCTGCCACCCCCATACTTCATGGTTGGGATGGTGTTCTTCGGCTTGCAAGCCAAACATAACGATGGTCATTCTGGCCAAGCAGTTCTATTTTTGTTTCATCAGACCAGAGGACATTTCTCCAAAAAGTACGATTTTTGTCCCCATGTGCAGTTGCAAACCGTAGTCTGGCTTTTTTATGGCGGTTTTGGAGCAATGGTTTCTTCCTTGCTGAGTGGATTTTCAGGTTATGTCGATATAGGACTCGTTTTACTGTGGATATAGATACTTTTGTACCTGTTTCCTCCAGCATCTTCACAAGACCCTTTGCTGTTGTTCTGGGATTGATTTGCACTTTTCACACCAAAGTACATTCATCTCTAGGAGACAGACCGCGTCTCCTTCCTGAGTGGTATGTCGGCTGCGTGGTCCAATGGTGTTTATACTTGCGTACTATTGTTTGTACAGATGAACGTGGTACCGTCAGGCGTTTGGAAATTTCTCCCAAGGATGAACCAGACTTGTGGAGGTCTACAATTTCTTTTCAGAGATTTTGGCTGATTTCTTCTGATTTTCCCATAATTTCGAGCAAAGAGGCACTGAGTTTGAAGGTAGGCCTTGAAATACATCCACAAGTACAACTCCAATTGACTCAAATGATGTCAATTAGCCTTTCAGACGCTTCTAAAGCCATGACATAATTTTCTGGAATTTTCCAAGCTGTTTAAAGGCACAGTCAACTTAGTGTATGTAAACTTCTGACCAACTGAAATTGTGATACAGTGAAATAATCTGTCTGTAAACAATTGTTGGAAAAATTACTTGTGCCATGCACAAAGTAGATGTCCTTACCCACATTCCAAAACTATAGTTTGTTAACAAGTCATTTGTGGAGTGGTTGAAAAACAGGTTGAAATGACTCCAACCTAAGTGTATATATTCCCTTCTTGACTTGTACCACATTTTGTTGTGTTACAGCCTGAGTTTAAGATGGCTTCAATTGACATTTTGTGTCACTGGCTTACCCGCAATACCCAATAATGTCAAAGTGGAATTATGATTTTAGAAATGTTACTAATTCTTTGTACACTCAGTGTAGATGTTTGCACTTTTGGTGACTTGACCTACATTGTATGAGCTATGAAAATGACTAACTCATGATTCATGGCTTTAATGGTGTGTGGGGGTGATTTCTTATGACATTGACAGCAGTAAGATTTCCGTTTGATTTCACCCTAAACTTTGACTGTAGCTTTCAAATTATATTTCACTTTCTATTTTCTGACAAAACAACCACTCAGAGTTTAACAGAATGAGGCCAACAGTATGACTCCCATCTGACCATCTATTCTTCTTTCCCAGATCGGATTTTTAGCTTTTGTGCTTTCAGTTGGGCCTCTGTGGATCTTTAATGAAGTAGTTTATACACAGTGAAAAATGTTTTGGAAGCAGTGTAATATTTTGGCAGCTGTGCAATCTTTTGGAAGTGGCGTGTACCAGCTGTGCGTATGTTTGCCATGTTATTAATGCTATTGTAGGTTGAGTTTACATGTGATCATTTGTGTAGACAGGCACTCTCTCTTAGATGTCATTGTGCATCATGGCTTTATGATAACAGATGCACTAAGACCTACTGTACTAGGCCTACTTTTCAAGTTGAGTAACTGTGTGTGCGACTTGTGCTTGTGTGCAATGCGTGTGCATGTGAACTCCCAGCAAACTTGGCCCCTGGTTGTCTCACTCTCAACAGCCTCCCACTGTTTTCCCCTCCCGGTCTCCCTCCCCAGACGTACGGTATGGGTGGAGAGAGCCTGCGCTGCCTGACAGAGAAGCTGCGCATTGTGGTCCACTCCCTGACCATGGGTATCCAGGTCCGCTGGAGGGTGAACCCCTACGACGGGCAGACTGCCACCAGGCTGCCGGCCAGCGTGCTGCAGGTGGTGCTGGAGCTCATCACCTCTGCCAAGGGCCTCTTCTCTCTGCTCAACAGGTACATTAAACAACCCTGTTTTATATATGGCCAATTATTGGCAAAAGAGCTGATCCGATTGGTCAAAACACCAATTAGTGGAAATAATAGACATTAAAGAGACACATCTTCATCGTCTTGTGCTCACTGTCTGTGTCCAGGTACCAGTTTGCACAGCTGAGTGCTTACACGACCAGTAGGAACATCATCACCCACTGTAAAGAGCTGGGGACCACAGTACACAAGGTACGTCTACTGCTCCAATAGGCATCAAACAAAACAGACAGAAACCAGGAGAAACATTTGTATTTATGAAATTAGAAATAGTTGTTTTCGTTTTGCTACAGATATTAAACTGTGGCAGCCGCACATGTGATGAGACAAAGTTAGTGCCAAAAGCATCTGTGCAGATAGTCCGGGTAGCTATTTGATTAACTATTTAACTTGCTATTTAGCAGTCTTTCAGGCATGGCTGTTCATGTTTTCTTAGTGTAGGCACTCACTGCTTTATACCAATTTGATTAATGTCGTTTACCTAATAGGTAGGAGTAAGCTAACCAGGAAAAACTCTAGGCCTTATAAACAACATTTTGAAAACTTACACATTGAATGAGTGGCTTAAATATTCTAGTTTGACCAAACAATACATACCAGATTTTTTTTGGTGGTTTTTAGAGGAAGTGTACACGGGGCAGGCCAGCTTCTTGTGGGTTAAAACGCATGCAGCCAACTTCCAAAGAGGAACCACCACTGTGTTTGTTTGGTTTGCTAGTTTAATCAGCCACCTAACACGGCACGACAACAGTAATCTCACTCCTCTGCTATTGTGGAATTCTTGTATAAGCACCGACCATGCATGCATTCTTTATCTCCAGCATACTTGGAATAGTTTAGGTTCAGGCACCTTGAAGACGCACAGGTTGACTGCCGAAGGAGTCTTTTGCTGTTGTTGCTATTCCGTGTTTGTTATTTTTGTGATGGGAAATGTTGTACGAGTGGGGAAGGTGGATGAATGTGTTAAACTGGTTACTTGTGACTCGTGAGAAAGACAGCCCTGGATCTTTCCGTAGATAGTGCCTGGGGGAGGAGAGAGAGTTAGCGACCGACCGGGGGGAGGGAGTGAGAAGCAGGGACAGAGGAGAGCGAGCTGATGGAAAGGTTTACTGAAACTCAACTTGTGTAATTCCCTGTAGTTCACCTGCTGTGGCCTGCAGTGCAGTCGTGAGACACCGATAGATAGACAGACAGAGGGAGAGAAAGAGGACCCCAAGGTATTATATTTAGTGCTCTTACTTATAGCCCTATTTTGCAACTCTGGATTGTCTCCAGCCAAGGTAGGTCATTTCTCCTCTGTAGCCGTTTTTGTTTCTTTCTTTATTGCAGTAGCTAACTGGTTTTGTCTGCTTGTTTGTGGTGCGCACAGTTTGTGTCAATTTAGACCAGTCTTCCATCATTGTAAGTTTGTTTTCTTGTAGAAAATTGCTTTTGCTTTTTGTTTACTCTCTCGCTTTTTTTGTGGTCCTCTTTTTAGTTGTTCGCCTTAAAACATAAGAGACGTGATAATAGACTTGACCTCTTCTTCACAAATCAATACAAAGCTCTTTAAAACGGACTCGAAACGCTTTGCGCTGTGCACGCTCATTCGGTACATTCACTGTGCTCCAACGGTAATAATAGCACATTGTTGAAGCCAATTCATGAATATGACTGACTTTCTCTTGAGTAAAGCAGCATAGAAATACAATGGACAGTCTACTCCCACTATTTCTATGGTTAAGAACCCACTACCCCTCAGAAGGGAAGGAAGGTGGGAAGTGAGTGTGTGTGATGGGGTCTGCATTAGAACAATGAAGGCCCTTGAGGGATGTTGATGCTTTCTAAGGGTGTTTTGTCCAGCCAAATGCCAGCTTGTTGGTTTTTGTATGAAGTCTGTCCAAACATGAGACTTAAAGTAATTAGCGCGCAAAACTTTGTCAGACTTTGTCATTACGCCAGATTGTTTTGACGGTGGATTGTTCTACGCTGAAGTTACTGGTCATTGTTTGGTTGGTTCCTGTTTTTGGACCCAGTGAGCAAGCCACTGCCCGCTTCTATTGTGTGTTTTAGGGATAAGTTGAGCCATCCTTGTTTCTAGGAAACCATACACAAAATGCATAATTTAATTTTAAAAGTACAAAGTGTTGGTTAGGTGTTAAGCCTGTGTTTTAAAAGATGCTTAAAATGATTCAGACAAAAAAAGCGATTTGTGTTGAATTGTGTTTGGGGAAATAAAGATGGTTTATTACACATAGACATGGTTTTAAAGGCAGCTTAACTTACCCTGTCCCACGGCTCTCATTACCCCATACCTGGGGTAAGTTGTGCCTAGAGACTGCTTTTGTTGGACAAGCTATGGTTTTAAAAATGTTTACGTGAATTCTGATTATTTCCAGGGATACGCAACCTGCTCACATATATGTACACATTGTTAGAAAGAATACTATATTTCCCATGACGGAGTGATGCTAAATGTCATTTTTATTTATTTTTAAACTTACCCCACTCTCCCCTAAATAATAAATATACACGCCATTTTAGCAAACGCTTATATCAAAAGCGACTTACTGTCCACGCATGCATACATTCTAGGTACCAGTGGTACCGGGAATCAAACCCACTATGCTGGTGTTGCAAGAGCCATACTCTACCAACTGAGCGACACAGGACCTATAGTCATAGGCCTCTATCATAGGTAGGATGTGTATCATTGAGAGATGCTGGATATTAAGGGGTCGGGATCCAAGACTCGGGTGCTTGCGCAAGGCAGCTTTGTAAGTGCAATCACTTGAGTCTCAAGGCAAGGTAGCTGAGAGTTAAGACAGAAAGGACCGAGTGATGTCCTTCACAGCAGGTTTTTGTACAGCGGTTTTGTCGTTGGGAAAAAAATAAATAAGCGTACAGTATGTGTCTGAAGTTTATAAGGAATTTCTATTACACTCAATAAAAATAACGTAGGACATCCAGACAGGTGGATTGGTCCTCTGTCCATCTCTCAAGGCATCATTTATCAAGTTGATAGCTCTAGTAAGGTCGGCAGAATACACGCTCGCACACACCCAATCCCCCTCCTCTGCGTACAACAAAGTTAGCCCTTGGCAACAAACACAAATGTCAAATCTAATGTCACCTTGTTTCAGAGACTGATGCTTTCAATGATTATTACTTTGCTTGTTTCTAGAGAATTGGTTAATCTGTAACAAGAACAAGGGCCAGACAGATCGTCCCAAAAGACACCCAATTCCTATATAGTGCACTACTTTTGACCAGAGCCCTATGGGCCATCCTTGTTTCCGTGCTATGTAGGGAAGAGGGGTGCCATTTGGGACGCAAACCATGTCTCTGGGTCCTCATAGAAAATAAAGGACTCTCTTTCATTTCCGGCATGTATGAAATGTATGTATGGATGTGTGGTGCATTCATGTGTCTTTGTGTGTGTGTTTGTGCTCGTGTGTGTGCGCTCGCTCGCTCTCTCTCTCTCTCTCTCTCTCTCTCTCTCTCTCTCTCTCTCTCTCGCTCTCTCTGTAAGTACGTGTCCACCCGCCTCCCTCCCTCCCCACTCACAGGGTTTATTTTCCTTGGTGCCCTGAAGGATTTTGTTGGGCCAGGAGTAAGCTGCTGTGATCCTATAGTGCTCCACTGACTAGTGGCTCTCAATCGGTACTCTTCTAACTCTGTAGGACTGGAGAGTACAGGACAAGATCGGACTGGAACCGGTTAGAGCAACAGCAAGCAAAGTCCACTACAGAGAGCGGTACATACTGGACAGAGAGAGCGAGCGTGTGTGTGGGGGTGGGGGGAAGAGAGAAAGAGAACAAAGATTCTCAATTCAGTTAATTTAAACGTGGAGAGAGGATCAAGCGAGAGTTGCTTGAAGGAGTCGTATTGAGGTATGTGAGAAGGAGATGGCTAACATAATGCAAAGCCGTTAGTGTTTACATCTACGTTTCCAATGGCCTGATGGTAACAATACATAAGCGTGTCAGTATATAGGCTACTGTAGTTTAGAACAGTGAGTATGGCTTCTCTAAGATGTTATGCAGCGTGGAGCTTCTTACTACGGGGAAATGGGGATACCTTAGTCAGTTGCGCACCTGCATTCAACTGAAATGTGTCTTCTGCATTCAACCCAACCCCTCGACATCAGGGAGGTCTGGTTAGTGGTCTGGTTGACATACTACAGTGCATTCGGAAAGTATTCGGACCCCGTGACTTCCTCCACATTTTGTTACTTTACAGCCTTATTCTAAAATGTATAGTTTGTCAATCTACACTGTCATAATGACAGTGAAAACAGGTTTCTAGACATTTTAAACGGATACCTTTAATTACATAATTATTCAGACCCTCGAAATTAAGCTCAAGTGCATCCTTTTTCCATTGATCGTCCTCCTTGATTGTAGTCCACCTGTGGGAAATTCAATTGATTGGATATGATTTGGAAAGGCACACACCTGTCTATGTAAGGTCCCGTAGTTGACAGTGCATGTCAGAGCAAAAACCAAGCCATGAAGTCAAAGGAATTGTCTGTAGAGTGCTGAGACAGGATTGTGTCGAGGCACAGATCTGGGGAAGAGTGCCAAAAAATGTCTGCAGCATTGAAGGTCCCCAAGAACAGTGGCCTCCATAATTTCTTAAATGGAAGAAGTTTGTAACCACCAAGACTCTTCCTAGAGCTGGCTGCCTGCCAATCGGGGGAGAAGGGCCTTGGTCAGGGAGGTGACCTGTGGCATAGAGTTCCTCTTCGTCAGATGGGAGAACCATCCAGAAGGACAATCATCTCTGTAGCACTCCACCAATCAGGCCTTTATGGTAGAGTGGCCAGACAGAAGCCACGGCTCAGTAAAAAGCACATGACAGCCCGCTTGGAGTTTTCCAAAGAGGCACCTAAAGGAATCTCAGACCATGAGAAACCAGATTCTCTGGTCTGATGAAACCAAGATTGAACTTTTCGGCCTGAATGCCAAGCGGCACGTCTGTAGGAAATCAGGCACCATCCCTACAGTGAAGCATGGTGGTGGCAGCAAGTCTCAATGTGAGTGGCCCAGCCAGAGCGCGGACTTGAACCCGACTGAATAGGACTGTGGGCTCTCCTCCGTGGTCGACGTGAGTAAGACATTTAAACATGTTAACCCTCGCAAGGCTGCTGGCCCAGACGGCATCCCTAGCCGCGTCCTCAGAAGCATGCGCAGACCAGCTAGCTGGTGTGTTTATGGACATATTCAATCTCTCCTATCCCAGTCTGCTGTCCCCACATGCTTCAAGATGGCCACCATTGTTCCTGTACAAAAGAAGGCAAAAGGAACTAAACTAAATGACTATCGCCCCGAAGCACTCTCTTCTGTCATCATGAAGTGCTTTGAGAGGCTAGTGAAGGATCATATCACCTCTGCCTTACCTGTCACCCTAGACCCACTTCAATTTGCTTTCCGCCCCAATAGGTTAGAAGACAATGCAATTGCCATAACACTGCACACTGCCCTACCCCATCTGGACATGAGGAATAACTACGTCAGAATGCTGTTCATTCACTATAACACCATAGTACCCTCCAAGCTCATCATTGAGCTCTGGGTCTGACTTCCTGACAGACCACCCCCCAGTTGGTAAAGGTAGGAAACAACACCACTTCTCTGATTCTCAACACAGGGTCCCACAAGGGTGCATGCTCAGCCTCCTCCTGTACTCCCTGTTCACCATGACTGTGTGTCCACGCACGCCTCCAACTCAATCATGAAGTTTGCAGATGACGCAACAGTAGTAGGGCTTGATTACCAACAACGACGAGACAGCCTACAGGGAAGAGGTGAGGGCCCTGGCGGAATGGTGCCAGGAAAATAACCACTCCCTCAATGTCAACAAAACGAAGGCGCTGATTGTGGACTTCAGGAAACAGCAGAGGGAGCATGCCTCTATCCACATCGACGGGGCCGCAGTAGAGAAGGTGGAAAGCTTCAATTTCCTCAGCGTACACATCACTGACCATCTGAAATGGTCCACCCACCCAGACAGTGTGGTGCAATAGCACCTCTTCAACCCCAGGAGGCAGAAGAAATTCAGCTTGGCCCCTAAGACCCTCAAACTTTTACAGATGCACAATTGAGAGCATCCTGTTGGGCTGTATCACCGCCTGGTATGGAAACTGCTCCACCCGCAACCGCAGGGCTCTCCATAGGGTGGTACAGTCTGCCCAACGTATCACCGGGGGCAAACTGCCTGTCCTCCAGGACACCTACAGCACCCAATGTCACAGGAAGGCCAAAAAGATCATCAAGGATATCAACCACCCGAGCCACAGCCTGTTCACCCTACTATCATCCCGAAGGCGATGTCAGCATAGGTGCTTCAAAGCTGGGCCTGAGAGACTGAAATAAGCTGTTTTTCTCAAGGCCATCAGACTGTTAATTGCCATCACTAGCCGGCTACCACCCGACTACTCAACCCTGCACCTTAGAGGCTGCTGCACTATATACATAGACATGGAATCCCTGGCCACTTTAATAGTGACCCAACACTTTAACGAGTCACTCTAATAATGTTTACATGCTGCTTTACTTACTATCTCATCTCAGTACCAATCAAAAGTTTGGACACACCTACTCATTCAAGGTTTTTTCTTTCTTTTTTTAAAGTGTTTTACATTGTAGAATAATAGTGAAGACATCAAAACTATGAAATAACATATATGGAATCATGTAGTAACCAAAAAAGTGTTAAACAAATCAAAATACATTTTATATTTGAGGTTCTTGAAAGTAGCCACCCTTTGCCTTGATAACTGCTTTGCACACTCTTGGCATTCTCTCAACCAGCTTCATGAGGTGGTCACGTGGAATGCATTTCAATTAACAGGTGTGCCTTGTGGAATTTCTTCCCTTCTTAATGTGTTTGAGCCAATCAGTTGTGTTGTGACAAGGTAGGGGTGGTATACAGAAGATAGCCCTATTTGGCAAAAGGCCAAGTCCATATTATGGCAAGAACAGCTCAAATAAGCAAAGGGAAATGACAGTCCATCATTACTTTAAGACATGAAGGTCGGTCAATACGGAACATTTCTAGAACTTTGAAAGTCTCTTCAAGTGCAGTCGCAAAAACCTTCAAGTGCTATGTTGAAACTGGCTCTCATGAGGACCGCCACAGGAAAGGAAGACCCAGAGTTACCTCTTGTGCAGAGAATAAGTTCATTAGAGTTAACTGCACCTCAGATTGCAGCCCAAATAAATGCTTCACAGAGTAACATCTCAACATCAACTGTTCAGAGGAGACTGTGTGAATTGGGCCTTTATAATAGAATTACTGAAAAGACACCACTAAAGGACACCAATACAAAGAAAATACTTGCTTGGGCCAAGAAACATGAGCAATGGACATTAGACCGGTGGGAATCTGTCCTATGGTCTGATGAGTCCATATTTGAGATTTTTGGTTCCAACCGCTGTGTATTTGTGAGACGCAGAGTGGGGGTGCTTTGCTGCTGACACTCAGTGATTTATTTAGAATTGAAGGCACACTTAATCAGCATGGCAACCACAGTATTCTGCAGCTATACGCCATCCCATCTGGTTTGTGCTTAATGGGACTATAATTTGTTTTTCAACAGGACAATGACCCACCACACCTCCAGGCTGTGTAAGGGCTATTTAACCAAGAAGCCTAGTGGTTAGAGCGTTGGGCCAGTAACTGAAACGTTACTAGATCGAACCCCCGAGCTGACAAGGTAAAAAATCTGTTGTTCTACCCCTGAACAAGGCAGTTAACCCACTGTTCCTAGGCCATCATTGTAAATAAAAATTTGTTCTTAACTGACTTGCCTAGTTAAAGGTTAAATAAAAACATACAAAAATAAATACTAATCTTAAGACCTGGCCTCCACAATCACCTGACATCAACCCAATTGAGATGGTTTGGGATGAGTTGGACCGTGGAGGGAAGGAAAAGCAGCCAACAAGTGCCCAGCATATGTGGGGACTCCTTCAAGCTTGTTGGAAGCATTCCAGGTGAAGCTGGTGGAGAGAATGCCAAGAGTGTGCAAAGCTGTCATCTAGGCAGCTATGCGCTTCAACGCTTGGCAGTCCAGTTCTGTGAGCTTGTGGGGCCTACCACTTCGCTGCTGAGCCGTTGTTGCTCCTAGATGTTTCCACTTCACAATAACAGCACTTAGTTGACTGGGGCAGCTCTAGCAAGCAACTGACTTGTTTGAAAGGTTGCATCCTATGACGGTGCCACGTCATGTTAAAGTCACTGAGCTCTTCAGTAAGGCCATTCAACTGCCAATGTTTGTCTATGGAGATTGCATGTCTGTGTGCATAATTTTATATATCTGTCAGCAACGGGTGTGGCTGAAATATCCGAATCCATTAATTTGAAGCGTCCACATATCTTTGTGTGTATATATAGTGTAAACTGACCTATATATATATATATATATATATATATAGTGCACCTTAAACTGACGGATTTTAGTGGGGATTTTTTTATTAAGTTACTTAGATTGACGTACATGAGTCAGTAGACTCCTAAGCATTTTAAACCGACACCAGTGTCAACGACGACTCCTCACTTTGATCACTCATGCTACAGTATACAATGAAGGGAAATGAGACATTTGAATTTAAAATATGAATTGTTTTCCGATTTAATGCAAAGCTTTCTAGAGCCTTTGCCTTACATCATAAGTTAGCATTTGTAGTTCATTAAGGTGAAGTTTTATTGTGTTTAGTGTTTGGAGTAATTATCAAATATAGAGCAAGGAGAAAATGAACACTTGCTTTTTGTAGTCCCTTCACCATCATTTAAAGAGATATATGCTCCTAATATTTCACATGGGTTGGTTCAGTGCAGACCTGGGTTCAAATACGGTTTGAAATCATTTCAAATGCTTAAGCTGGGCTTGATTGAGCTTGCCTGGCGCAATGGAAGTAAAATAATAGTCGCAAAAAAGCAAACCCTACCCATCTGTTACTTTAGACAGGCTAAAGCAAACGGTAATTATATATTGGAAATTTTTCAAATAGTTGTTGAACCCAGGTCTGGGTTGTTTGGTGTTAGTGTGTTGAAGTGTAATGAGATCCACCCTAGGTATGTCCCTCTGTCTTTTAATAGATTGTTCCTGTCTGCCCTGCTAACAGGGAACACGTTCTGTCTTATTTGGTCAAGAGCAAAAATACACACGAAGAGGCACAGTGACAAAGTGAACAGAGGTACATAGAAACACACATTTCTGTATCAAGAAGGGGCTTACAGTGCCTTCAGAAAGTATTCATATCCCTTGATTTATTCCACATTTGTTGTTACAGCCTGAATTCAACATTTATTTAAAAAATAAATGTCTTACCCATCTACACACAATACCCATGTTTTTCTTCATATTTTCAAATTTATTGAAAATGAATAGAATAATCTCATACAGTATCAGTCAAAGGTTTGGACACCTACTGATTAAAGGTTTTTTTTTAATTTGTACTATTTGTGTGCAGTGCTGTTATCAAGGCAACGGGTGGCTACTTTCAAGAACCTCAAATATAAAATGTATTTTGATTTGTTTAACATTTTTGTGGCTACTACATGATTCCATATGTGTTATTTCATAGTTGTGATGTCTTCACTATTATTCTACAATGGAGAAAATAGTAAAACTAAAGAAAAACCCTTGAATGAAAAACCCCTGAGTCAATACTTTGTAGAAGCAACATTGGCAGTGATTATAGCTGTGAGTCTTTCTGGGAAAGTCTCTAAGATCTTTCTACACCTGTATTGTGCAACATTTTCCCATTTTTATTATTTACAAATTCCTCCAAGCTCTATCAAATTGGTTGTTGATCATTGCTAGGCAACCATTTTCTGGTCTTGCCATAGATTTGTATGTATACTGAACAAAAATATAAACAGAACATGCAACAATTCTAAAGATTTTACTTGAGTTACAGTTCATAGAAGGAAATTAGTCACTTGAAATGAAGAAATTAGGATGTGGATGTCCTGGGCTGGCGTGGTTACACGTGGTCTGCGGTTGTGAGGCCTGTTGGATGTACTGCCAAATTCTCTAAAACGGCGTTGGTGGCGGCTTATGGTCGAGAAATTAACATTAAATTATCTGGCAACAGCTCTGTTGGACATTCCTGCAGTCCGCCTGCCAATTGCACACTCCCTTAAAATTTGAGACATCTGTGGCATTGTTTTGTGTGACAAAACTGCCCATTTTTTAAAGTGGCCTTTTATTGTCCCCCAGCACAAGGTGCACCTGTGTAATGAGCATGCTGTTTAATCAACTTCTTGATATGCCACACCTGTCAGGTGGATGGATTATCTTGGCAAATGAGAAATGCTCACTAACAGGAATGTAAACAAATTTGTGCACAACATTTCAGAGGAATATGCTTTTTGTGCATATGCAACATTTCTGGGATCTTTTATTTCAGCTCATGGAAAATGGGGCCAACACTTCACATGTTGCGTTTCATATTTTTGTTCAGTACAGATTTAAGTCAAAACTGTAACTTGGGTTACTCAGGAACATTTACTGTTTTCTTGGTAAGCAACTCCAGTGTAGATTTGGCTTTGTGTTTTAGGTTATTGTCCTGCTGAAAGGTGAATTAATCTCCCAGTGTCTGGTGGAAAGCAGACTGAACCAGGTTTTCCTCTAGGATTTCGCCTGTGCGTAGCTCCATTTTCTTTTCATTTTTTTATCCTGAAAAACTCCCCAGTCCTTAACGATTACAAGCATACCCATAACATTATGCAGCCACCACTATGCTTGAAAATATGGAGAGTGGTATTCAGTAATGTGTTGTATTGGATTTGCCCCAAACACAACACTTTGTATTCAGGACAAAAAGTTAATTGCTTTGCCACTTTGTTTGCAGTATTACTATAGTGCCTTAATGCAAACAGGATGCTATTGGAATATTTTGAATCATGTACAGGCTTCCTTCTTTTCCCTCTGTCAATTAGGTTAGTATTGTAGAGTAACAACAATGTTGTTGATCCATCCTCAGTTTTCTCCTGTCAAAGCCATTAAACTCTAACAGTTTTAAAGTCACAAATGGCATCATGGTGAAATCCAGAAATCCTGTATCTTTGTAGTGACTGGGTGAATTGAGAACATCCAAAGTGTAATTAATAACTTCACCATGCTCAAAGGGATATTCAATGTCTGCTACCAATAGGTACTCTTCTTTGTGTGGCATTGGAAAACCTTCCTGTTTGAAATTCACTGCTCGACTGAGGGACCTTACAGATAATTGTATGTGTGGGGTACAGAGAAGGTAGTCATTCAAAAATCATGTTAAACACACTGATTGCACACAGATTGAGTCCATGCAATTTATTATGTGACTTGTTAAGGACATTTTTACTTCTGAACTTAGAGTTGCCACAACGAAGGGGTTGAGTACTTTTTTGACTCAAGACATTTCAGCTTTTTATTTTGTATCAATTAGAAAAAGAATTGAAAAAAGAAAAAAAACATAATTCCAGTTTGACATTATGGGGTATTGTGTGTAAGCCAGTGACCAAAAATCAACATTTTAATCTATTTTAAATGTAGTCTGTAACAACAAAATGATGAAACAGTCAAGGGGTGTGAATACTTTTTGGAGGCACTGTACGTGGTGAACGTGGCAGGGGGTGTGGCAGGGGTCATGGCAGGGTATGCGGTTGGCCCTGCTAAGTATGAGGCCCCCATTTTAGCTGTGTAGAGAAATGTTGGCATTTAAGCCCATTTCTCCAATCAATCGATCAAATGTATTTATAAAGTCATTTTTTACATAAGCTGATGTCACAAAGTGTGATACAGCAACCCAGCCTAAAACCACAAACAGCAAGCAATGCGGATGTAGAAGCATGGTGGCTCGGAAAAAGATTTGAGATAAAAAAAATAAAAGTTGATTATAACAGTATGTGGCCAAGATGTTCAAAGTGTCAAATAATCAGTGGTTGTAGAGGGTGTAACAGGTCAGCACCTCAGGAGTAAATGTCAGTTGGCTTTTCATAGCGGAGCATTCAGAGTTCGAGACAGCAGGTGCGGTAGAGAGAGTCGGAAACAGCAGGTCCGGGACAAGGTAGCACGTCCGGTGAACAGGTCAGGGTTCCATATCCGCAGGCTGAACAGTTGAAACTGGAGTAGCAGCACGACCAGGTGGAGTCGTCAGACCATCAGACCAAGGAGTCATCAGGCCAGGTAGTCCTGAGGCAAGGTCCCAGGTCCTCCGGGAGGAGAGGGAGGATACTTACATTTACCCAGGACACCGGATAAGACAGAATAAATACTCCAGATATAACAAACTGACCCTATCCCCCCCCCCGACACAAACTATTGCAGTATAAATACTGGAGGCAGAGACGGGAGGGGTCCGAAAATACCCCCGAACCTTGCCAACCAGGCAGGATATAACAGCCCCCAAAGGGATATTTTCAAATCACCAACTAAGACGAGGCTGAATATAACGAACCCGAGAGGGGCGCCAACCCGGACAGGAAGATCGTGTCAGTGACTCAACCCACTCATGTGACGCACACCACCTAGGGATGGCATGGAAGAGCACCAGTAAGCCAGTGACTCAGTCCCCATAATAGGGTTAGAGGCATAATCTCAGTGGAGAGAGGGGAACCGGCCAGGCAGAGACAGCAAGGGCGGTTCGTCGCTCCAGTGCCTTTCCGTTCACCTTCACACCCCTGGGCAAGACTACACTCAATCATAGGACCTACTGAAGAGATGAGACTTCAATAAAGACTTGAAGGTTGAGACAGAGTCTGCGTCTCTCACATGGATAGGCAGACTATGTAGCATACGTGTAGGTATGTACGACAGGACCAAATCAGAGATACAGGTAAGCCCATGTAATGCTTTGTAGGTTAGCAGTAAAACCTTGAAATTAGCCCTAGCCTTAACAGGAAGTCAGTGTAGAGGCTGGCACTGGAGTAATATGATCAAATTTTGGGGTTCTAGTCAAGATTTTAGCAGTCGTTTTGGTAGCCGGAAAGTAGAGCATTGCAGTAGTCTAATCTAGAAGTGATGAAAGCATGGATTAACTTTTCTGCATCATTTTTACAATGTTACGTAGATAGAAAAAAGCTGTCCTTGAAACAGTCTTGATATGTTCGTCAAAAGAGAGGATCAGGGTCCAGAGTAACGCCGAGGTCCTTCAGTTTTATTTGAGAGGACTGTACAACCATCAAGATTAATTGTCAGATCCAACAGAAGATCTCTTTGTTTCTTGGGACCTAGAGCTAGCATCTCTGTTTTGGCAGAGTTTATAAGTTTAAAAAATTGCCGCCATCCACTTCCTTATGTCTGAAACACAGGCTTCTAGCGAGGCCAATTTTGGGGCTTCACCATGTGTCATCGAAATGTACACCTGTATATCGTCCGCATAGCAGTGAAAGTTAACATTATGTTTCCGAATGACATCACCAAGAGGTAAAATATATAGTGAAAATAATTGTGGTCCTAAAACAGAACCTTGAGGAACATTTGTCAGAGGACAAACCATCCACAGAGACAAACTGATATCTTTCCGAAAGATAAGATCTAAAACCAGGCAAGAACTTATCCGTGTAGACCAATTTGGGTTTCCAATCTCTCCAAAAGAATGTGGTAATTGATGGCATCAAAATCAGCACTAAGGTCTAGGAGCACGAGGACAGTTGCAGAGCCTTGGTCTGACGCCATTAAAAGGTAATTTACCACCTTCATGCATGCAGTCTCAGTGTTATGATGGGATCTAAAACCAGACTGAAGCGTTTCATATACATTGTTCGTCTTCAGGAAGGCAGTGAGTTGCTGTTGCGCAAGAGCCTTTTTCTCAATTTTTTTTGAGGAATGGGAGATTCGATATAGACCTATTTATTTATTTTTTTATGTATTTACATTTTTATTAAAAAAAATATATATATATATATACATTTTTTTTATTTTAATTTTAATTTTTTATTATTTATTTTTATTTATGTTTTTATAGTTTCTGGGTTAAGGTTTGGCTTTTTCAAGAGAGGCTTTATTACTGCCACTTTTAGTGAGTTTGGTACACATCCGGGGAATAGAGAGCTGTTTAATATGTTCAACATAGGAGGGCCAAGCACAGAAAGCAGCTCTTTCAGTAGTTTAGTTGGAATAGGGATGCAGCTTGAAGGCCATGACTATTTTCATGAATGTGTCAAGAGATATTGGATTTAAAAACTCCCTAGGTCCTGGAAGTGTTGTGCAGACTCAGGACAACTGAGCTTTGGAGAAATACTCAGATTTAAAGAGGAGTCTGTAATTTAATTTCTAATGATCATGATCTTTTCGTCAAAGAAGTTCATGAATTTAGCACTGCTGAACTGAAAGCCATCCTCTCTTGGGGAATGCTGCTTTTTGACTAGCTTTGCGACAGTATCACATTTTTTGGGGGGGATATTCTCCTCAACTAAGGTATACTTAGCGATATGATGCAGATGCAGAAAGTAAATGCCATAGTGGGTCAATTTCCGCAACAACTACGAGCGTTGAAGCGTTTAGGATCAACTTCTCCACTGTTTTGGTGCCATGGCTTCCACACCGTGCACATGCGCAGATACTGTGTGTGAGACTTGCATCTCACTATTTTCAATGTCTGCGGTGCTGCTCGTAGCAACGCAATTTCGCTGAGTCTACCTTTAAGCGCAGGGACATTTTTGTCGTTTTTAAAGCAAATTTCTTGCAATTCTACAGATATTGCCATGCAGTTGAGAGAACTTTTTGCCTTTTCAAAGCATATTTTCTGCAATTCCATGCATTTTGCAATGGCTTATGCTGTGTTCTTTTGCTCAAGCATAATAACCAAATCTATACTTCTAAATTCATTGTTTTGGAAATTTTCATTTGTCCTTTGCTGTCAAAGATGATATTCTTAAAAAATATACACAGTTATTATTATTATTATTAGGCACCGTTCACAAAAATGGTTATCTCCTACAGACAGTGAGTCACATGGCCGTGGCTTGTTATAATAAAGCTGGCAGCGACACATTCAGTTACTGGTCGATTGAATGTTAGAATGGGCAAAACCAAGTGACCTGACTTTGAGCGTGGTATGATCGTCAATGCCAGGCGCTCCGATTCCAGTTTCTCATAAACAGCCTGCCTCCTGGGCTTTTCACACACAACAGTCTGTCTAGGGTTTACCGAGAACGGAGCGACAACCAAAAAAACATCCAGTCGGCGGCTGTCTTGTGGGCGTTGATGAGAGGTTGAAGGAGAATGGCAACAATCGTGCAAATAACGGCACAGTACGACAGTGGTGTGCAGAATGGCATCTCGGAATGCACATATCGCCGGTCCTTGTCACGGGTGGTCTATTGCAGCAAACAGACACACCGGGTTCCACTGCGATCTGCTAAAAACTAGAAGAAGCAGCTCCAGTGGGCACGCGATCACCAACACTGGACAACTGAGGAGTGGAAAAATAGTTTGCATTGAAAGCATTTTTCCATCCTGAAAAATATCAGATAAAGGGAACCTGAGGGAACATATAACACAACAATTACATACTTATTTCATTTATTTCACAAGGAAAGTAATGCAACACCCAATGCCCCCTTTGTGAAAAAGTAATTGCCCCCTTACACAGGCTCTTACTGTGGAATGCAGTGTTTGGTTTTCGCCAGGCATAATAGGACCAATGTCATCCAAATGTTATATTTTTTGAATAATTTGTCCATAGAACATATTTCCAAGAGTCTTGATCATCATCCAGGTGCTTCAAGGTGCTTTTTTGGCAAACTTGAGTTAACTTTTTGGATGACATGGGTCCCATTTATGCCTGGTGAAAACCCGACACTGCATTCCACAGCAAGAACCTTATACAAACGGTCAAACATGGTGGTGATTCTTTGCTGGCTGAATCATTTCAAATACTTTGGCTGTGCTTGATTGAGTTTGCCTGTTGCAATGGATTCAAGTCCCAAAAAGTGCAAACACCAACCACTGCAGGCAGGCAGGCTAAAGCAAATTCTCAGTATTTGAAAGGTCTGATAGAAACATTTTCTATTGTAACTGATACAGATTAGATTATGTTCCCTAGGGAAGAGAAATGGGATACCTAGTCAGTTGCTCAACTGAAAGCGTTCAACCGAAATGTGTCTTCCGCATTTAACCCAACCCCTCTAAATCTCGAGAGGTGCCGGGAAGCTGCCTTAATCGACATCCATGTCATTGGCGCCCGGGAAGCAAGTGTTGTTGCCCTTGAGCAAGCAACTGCCTCGTGGATTCGAACCAGCGACCTTTCGGTTACTGGACCAATGCTCTTAGCCGCTAGGCTACCTGCTGCCATATGAGTTGCAATGTGAATTAAACTATTATTATTATTATTATTAGTACTGTTGATCTCAACCCAAGTAGTGAACATACCATATCAAACACGGTGTAATGAGCCACAGGATTCACCTGAGAGCCATATGCAAGTTATTTGGATGAGTAGTGATACTGATATTCATGTACCTAATGCATGCAGTGGTGGACAAAGTACCCAATTGTCAATGACTCAAGTAAAAGTCATCCAGTAAAATACTACTTGAGTAAAAGTCTCTAAAAGTATTTGGTTTTAAATATAGTTAAGTATCATAAGTATAAATCATTTCAAATTCCTTATATTAAGCAAACCAGACAGCACCATGTTCTTGTTTTTTAAATTTACAGATTCATTCCCCCCACCCCCCACCTCCCTCCTCTCCCCTGTAACTATTCCCCAGGTTGTTGCTTTAAATGAGAAAGTGTTCTCAGTCAACTTACCTGGTAAAATAAATACATATGACATAACTATATTGGAAAAGTGAACATAATGTTTGAGTAGTTTTGCCTAACCTTGTGTTGGAGTAGGGGGGACTGTCTGATTTGCTGCAAATTCTCACTCAATCTTTCATTAAATTCCAATGAAGGCTCATTACATGTGTGAGACGGGCCAAAGCCCGAGGCCAAATTTCATGAAGGCTTTATTTATATTATAAAAGTAATGTAGGCTTTTATATTCATTCTTCTGCTAAGAAACAACCACAGTTTGTGCGGAACTCATGTTGAGGAAAAATTGAACATCGAAGTGGAGGGGCCTGTTACTAACAGGGCTGGGTAGTGGGTGCTGTGGTGCTTTGGGTCTGGCGTGCATCCGTGCAGTACACAAAGAGGAAGTGACACTGAGAAGTGAGCTTAGATTTACACTTGTGCTTTCTCTCACCATTACCCACCTGATCTAAGAGTAGTTTCAGGGCAGGCAGATTTTCACTCGGGATGCGTCCCAAATGTCACCGTACTCCCTATGTATGTAGGGATATGTAGGGAATAGGGTGCCAATTGGGACACTGGCCCAGAGATGTCATATCCTGTTCTGCGGGTTCACAAATACAGAAGAAAAATGTATCATTGAGGAAGTTGTCAATAGCAGCCTTAGGGGGAAGTTGTCAATATCAGTCATAGAGCTATGCTACAATGCGTCTAGTCCTACTCCTTCGATGTTATTAACCCATTGCTAGGTTATTGGGTTTTTCCTGGCTGGTGCATGTATACATTGCAAATTGTAGCTATTTGGTCTAAGGTCTTGCCTTTCACTTCTAATTTTAAAGAGGCATTCCGCTCCAAAATCAAAGTTTGGCCGATGTTTTCAGAGCTCAAAAGCGGTCTAATGTAGATCGTCCATGTCCCAGGCCATTTTGTTTTGTAGATGCAGCGATATGCCACAATCCGAAATGAGTAAATGTTTTTCCAGATGTGTGGTTCTTCGGGCTGAGGCATATACAACCAATTGCATGGGGTGTGGACTCTTATGAAATTAGGCTACCTTTTGATGTAAATAAATCCAACTCAAGAGACTCTTTCTCTCTCCCTTAATCTCTTGCTTTATCTCTCACGTCACACAACCTTTAATTAGTTAACTCTAATCCTAGCATTCACTGCTCACAGGAGTTCACAGGATTTACCCTCCCTCACAGGGCAACCCAGTTAAACACACACTCGCACTGTATATCAGGGAAAAAATGTACCTCCCACTCACTCCTCTATGTTGACATAGCCTGGTATCCACATTGCGAAACAGTGACTTTGAATACAATTGGTCTGCCTCTCTAAAAAGGTGTTTGTCAATGAAATGACGAGTGAGGTAAATACCGTGAGTGGCCTGGATGGCATGTGTCACAGTTAGTGTTAGCAGAGAGGATTGTGGGTGTTGTAGTGTTCCTTGTACTCTTGGATTGTCCACTTCCTGGTCTTTGGGAATGCCTCAGGCCTTTTTTATCAGAGAAAGTGGGACATGAAACCATCAGATCGTCCAATTGTCAAATGACACTGCTCTCTGCAAATGGTTTTTCGGTCTCAGCGGGTGTTTGTATATTATTTGTAAGGTTTACACCTGTCCCTGATCTTGTTGTTTTCACTGTGCTTTTTTGACAGGATTCAACAGTTTACGAGAAAGAAAAGGACATAATCTCCATCGTGAGTATACTCATAGCCACTGTTTTCTAAATCTGTCCCTACTCAAATACACCACATGACCAAAAGTATGTGGACACCTGCTCGTCGAACTCTCATTCCAAAATCATGGGCATTCATATGGAGTTGGTCCCTCTTTGCTGCTATAACAGCTTTCACTCTTCTGGAAAGGCTTTCCACTAGATGTTGGGGACTTGCTTCCATTCAGCAACGAGCGTTAGTGAAGTCGGGCACTGATGTTAGGCAATTAGGCCTGGCTCGGCAGTTGGCATTCCAATTCATCCCAAAGGTGTTCAATGGGGTTGAGGTCAGGCCTCTGTGCAGGCCAGTCAAGTTCTTCCACACCGATCTTGACAAACCATTCCTTTATGGACCTCGCTTTGTGCAGAGGGGAATTGTCATGCTGAAACAGGAAACGGCCTTCCCGAAACTGTTGCCTCAAATTTGGAAGCACAGAATCATCTAGAATGTCGTTGTATGCTGTTGTGTTAAGACTTCACTTCCCTTCACTGAAACTAAGGGGCCAAGCCCTAACCATTAAAATCAGCCCCAGATCATTTTTCCTCCTCCACCAAACTTTACAGTTGGCACTATGCATTGGGGAAGTAGCGTTCTCCTGGCATCCGCCAAACCCAGATTCGACCGTCGGACTGCCAGATGCTGAAGCGTGATTATGGAGATTGCATGGCTGTGTGTTTGATTTCACACACCTGCCAGCAACGGGTGTGGCTAAAATAGTAAAATCCAGTAATTTGATGGGGTGTCCACATACTTTGGTGTATATATAGTGTGTCTACTAGATGTGCAGTGCAACCCCCCCAAAACTATTTTTATTGTAATTGTTTAATTTTAATGCTAACAGCAACTGAATTTGAAGCATTTGATTTTATACATCAAAATATAGGAATGAAACATGGTGAAAGAAGGTTATATTATAAGTAAGCGTAGATCGTAAGCGGCAGTCATATCAGCGGCAGTCTTGTCAGAGGCGGTCTCTTCGCCAAAACTAAGACCGTCACCAAAACAAAGACTTTTCTGGCGAGTTGTTCTGCATAGTTATTCTAGGAAGGAAAAAGAGGAAGGCTGCACATCACTCTCTCACTTGAGTATATTACCTAATTATTTTCAGATTCTTGTTTTACTCTTTTGCAGCTTTGTCAACTGTGTGTTTTCTATCCCTGTTCACTCTTCTTTCTGTAAGCTTTACACGTTCCCCACCCGTTGGCTTTCAACCCTTCTAATTTAGTATACCCTGCGCACACAACCCATGTGGAATTCCTAGTATCAGGCAGCGTTCATGTCAGCCTATTTTGCCCTTAAATCACTCCACTTTTCGGCGCTGAAGGAGACATGGATTACCCCGAAGAACACTGCTACTCCAGCTGCTCTGTCGTCTTCTGACTAAGTGTTCCCTCATAGTCCGAGAGCATCTGGATAGTCGCGCTGGTGGCACAATGCTACTAATTTCTCCAAAGTCACATTTTAAAAAAAATATTTCCCCCCTCTAACCTGTCTATCTCCTCATTTGGATTCCTTGCGGTCACTCACTTGTCCACTCAAGCTTTATATTGTTGCCATCTATCACCCAACATTTGCTCTTCCTTAATGAGCTTGACACCTTGATGAGCTAATTTCCCAACAATGCCTCACCACTCATCATACTGGGTGACTTCAACATCGTAACACCTGGCTTTGATGAATTTCTTTCCACATCTTTCTTCCTTTCCTTTTTTGACTTCTCCTTTTCCCAGTCCCCTCCCACTCACAAGGCAGGCAATGTGCTTAACCTCATCTTTACTAGAGTTTGTTTGCCTACTAATCTCACTACAACCCCCCTCTGTGTCTCTGCTCACTACTTTGTTTATTTTTCTTTCCCTCTCTCCAGCAACCTTACCAACTCAGCTCCTACCCAGACGGCCATGCACCATTGCAATCTCTCTCTCCCATTACTCTCATCTTCTATCCTATCATCTCTACCTTCTGCTAAATCCTTCTCTCCTGTCTCCTAATTCTGCCTCTTCAACCTTACTCTCGTCCCTTTCAACATCCTTTGACTCTCACTGTCCCCTTTGCTCCCGACCGTCTCGGCCCTCCACTCCTACTCCGTGACTGAGTGACTTACTGCGAGCTCATAGAAAAGGGCTGCGGGCAGCTGAGCAGAAATGGAGGAAAACTAAACGTCCTGAGTACCTATGATCCTTCCTCTTTACCTTCTCTTGCTTTGTATGCCCTATGCCCTTCCTCACACAAGAAGCGACGCAGGTCCTAATCCAGGCTCGTGTCATCAACCTTCTCGAATTCTCCCATGTCGCCCCGCTCCTCTGCTTACATCCACTACAAGACTATGGTGCTTCCCTACAGAGCAGCAAGGGGAACTGCTCCTCCCTACCTTCAGGCTATCCTCAAACCCTACACCCCAACACAAGCACTCGGTTATGCTCAAACCCTATGATGGTCAGCTCCTGCTCAGCCCAGTCAACGCTCTTCTCTGTCCTGGCACCCCAATGGTGGAACCAGCTTCCTCTTGAAGCTAGGACAGCAGAATCCCTGCCCACCTTTCGAAATGTCTAAAAACCTACCTCTTCAAATAGTACCTTAAATGAATCCTGGAGAACCCCACCGCCCACACACACACAAAGAAATCCTAGTAGTAGTGACTTTACTGATAAGTACTTTATTGATACCACTGTGATATGTTGTTGTCTCACCCAGCTATCGTAAGGTAAATGTAAGTCACTCTGGATAAGATCTGTAGAAATCAAATTGTATACCCATATAAGATATCAAATATAAGTGAAACCATTTTTCATATACAACATCTGTCTGTCCCGTCAGTGTCGTCAGTTGGAGGCAGTGTGCGATGAGATCCTGAACTGCAGTCCAGAGGCGCTCCTTTCCCACACTGCCCAGTTGGAGAGTGTTGACCTGGTGCCTGTCTCCCCCGGCGACCACCTGGTAACTGGTCCACTGTCAATGTCAAAATGTTTAACTAACCAATCAGATCTGGGACCGGCTTTGGCTAACCAATCACCTGTTATTGGGCTCTGTCTGTTTCTTCCTTTGCCTCTGCCACGTCTCCCTCTACCTTTTGGTTAGTCAGGTTGGTCAGAGACAGAGAATACCAGAACACCTTCTATTGAGCGCCTTCTACCTCTATCTTACTAATCTGACATAAGTCCTTTAGGTCAGCCTGGTCGTCCTTTAGGGATCTCCATCTCTCTCTGCTCTACATTTCAAACGTATTACTTCTCTCACTCTTTGTCCTCCTTATTTCCCATCTGTTTAATCATCCTCTCCGATCATTTCTTCAAACTTCTTGTCCACTTTCCTCCAGCTGTCACTCACTCTATGCAATTAGTCCTCACTTGACCTCCATTGTTATACAGTGCCTTCGGAAAGTATTCAGACCCCTTCACTTGTTCCACATTTTGTTACGTTACAGCCTCATTATAAAATGGATTAAAAAAAAAACATTTCCTCAGCAATCTACACACAATACCCCATAATGACAGTGACATTTTGTTTTTTTACAAACATGAGATTTGAAATTGAGCTCAGGTGCACCCTGTTTCCATTGATCATCCTTGAGACATTTCCAAAACTTGATTGGAGTCCACCTGTGGTAAATGCAATTGATTGGACATGATTTGGAAAGGCACACACCTGTCAACATAAGGTCCCACAGTTGACAGTGCATGTCAGAGCAAAAACCAAGCCACGAGGTTGAAGGAGTTGTCCATAGAGCTCAGAGACAGGATTGTGTCGAGGCACAGAGCCTAAAAATTTCTGCAGCATTGAAGGTCCCCAAGAACACAGTGGCCACCATATTTAAATATTTTCTCCCAAATTTTGTGATTATGATCTTGTCTCATCGATGCAAGCTGCAACGGGCTCGGGAGAGGCGAAGGTCGAGTCATGCGTCCTCCGAAACATGACCCGCCAAACCATGCTTCTTTAACACCTGCTCGCTTAACCCTGAAGCCTGCTGCACCAATGTGTCGGAGGAAACACTGTTCAACTGACGGCCGAAGTCAGCCTGCAGGCGCCCAGCCCGCTATAAGGAGTCACTACAGCGCAATGAGCCAAGTAAAGCCCCACCGTCCAAACCTTCCCCTAACCCAGATGACGCTGCGCCAATTGTGCACCACCCTATGGGACTCGGTCATGGCTGGTTATGACACAGTCTGGCATCAAACCCTAGGCGGTAGTGACGCTGCAACACTGCGATGCGGTGCTTTAGACCACTGCACCACCCGGGAGGCTTTTTGCCTCCATAATTCTTAAATGGATGAAGTTTCAAAGCACCAAGATTCTTCCTAGAGCTGGCTGCCCGGCCAAACTGAACAATTGGGGGAGAAGGGCCTTGGTCAGGGAGGTGACCAAGAACCGGATGGTCACTCTGTCAGAACTCCAGAGTTCCTCTGTGGAGATGGGAGCACTTTCCAGAAGGACAACCATATTTGCAGCATTCCACTAATCAAGCCTTTATGGTAGAGTGGCGAGACTGAAGCCACTCCTCAGTAAAAGGCACATGACAGCCCACTTGGAGTTTGCCAAAATGACACCTGAAGACTCACAGACCATGAGAAAAAAATGTATCTGGTCTGATGAAGCCAACTCTTTGGCCTTAATGCCAAGTGTCACATCTCGAGGAAACCTGGCATTCATCCCTATGGTGAAGCATGTTGGAGGCAGCATCATGCTGTGGGGATGTTGTTCAGCGGCAGGGACTGGGAGACTAGTCAGGATCGAGGAAAAGATGAACGGAGCAAAGTACATCAATCCTTGATGAAAACCTGCTCAGGACCTCCGACTGGGGCGAAGGTTCACCTTCCAACAGGACAACGACCCTAAGCACACAGCCATGACAACGCAGGAGTGGCTTCGGGACAAGTATCTGAATGTCCTCGAGTGGCCCAGGTATAGCCTGGACTTGAACCCGATCTAACATTTCTGGAGAGACCTGACAATTGCTGTGCAGCACCACTCCCCATCCAACCTGACAGAGCTTCAGAGGATCTGCAGAGACGAATGGTAGATTCTCCCCAAATACAGGTGTCCCAAGCTTGTAGCGTCATACCCAAGAAGACTCAATGCTGTAATCGCTGCCAAAGGTGCTTCAACAAAAAGTACAGAGTATAGGGTCGGAATACTTATGTAAATGTAATATTACATTTTTTAGGAAAAATGTCTAAAAACCATTTTTTTCTTTATGGGGTATTGTGTGTAGATTGCGAGGGGAATTAATTTAATCACTTTTAGAATAAGGCTGTAACTTAACTAAATGTGGAAAAAGTCGAGGGGTCTGAATACTTTCCGAATGCACTGTAGGCGTCCACTTTTCTCTCTTTGCTGTTCCATTTTCTCTCGTTCTGACTCAGTTTTCCGTTTTCACTCCGTCATGTTTCACCAACACCCAACTTTTTTATTTTATGTTCCCTGATTCTCTTTCTGTTCACATTTTCAGTTTCCTTCCTCTGACATTTTCGTTATGCTACAGCATTGTGCAAAGTTATTGCCATGGAGACAGCACAACCCAAGACACATACTGAGTGTGACATATTTCGAGTTACATGAGGGGAAGAAGGCACATTTCCCGCTCTGCAAGAAAAAAAATAAGCTTAAGTTAGAAATGTATATTCTTATAAATTATACTTACTTAAATGAGGATTAAAGTATTGACCTTTTCATCAAAATGGTGAAAACCAATGGACAAGCACCTAGGAAAACATATTTCAAGTTATGTAAAGAAACAATATCAATATCTTACCGATTTTTGCCCGTTTCGGAAATCGGTTAATTCCCCCCTTTTAGTTGACCGTTGGAGGAAGATTATGGACCTATCCTCCCCCAAGTCTAGACAGTTTACCGTTGGTGTGATGTGACCTGTCAAAGAGTGATTGGTTAGAATGGATCATTGGTATTAGAACTTGGCTGGCATAGAGGATTTACTGCAGTCTGGTGCATGTCACATTGCACTGCAGCGATTTAAAAACCCTGTTGCCTTTTAAATCAAGTCAGAAGAATCTCATAGAAAATTAATATAGTATTTCTTTAAAAATCGTAAATGTTGATCATGAGAAACCGTATATAGAAGCTCTATGATTGATCTGCTCTAGCTGCCCCAACAGTCTTTTTCTCACACAGAGATCTGGGTTCAGATAGTATCTGTATTCTTTCCCATCCTTTTCATTTTTGGTTGAGCCTGCCTGGAGTGCCAAATCTGCAGTTTTGCAACTTCCATTGGTTCCTTCACGCCAGGCAAGCTCAATTAAGCGCAGCTAAAGCCCCTGAAAGGAAACAAATATGGGTTGTTCCACCAAATGAGTACCGTTTCACACCAATATAGAATTGTAAATGTCCGTTTTTTTTTTTAAATGAAGTGCCCTTTTAATATAGACCACATGGAAAATTCAATAAATATATATTTTTTTTATATGAAAAAATACTTCCTAAAGTGAAAAATTCTCCATTTTGACATGTCTCTCTGTGCACCTTCTGTGACTTCTAGGAAGATTTTAACCCACTTAACCCCAACATTTTGGCAAGTTTTCACCAACATTGTAAGCCCCTCGTTATTGTTTTGCTTTGACAGTCATTTCTGAAGATGATCATTTATTTCATGTGATTATAATCACATGGAATGCCTGTCCCTAATTTCAAGGTCAACCCTGTTACGTGAATTAAACTTTCAATTTCATGTGGGGAAACTATTCCTTTTTAAATATATTTTTCAAAGGAAACATTTCACTTCTAATAGTCAAATCAAGTGTTAAAGCACGTGAACTCTTTTTGGTCATTTTTTTTCGTGTTTTGTGGCGGAAAACTGAGCGAGTTGAGTTTTAACACGTCAACCCTGTTACCCATAGATAGATAGTAGGCATGTGCGTTGTTGTGGAAATTCTTACACAGGGACACTCAACGTCCATCTTAAATCAATCATTCTGTTTATTGTCAGCGTGCTAGAGAGGTTCCCACCAACTCAATGCACCATAGTGCACATGTCAATCAGGAGCTCTGCCTGGGCAATCCCAGCGGTTGTCTTTTATATATGGCTATACACAGACAAGTTATATTTGCATGATTTAGCATAATTCATGAATCATTACCATTTTGTTTCATTCATGTGACCGACCAATACTGGTTCGTAACATGTGACAAACCAACGCCTCACGAGGCTTCTTCTCTCTAAGCTGAGACCTTCAAACTGAGATATCTTTCGTTCTCAAAACAAGGTCTGGGCGTACTGCCAAATTGCAGGTACTTGTAGTGAGGATTCAGCCACATGCATGAACACAGAAATTGGTTTATTGAACAGCACGTGAATAGAACATAGAAATGAGTTATAAGAAAAGCACCAACATTAAAATTCCCATTTACGTTCCATCCTCTTTTCACTTGTGTGATAATAAGCATTTTATTTTCATGTAAGAGTTTAGATTTTAGCTTCTATATCAAAATATTCTATACTCTTAAGGGAGGGAACTCAACACAGGAAAAAACCCAGACAATTCATAATTTCAAACCCTTCATTCTGGGTTGTACAATCAAATTAGTATGGTAATAATATAATCATAATAAAGGTTATATTTCTATTAATGGGAGTGAGTATCAAAAATACACACACATGCTCAAGGGATCTCTAGATTGTTTCCATATCTCTTACCAGAATCGGGTTGGATTGACATATGTTTTTTCACGAACTGTCCCTGGGGCATCAACTTAGTCAAAATATAAAACCCAGTTGTTTAACAATTCTGCTAAGACCTTCAAAAGGTTGGTGCTTGCTTATCAGCTCAGTGTTCCACATAATGTAAACAGGTTAAGGGTTTAGATGACCTTACCCTCAACTTGTTAAAAAAAAAAAAACCTTCAATCATTACCGTCCGTATCTGCAGGGGGAAATAGGAGCTCATCCAGAGTAGGCAGCTCATTAGTTTCATCATCCTCCAGAGGAGGAGCATAAAACATGTTAGCTGCTGAAATCTTATCAGCCAGAGAGGCACAGATCGCCTTACAGCACGTTAATAACATTTCACAGAGAAGAGAGAAAACGCGTTATAAGTTTCACACCAACCTTGATAAGAATGAGGTTGGGGCATGGTTAGTCCAAGCCTCACCTTTCCTAATTATAACTATTAATAAATTATCAAACCCAAATTAAGAATGACAGTCCTTAGTGTTTCACGTTGGTTCTATTACTTTCATTTAAGAACCTCAACTTAGCACACACCAATACTGACAGAATTTACATTTACATTGACACACAGTATATTCATCCTATATTTCTAGCTTCAACTTTTCTCATCACTTGTGGTAATGATAGATTGGTATCTCAATGTGTTCTTAGTCTAAATTACTATACATTTCACAGTGTGCAGACCTCCACAATCAACCTGATACCCCAAATAAACAATTTTGGATAAGCCTAAATCAAATACGGGCACTCTTGACCAAAGGCACTCATCCTTCCTGCCATTTCTTCAAGTTCTTCTTCAGATAGGGTTTCAGTTTGTCCTTTTTAATGGCATATGTTCAAAGTGGATGGCCCTTGACAATGTCTCTCATCTGAGCTGCCACTGTCCTTTACAATCCATTATGTCTTTGTCCATTTTCCAACCAGTACACCAGCAGCATGAGAGAAGTTTGGACTGGATCTCTCTCCAAGGACCCATGTCACACTCCTGAGAGAAAAAGCATGAGAGAAAAGGCAGTTAATCGCTTCGACTGGATGCTGTGTACAGGTTGCTGGCTCGGACTCAGGTCTCACGGTAGACGTGAAGGACCATTTTGAACGCCATTGTCAACCGTTACTTTAGCCGGTTAGAGGGTGTGTTGAGGTTCACACTGTTCTTGGTCAAATTATCTTCCATGCATCTAGATACCATCTATGGTCACCTTCACCATAACCATAGAGAGAGGACAGACCGGAACAACAGTAGTTGAGGTCATTTCTAATTTACTGTATGACAAATTATTATTACTATCTGATTCAGGAAATTCAGATTTCCTAAAACAAATGTAAAGGAGAATAACACCACACAGCTGAAACCATCCCCCCCCCACCCCACCCCCCAATTGGCTTATACTCCCTGATCATCTTGGCGATCCCACTGCAGAGTTACAGGTCAGGGAGTCAGAGGGCTAATCCTTAGGGAGACATCCAGACACTCCAGCAGACCCAATATGGTGAGATTTGTTACAGAAGCAAGACAAAAACAAAAATGTAAACGACAACCACACTATACATCTTCATATAAAACTAGAGGTGTGGAAAACTTCAATCCATTTGAAGTAACTGTCATCCAATACCAACATCTCTTTTTTTTATTTTACAGGCAGGCATGTGAAAAAAATGTTTGATTATTTACTGAAGGGCCCCAGGGGACCGATAATCCCCCTCTTTGGACACATGACTCACATCTTGATTCATCCGGCCCCAAAAAAACAACACTGCCTGTTAAATCAAAAGTAAACAAAATTAGAATAACAAAATAAATAATTGTATCCCATAAGGTAATGGTAAAACAGACTAAAGACAGGTGTCCCTCATTGAGGTGCAGCGCTCTCTCTGTTCTTCTCGTGGTCCAAATCTCACACAGACTATTGATAAATTATACACTTCTTAGTTTATGGGCTACGTAAAAACAAATAATTATCTCCTGTCTTTCTAGTGAGGGTGATCAGGCCTCACCAGGAAGACCAAACAGAGGTCAGTCAGCCCTATTAAGTGAGTGTTTGTTTTCCTGTACCTCAGAAATGTATTTAATTATGCTTCAAACATTTTAAACATTTTTAACTTCTCTAGGGTAGTGGGCAGCATTTGGAATTTTGGATGAAAAGCATGCCAAAATTAAACTGCCTTCTACTCAGGCCCAGAAGATAGGATATGCATATAATTAGTAGATTTGGATAGAAAATACTCTAAAGTTTCCAAACCTGTTAACTGTTCCAAAACTGTTAAAATAAGGTCTGTGAGTATAACAGAACTGATTTGGCAGGAGAAAACCTATTCTATTCAATGCCATTACAGTATCCATTGAGTTAGGACTCAAATTGCAGATCCTAAGCCTTCCACTAGATGTCAACAGTCTTTAGAAATTGTCTCAGGCTTGTATTCTGAAAAATGAGGGAGTAAGAGCAGCCTGAATGAGTGGACCCTGTCGTGTCACAGAGCTTTTTCATGCACGCGACCAAGAAGAGTGCCTTTCTTGTTTACCTTTTATATTGACGACGTTATTGTCCGGTTGAAATATCATCGATTATTTAGGCTAAAAACCCCTAAAGGATTGAATATAAACATTGTTTGACATGTTTCCATGAACTTTACGGATACAATTTGGATTTTATTTGTCTGCCTGTTGTGACTGCGTTTTTAATGGGGGTGAGTATCGGATATAATGAGAGACTTTATCGAACAAAAGGAACATTTATTGAATAAATGAATGTCTTCTGAGTACAAACATATGAAGATCATCAAAGGTAAGTGATTAATTTTATCTCTATTTCTGACTTAATGATTTGTCTGCTGGGCTATGTTCTCAAATAATTGTAAGGTATGCTTTCGCCGTAAAGCATTTTTGAAATCTGACACAGTGGTTGGGTTCACAAGAAGTTAAACTTTAAACCTATGTAAAATAGTTGTATCTTTTCTGAATTTTTATAATGAGTATTTCTGTATTTGAATTTGGCGCTATGCAATCTCACTGGATGTTGGCCAGGTGGGATGCCACATTCCCTAGAGAGGTTAAAATGTGTACAGCATCCTTTCTAACCCCTGAAAAACCCACTAAAACCAAATGAAAAGACCCCACACCATAAATCAATATTAACACCACTAACAAATATTAATTAACAGGTGGGTTGTGTGTGGGTTCTGGCGTGTGTGTGTGTGTGTGTGTGTGTGTGTGGCAGAAATTGTAGGGTAAACACAAACAAAATGGCCAGGCCTTTTGCTTAATTTGGGAGGTCCCTTAACAGCTGGATCTGGGCACTTTTAGCTGCTCTCCCAAGGCACATGCCTCAGGAAGCCTTTCAAAGGAGGAGAGATACGGAATCATTGATAAACATGAAAAAAGGGTAATAGCAGACATTCCATCAGTCCCAAGAAAGAAAATTCACCCGTACTTAGTTTTCACTTTGCATTTTAATCAGTCCTAAAAATTCTTAATCATAAATTGAGTTTACTGCATCTTGGGCAGGAAGTCTTAATTACAGAATTAAACTTCATACACATGAGATGATACGGTGTCCTGTAAAGCTGAATAAGGCACATTCTAAAGTAAACAATTCTCTTGTAATCTTAACTTCTTAGGGCTGAAATCCCGTCAACGGGATTGATATGACAACAGCCAGTGAAAGTGCAGAGCGCCAAATTCAAACAGAAATCTCATTAAAATTCATCAAACATACATAAATCTTATACAATTTAAAGGTAATCTTGTTGTTAATCCCACCACAGTGTCCGATTTCAAATAGGCTTTACAGCGAAAGCACCAAAAACGATTGTTAGGTCACCACCAAGTCACAGAAAAATTCAGCCATTTTTCCAGCCAAAGAGATGAGTCACAAAAAGCACAAATAGATATCAAATGCATCACTAACCTTTGATCTTCGTCAGATGACACTCATAGGACTTCATGTTACACAATACATGTACAGTGGGGCAAAAAAGTATTTAGTCAGCCACCAATTGTGCAAGTTCTCCCACTTAAAAAGACGAGAGGCCTGTCATTTTCATCATAGGTACTTTTCAACTATGACAGACAAAATGAGAAAACAAATCCAGAAAATCACATTGTAGGATTTTAAATTGATTTATTTGCAAATTATGGTGGAAAATAAGTATTTGGTCACCTACAAACAAGCAATATTTCTGTCTCTCACAGACCTGTAACTTCTTCTTTAAGAGGCTCCTCTGTCCTCCACTCGTTACCTGTATTAATGGCACCTGTTTGAACTTGTTATCAGTATAAAAGACTCCTGTCCACAACCTCAAACAGTCACACTCCAAACTACACTATGGCCAAGACCAAAGAGCTGTCAAAGGACACCAGAAACAAAATTGTAGACCTGCACCAGGCTGGGAAGACTGAATCTGCAATAGGTAAGCAGCTTGGTTTGAAGAAATCAACTGTGGGAGCAATTATTAGGAAACATACAAGACCACTGATAATCTCCCTCGATCTGGGGCTCCACGCAAGATCTCACCCCGTGGGGTCAAAATGATCACAAGTACGGTGAGCAAAAAATCCCAGAACCACCCGGGGGGACCTAGTGAATGACCTGCAGCGAGCTGGGACCAAAGTAACAAAGCCTACCATCAGTAACACACTACGCCGCCAGGGACTCAAATCCTGCAGTGCCAGACGTGTCCCCCTGCTTAAGCCAGTACATGTCCAGGCCCGTCTGAAGTTTGCTAGAGAGCATTTGGATGATCCAGAAGAAGATTGGGAGAATGTCATATGGTCAGATGAAACCAAAATATAACACTTTTTGGTAAAAACTCAACTCGTCGTGTTTGGAGGACAAAGAATGCTGAGTTGCATCCAAAGAACACCATACCTACTGTGAAGCATGGGGGTGGAAACATCATGCTTTGGGGCTGTTTTTCTGCAAAGGGACCAGGACGACTGATCCGTGTAAAGGAAAGAATGAATGGGGCCATGTATCGTGAGATTTTGAGTGAAAACCTCCTTCCATCAGCAAGGGCATTGAGTGCATTGAAACGTGGCTGGGTCTTTCAGCATGACAATGATCCCAAACACACCGCCCGGGCAACGAAGGAGTGGCTTCGTAAGAAGCATTTCAAGGTCCTGGAGTGGCCTAGCCAGTCTCCAGATCTCAACCCCATAGAAAATCTTTGGAGGGAGTTGAAAGTCTGTGCTGCCCAGCAACAGCCCCAAAACATCACTGCTCTAGAGGAGATCTGCATGGAGGAATGGGCCAAAATACCAGCAACAGTGTGTGAAAAACTTGTGAAGACTTACAGAAAACGTTTTATCTCTGTCATTGCCAACAAAGAGTATGTGACAAAGTATTGAGAAACTTTTGTTATTGACCAAATACTTACTTTCCACCATAATTTACAAATAAATTCATAAAAAATCCTACAATGTGATTTTTCTGGATTTTTTTGTCTGTCATAGTTGAAGTGTACCTATGATGAAAATTACAGGCCTCATCTTTTTAAGTGGGAGAACTTACACAATTGGTGGCTGACTAAAAACTTTTTTGCCCCACTGTATGTTTTGTTCGATAAAGTGCATATTAATATAAAAAAATCTCAGTATACATTGGCGCGTTATGTTCACTAGTTCCAAAAACATCCGGTGATATTGCAGAGAGCCACATCAGTTTACAGAAATAATCATTATAAATGTTGATGAAAATACAAGTGTTAGAAATGGAAATATAGATAAACTTCTCCTTAATGCAACCACTGTCAGATTTAAAATAAGCTGTACGGAAAAAGCAAACCATGCAATAATAATCGGAGAACGGCGCAAAGAAAACAAATAGATATATCCGCCATGTTGGAGTCAAAAGAAATCAGAAATAACATTATAAATATTCACTTACCTTTGATGATCTTCATCAGAATGCACTCCCAGGAATCCCACTTCCATATTAAATGTTTGATTTGTTCGATAATGTCCATTTATGTCCAAATTGCTACTTTTGTTAGTGTGTTTGGTATACAAACGGTAAAAGTCCCGCGTTTGGTAAAAGTCCCGACGCGCGTTCACTAGGAGCCGACGAAATGTCAAAAAGTTCCCTTACAAATCAAATCAAATCAAATGTATTTATATAGCCCTTCGTACATCAGCTGATATCTCAAAGTGCTGTACAGAAACCCAGCATAAATACTGGAGGCTGAGACAGGAGGGGTCAGGAGACACTGAAGTCCATATAAACATGTCAAACGATGTATGGAATCAATCTTTAGGATGTTTTTAACATAAAACTTTGATAATATTCCAACCGGAGAATTCCTTTGTCTTCAGAAAAGCAAAGGAGTGAAATGTGCGTGACCAGCGTGTGACTGCTGGCAGACCTCTGACTCATTCCTCTCTCATTCGGTCCCACTTCACAGTAGAATCCTTAAACAAGTTTCTACAGACGGTTGACATCTAGTGGACGCCGTAGGAAGTGCAACATAACCAATATCCCACTGTATATTCAATTGAAAATCGACCAACCTCAGATTTCCCACTTCCTTTTTGGATTTCTTCTCATGTTTTTGCCTGCCATATGAGTTCTGTTATACTCACAGACATATTTCAAACAGTTTTAGGAACTTCAGAGTGTTTTCTATCCAATACTTCTAATAAATGCATATATTAGCAACTGGGACTGAGGAACAGGCTGTTTTCTCTGGCCACCTTTTCATCCAAGCTACTCAATACTGCCCCTGCAGCCATAAGAAGTTAATATTTTTGACCTGTTGCATTGACATACAATTATGTACAAACTGTTCCAAATTTCCCCACTGTGTCTCTCACAGCTTATTTGAGTTCAGTGTGTACTGGCGGCTAACTACTGTTCCACAAAAAGCTTATCTTAAATCACAAACAACAGATGACTTAAACAGTGGACCAAGCCAAGAAGAGTGAGTGGCCTCTAATTTAAGTCGCAATGCTCAATCCCTCTGTCTTACTACTTCAAATGACTAAAATATTGTATTATTGGATTGCTATCTGAAAGCCAATTACCATTCACGTTGGTACTTTCATTAGTCTCCATAATCTGTTTACTTCAACCTTGACTCCCTTCTTCCCAATAGGAAGACCTTCTCAATCTGCTACTTATACACATGGATCACTCTCAAACAACATTCTGCTTTTCCCACTATTGCAAGGTTTTAAAACAAAACAGAACAAAACAAACATGATACTTTTCTTCATATTGGAAGGCATTGTTTCATTTTTACTATACCTTCAAAAAGCTAAGTATTTTATTACCAATATCTGTTGGATATTCACTTTCTGCTTCAATATATATTACATGTCTATTATTTTAAGATTCATATGTAATGCTTTGGAGGGATCAATATGTATTATCTTGGTTAGCACTGTCTCAGTCCCCAGTAGATGGCATGCTGTCCATACGAAGTCTCTACCTAGCACCTTAAACAGTTGAATAGGTGAATACAGAAAATCATTGGTTCTATTTAACAGGATATGGGCTTATTTCAAAATACATTACCAGGGTGGAGGAAATCTTCTAAGCGTTTATAGTTGATCAGGGGTAAATCAAGTCCCGTACAACGCTTTAATCTTGTCATACCTCAAATGATCCATAAAGGAACCACTCTGAACATTTCTCAGAATACTTTTTTACACCACTTTACGTATGTCTACGTGTGGATGTGCAGGTTGTAAGATATTATTTTTCAATTCTTACTTCTTCAGTTCATCATAATAACCTATTATAGTCAATATTATGTTACTTTAACTCTAACCTTTTGTTACATCACAAATTCCTCCTTTAGGCTAGTGTTCTATTCATACAGGGGTTTAGATATTTGCACTAGTTCTATTTAACAGCATATTTTGAAATAGTTCTCTTCTTTCATATCTCCATACATGACTCCACTGATGAGTAATGTTATCCTCATGTAATCTAAAGTCATGTTAACCTCAGAGACATGTTATCCTCGTTACGAACGAGACCCGTTATCCTCTGAGACATTTTACGTATGACATTTCTGAGACATGTTAGATCCTACAGCTGTGTTGGACAGGCCCCTAGATAACGTTATGATCAACTCACACACAACTGGAAAACACAGCTCACATTCACTCCATATTCACACTGGAGCAAGTCCCCTGACAGCTCTCAATCACTCAATTCTTAATAGCTACATTTCAAACCATGTATTATCCAAATTTCAATCACCTCTTGTTTTCCAAATTTCAATATTTCAGCTTATTCCATATCTCACAATCACACAACTTTCACTTAGTACTATTCCCAAACACACTCGGTAATCTCCTCATTACCCCATGTGCATCGTCAATGATTCTCTCTTGTCGTTACTTGCTATGAACCATATGGATCATCATCAACGGTTCTCTGCTATACATATAAATAACACCCCTAATTCAAAAATACCTTGTTATTTTGTAGTGGCTGCAGACAACAAAGACATGTCTTCTAAATGCCTACAGCTGTCAGCGGGGCTTTCCATGGTACTGTTACGCCCTCGCTCTAGTCTTCTCATACAACTAGTGAATAGTCTTCTCTCTATAAGACTATGGGTACCTTTAATGCGGCCTTGATTTAATTTTTTTTTTAAAAACATATATATATATAATTGACTGACTGAAATCAATTGCCGTCCCTCAATTGTTCGTGGATGATGTGTCTCCTCCTGGACAGCTCACAGTAAGGGTCTGTTCTGGGCGGGTCTCGTCGTCTTTTGGTCAGGTGGGAATTTCCCTCACACTTCATAAAATGCGCCACCGGTTTTCCTCGTAGACCCCCACTGGAAAGCAGAATCAATCATCCTGTTTGACGCCACATTGTTGTGGAAATTCTTACACAGGGACACTCAGTCAATCATCCTGTTTATTGTCAGCGTGCTGGAGAGGTTCCAATCAACTCAATGTACATGTCTATCAGGAGCTCTGCCTAGGCAGTCCCCAGCAGTTGTCTTAAGCTCATTACCATAACGCAACGTTAACTATTCATGAAAATCGCAAATGAAATGAAAGAAATATATTCACTCACAAGCTTAGCCTTTTGTTAACAACACTGTCATCTCAGATTTTCAAAATATGCTTTTCAACCATAGCTACACAAGCATTTGTTTAAGAGTATTGATAGCCTAGCATAGCATTAAGCCTAGCATTCAGCAGGCAACATTTTCACAAAAACAAGAAAAGCATTCAAATAAAATAATTTACCTTTGAAGAACTTCGGATGTTTTCAATGACGACGAGACTCTCAGTTAGATAGCAAATATTCATTTTTTTCCAAAAAGATTATTTGCGTAGGAGAAATCGCTCCGTTTTGTTCATCACGTTTGGCTAAGAAAAAAATCTGAAAATGCAGTCTCTACAACGCCAAACTTTTTACCAAATTAACTCCATAATATCGACAGAAACATGGCAAACATTGTTTAGAATCAATCCTCAAGGTGTTTTTCACATATCTATTCGATGATAAATCATTCGTGGCAGTTGGGTTTCTCCTCGGAAGCAAACGGAAAAATACTGCAGCTGGACATCAAGCGACCACCTGGTAGATGTAGTGTAAAATGGTCAATCTTCCAATGATATGCCTACAAATACGTCACAATGCTGTCGACGCTATGGGGAAACGACAGAAAGTCTAAGCTCATTCGTGGCCCATTCACAACCATATAAGGAGTCATTGGAACACAGCGCCTTCAAAATCTGGGGCACTTCCTGTTTGAAATTTCATCTTGGTTTCGCCTGTAGCATCAGTTCTGTGGCACTCACAGACAATATCTTTGCAGTTTTGGAAACGTCAGTGTTTTCTTTCCAAATCTGTCAATTATATGCATAGTCGAGCATCTTTTCGTGACAAAATATCGCGCTTAAAACGGGAACGTTTTTTTATCCAATAATTTCGGTTTGATTAGAGGAACGAATTGATGCAATTCGATGTGATATGATTCGATGCACTAACATTTGTTGCACAAACGCATACACATCTCAAGAGGTTAAATAAAAGAATCCTATAGTAAGTGCCAAATAAAGTAACAGGGTTGATCGTAACAGGGCAACGCACTCGCATCTTAAACACTACGCAAAAGGTACTAAGTTGGTGGAACGACCCAAATAATACCCAGGTCTGTTCAAGTCTCATCTGGCCATCATTATCATCTCTCCCTTCCTTCATTTTCAGTAAACAAGAGCTGGGCCATGTTCATTAGGCACTAAACGCATGAAAACATACTGAAAGAGGGAAGGACTACCGGAACATGTCCAAGAAGAACCGCTTGTCTTCGTTTCTATTGCAAAACGTTTTGCTACGTTGTACGCGCTAATGAATACAACCCTGGAGTCTGAGGGACGTGGCGATGGCCTTTCAGATTCAGATCTATTTTCAAATCTGCTCCAGTCAATAAGTCATTATTAGAGGCATGTCTACAAGCCCCAGGAATCATGTGATGTGTATTGATCGTGGCTGGGCCGTGCATGATCATGATCCCCACGGCTCCCCTTAGCTTACCTGCGCAAATATCAAACAGGACCCCAAGGGAGAAATGACATGACATACAGGCAGATCACTATGAATCAGTATGCACCTGTACATACATTAGAGCTAGAGTAGAATGACATAGGAGAGAAGGATTGGAGGTTTGATTGCTGTGTGGGACGTTGAATGACATCAGCACTGCAGGACTAGAAGGTATTGTGTTGTTGTGGCAGGTTGATGGATGATGGGTGATTTTTAACTGTAGTACTGACATCAGATTAGCTGGGCACAGAACGCAGGGGATTTCTCCTTATCTAGCGATCTTGTTTTTTTTGTTCTTTTTTTCCCCCATTCTGTCTGTCTTTTATTGTATTTTACATTACCGTGTTGTCTCCCTTCCAGGGCATTGAGATCACGTCCACTGGCTCCAGTAATCACTACATCACAGGCACCACCGCAGAGGTCAGACTCTTTATTCTCCTCTTCCCCCTCTCAACCCTGTCCTTCAGAGCCCAATGCCATGGGCTCTTACCGAACATTATCATATAAATGCACTTTACTTTAAACAAACCCCATGGGACTAATGGTTTGCATTACCTTGACATTTAGAAGGTCTGCTGTACTGTCTGGGTGGGTGGGTGGGTGTACAATCGAGTCTGAAATTACTGATACCCTTGAAAAAGATGAGTGATAATGACTGTGTTAATATAAATGATTCAAATACTAAGCTATATTGTATGCTAAACAAAATTGGGAAATTATATATTTTTATGCTAATACAATTGCTAAGAGAACAAGATTTTGTTAAGCAAAATTGTTGACCACCCAAAGATTCCTACAAATCAAGTAGTCATAAGTTTAGTATTTGGTTCCACATCCTGAGCACAAAATGACTACATCAAGCTTGTGACTACAAACTTGTTGCATGCATTTGCAGTTAATTTTGATTGTGTTTCAGAATATTTCAGCCCAATATAAATGCATGGTAGATAATGTATTGTCATTTTGGAGTCAATTTAATTTTAAATAAGAATGTGTTTCTAAACACTTCTACATTTTAATGTGGATGCTACCATGATTACAGATACCCCCAAGACATGCTAACCTCATACTATTACCAATAACAGGAGAGGTTAGAATGTCTGCTATTATCTTGGGGGTATCTGTAATCATGGTAGCATCCACATTAATGTAGAAGTTTATTTACAATAAATTGCGCTCTAAAAACCATTATTTTTATTGGGGACAAAATAATCTGAAACATAACCAAAACAAACTTCAAATGCATCCAACAAGCTTGATTTAGTCATTGTGTGCTAGGAATATGGGACCAAATGCTGAACTTTTGACAACATTATTTATGAGAATCTTTAGGGGTGTTTAGTTTTAGTTTAGTTTTGACCCCTACCTTTTTGATTAAAAAAAGTATTAATTGTTAAACAAAATCGCTTTCTCTGAGCAATTGTATTATTATAATATAATTTCCTGCATTTTCTTGGTGCATACAATATAGCTCAGTATTTCAATTATTTATTTTTGCACATCTTTATCAAGGGTGTCAGTAATTTAGTAGCCACTGTACACACTGTGTGTGTGTGTGTGTGTGTGTGTGTTTCTTTGTGTGCACTGTAGATCTCTAAATAACCATTAGTTAATCGAGCTAACATTAGTCTGCCATTCTGTAGAGGGACAGTTGCCAAGTGCAAGTACTCTGTTAAAGCCACAAATATCAGGGGATTACCATGGTAGATATAATCATCAGAAAACATGGACCTCATGGCATCGGCTGTAAGCCAGTATAATGATACCACTGTTTACTATAAAGGCATAATGTTTATCACAAGCTGCTACAGTGGGAGGATTGTTCACACCACTCTCGTTAAAAATAGTCCACTATAGGGAATCTGGTGCCATTTGGGATGTAACCACTGACCTACAGTATCTAAGACTGGTAAATCCAATGTGGTTGTAACTAATCATACTGTGTTCGAAACGTTATCTAGGTTGATTATTGAGGTTTTAGTGTTGTGAAAGAGAATGCCACTTTTTAATGGTCATTAGTGGTACGGCTATTTCACCGTACTTGTGCATGACGAAACTTGAACGGTCGTTTGTGAAATATCTCAGTGAAATGTCTTGCTTAGTTGATGATATTGACTGGTTGAAGCAGGTCACTTTTTATGGCCAGGAGTTTTTCCCTGTCAGTTTAGGTGGTTCACATATGTACTCCGCCCTGACTTGGCTGTGTCTCTCTGCTATTACAGTACATGTACAGAGACCTGAATGGAATGGCTGCAATGATTGTGATAGGCGGTTGTTTTTCCTGAACTTACTTGAATGCGCTAATTGTACGTTTCTCTGGATAAGAGCATCTACTGAATGATACAAATGCACATATAAAATAGAATTCTGATCATTCCTAGGTGATAGGTGGAGCGGCAGGTAGCCTAGTTGGACTAGTAACGGAAAGGTTGCAAGATCGAATCCCCGAGCTGACAATGTAAAAAAAGAAAAAAGAAAAATCTGTCGTTCTGCCCCTGAATAAGGCAGTTAACCCACTGTTCCTAGGCTGTCATTGAAAATAAGATTTTTTTTTCTTAACTGACTTGCCTAGTTAAATCAAATGAATAAATAGGTTGGGGGCTTGGCTATTTTATTACTCTCCCAGTTAGATGAAGGCTTGCCAGGGAAAGGATCGAGGGAACCAAGCTTTAGTACAGGATGGTCTCTTCTCTGGGACAGCCTGGGAGAGACATGTGTTTTTCCATGATGTCATGATCAGAATATAGACCGACTCCCCTGGCTACTGCTACTGGAGTCGATCTGAAGCACTCTGTGTATGCATTCTAGAGAGAACAGCACATGCACACTCAGTGCATGCACATGTGCACGTACAGTATGCATGATTTAGTACACAAGCCCACTCAGACTTTTAAACTCTGACCCTAAGTAAGCATTTCGCTGCTGTTTACGAAGCATGTGACAAATAAGATTTGATTTGATTTCTCTTTTAAACCAATTAAGGTCAGACGTCAAGTCCCCGCCACAATGTTACATCTGTCATACATAGTCTATAGTGGTGTGCGTTTGTGTGTTTTAATTATTGGCTTGTGCATTGCAGTCACCCGCTGAGTTCTGTGAGAAGATACTGGCTGGAGACGAAGTGATCCAAGTCAATGACCAGATTGTGGTGAGTATTTTGTGTGCTTGTGTGTTACTTAGTGCCAAGTCTGGCCTAGCCAAGCATAACTTTATATGAACTCCAACTCCCAATGCTCTGCATTGTCAGGTTGGCTGGAGCAGGAAGAACCTCGTGAAGAAACTGAAGGAGAACCCCAGTGGGGTGACGCTGGTCCTCAAGAAGGTCCCCGTGTCACTGAGAAGCAAAGAGACAGCCCAACAGCCCCCCTCGCCACAGGTAGGCTGCTGGAGTACAGTGGGAAGCATACATTGCATGTGTACATACATACACGCATTCACGAGGATGCACACACACACACACACACGTTTACACTCAGGCATGTACACACACCCACCCGCCCACCAGCACATACTGAACCAAGGAAACACATCCATTTAGACCTGTAGGCTTTCATAGAGCGGATTCTCTCTGGATAACCTCCGGTCACTTGGGTTTAACTGTTTGTTATCCCCACCTTCAAGCCTTCATGCTCTCACCCTGCCCAAGGTCTTGTCTCTGTCTATATAGAAAAACAAATCACGGACATGCACACACACATTTTTTTCCCTCTCATACACACACTCTTCTGTCATGCACACACAGCTAACTACTCCGCCACCCCTCGTTACATGACTCACCGTGTTAAAGCCAGCCTGTGCTGTAGTCTGAACACTGAGACAGCGAGCCATGTCAGTCAGTCGTGTGTATTGACGCTTGCTCAGGACCTGTGTGTGCGTGCGGTACTCCAAACGTGAAATTTTTTAATAATCCAATAATTATTATAAGCACATAACATTTTACTGGCATGGACAAATAATGTAATTCAGGTATTCAATTTGTCAAATGTAAAAAAAAAAAGATATATAAAAATCTTAGAATGCACTCCTAAATAGATTTTCTTACTATATCAGGTATTTAAAATAAAATAAAAAAATAAATATATATATATATATATATATATATATATATATATATATATATTGTGTTAAAATAAAGTTATATGTACCCAATTTGCATAAACACACCTGTTGTATTTACATATATGAATATTAACATAAAGGGGTGGAACAGGGCTGTAACCACCAACAACTTGTTCCGTCTACCCGACCTGCACTCAGCTGTGCTGTCCAGACTGCCTCATTAATTGGTGTTGTCACATTCTCTTGCATAATTTAACAAACGTGTCAATAGCAGAATACCATTGGATTAAAAATCAACACGCTTGGCTCTAGATTATACCTATCGGAACATACATTGTTTGCGACATCAGACATAATATCACTATAATCCGAGTGTTCATTTTCAGATGTTGCTTTCATTTCAGTGCATCTAATTTTATGAACGTTTCAACTAATATTAAATTATTTAAAAAAATGTGAATCCACAAAAACTGTACACCCTTCAAAATAGTTGTCTTTCTTGTGATGTCTCGAAACAGTGCACGAAGTCCCCGATGAAGCTTTACCATTCTTATAGATGCAACGGAAAGACGGTGTTTTTCCATTGAGCCCATTTCAGCCATTACCGGGGTGTGTTTGACAGGTCATTACAAACATTTCCATGGTCGTAAAGTGTGGGAAAAGACGCAGGAGTAAAATAAAAGCAATTAATCCAGCGAGATGCAAATGAGAAGTGGATTTTGCACCCCTCAAACACAGGAAGTATACGGCTGAAAAAGAGGGGCAGGCGCGTTGCTAGTGTGTGTGCACGCCACAGGAGGCTGAAGACTAGGATTTTATGTGGATGATAAAAGCTGCCTTTTGTCCTGAGGGCTCGGTCCACATGGTGCGTTGTGGCTCAGCTCTCTCACACACACACACACACACACACACACACACACACACACACACACACACTGTATTAAAAGGAACTGAGCAGAGTTCACAACTTCACACCCTATCTCTTAATCTGAAGTGGGTGGGGAGGGTTCACATTTTCTGCTGGCTGGTTTTCAGAAAGAGGAAGAGGAGGAGGAGGAAGAAGAAGAGGGAAACCAGAAACACTCCATATTTGAGAGAGTAGCAGCCTCAGTCAGGTCTCTGTCATTCAGGTGAGAACACACACACCAGACATGAATGCTACTACTTCAGTACTTCCTGTGTGTGTGTGTGTGTGTGTGTGTGTGTGTGTGTGTGTGTGTGTGTGTGTGTGTGTGTGTGTGTGTGTGTTTTACACAACCATTTGAACATATTTTTTCTCTTTATCAAATGACGTCCAGTATTTTTCAATTAAGAGTTTTTTTTTTCCTCCCTCCACCTACTTTGCATGTTTTAGGCAGAAGCTCTTCAGTTGTTTTGAGCCTAAAACCTATTTTCTGTCTGTACTGGTTGATTTTAAAAAGAAATGTCAGAAGTGTGTCCTCTCGCACAACTTGTCTGACCTGTCGGCAACAGGCAGCATGATTCTGTAATAGACCAATGGCTGAGGTCATGTTGCAAATGCAATTAAGGCTGTCATAGACGGTCATTGGCGATTTAATATTTTCCCTCCCACAGAATACTGGAAACCAACAAAGGCCTGGTGCGTTAGATCAATACATTTATATTGTGTACTGTGCTACTGTCTGAAAAACATTTGACTCGGTCTCATACTGATCTCCTATGGGAGTGTAGATGAATTCTGACTTCTGAAGAGTTTTTGTTGAAATGATATATCCAACTTGAATTGAACTTTAAAGGGGAAGTTTACCTTAAAATGAAAGTTTGTCAGTTGCTTTCATAATCTCCACAATGGTCTTACATTAATATTAGTTCATATTCACCACCTCGAAAAATATCCTAACTTCATGTGTTGCATTTGTATTTCCTGCTTCAGGGTTCTATATCAATGCTATAGTTTTTTGGCCCCTCCCACTCTTTTGCGTGTTGCGTGTGTAAGTTTCTAAACCCAGAGGCCCAACATCGCAAGACTTCCGGGAAAGCTGGCGAAGCAGACTCTGCAGACCAGATTGGGGATTTTTCTTAGTTGTTAATTTTTTCAAAATCTAAAGGCACAACCTAGATTCGAGCCAAGTAGCTGAACATCTTTTTTCTCCAACCTCATGAAAGTGACAAACTGACACGTTTTCTTTTTTCGTCAAGAAACAATTTTATATCGAAGGAGTGCCTTTTGATTTGATGGTCTGCACATGCGCAGTACGACCATTACACCTACATGCGCAATGTTGAATTTCTATTAGAAGCAGTTTCTACATATCTTCATTCTAAACCATCTTTGGTGTTAGTGTAACTAAGTGTGCTCCCTCTTCCCCTCCATCCCATGTGTGGTGTGCAGGGCTGACATATAGTGTTGTGGATGGATCGTGTGAGTGTGGTAAAGTGTGCCCCCTCTACCTGTATGTAGGGCTGCAGTTCAAGGGCCAGTGGATATCCAGCCTATGGGCCAGGAGAAGTCGGATCTGTCCAGCGACAGGGGATTGGACGGCAGCCTGACATACACCTTATGTCCCAGGGGGTCCCAGGGGGACCTCTCATACCTGTCATCAGGTCGGAACCATAGACATGACCATAAATGGTAGAAGGGTTCCCACTCGATGCTGAAAGGTCAAAATTGGCTAAATTGTAAACATTTATGAAAACAAAATGTAGCTTTTTGGTCTATATTTAAGGTTAGGCATAAGATTAGCAGTGTAGTTAAGTTTAGGGTTAGGTTTAATATCAAATTTAAAGAAGATAAATTGTAGAACAACTAGCCTGGGCATCCGTCTTTGGAACTTGGCCAGATAGTGACCATCTGGTAGAACTAGTGCCGGGGCACATAGGCCAATATGATAAGCTTTAGAAGGAATAGCCGAACTGGCATTACGGTAAATGGTAATAATAGTTACCTTTTTTATTGATTCCTTTTTGTCATTTGAACAAGTGTCACTATTTATCGTTCAAGACAGTTTGAAGTTGTTATCAGACGACACCGCTTATCGCCATAACATGTTTCAGTAGATGGCCTACCAGGGCCCTGTTCAGTTACTCTCGGCATCCAAAACCAGTTGGTAAAATAACGAGAGAAAAACAGAGAAGAACATTGCAGAATTAAGCCAATAAAGGGATGAATTTGTCCTTTTTTGAAAACTTTTCAAAATATTTTTGCTACTGAACATGACACTAAATTCCAGCTAAAGTAAGACTGTTGGAGACAGAATGTTAGTTGTTGGCTGTTAGTAGTGATTGTAATTGTGCTGTGTTGTTGTATAAAAAGTGTTCTCACCTGTGTGTGTGTGTGTGCATGTGTGTGTCCTAGGAGAAGCCGAGGGTTTGGAGGGGTCCAGGCTCAGCCCCGGGCCGAACGGAAAGGGCTCTGCACCCTCCAGAAGTCCGTCCCCCCGGGTAATAGAACTAGGCAGAGAGAGTATCAGTTCCATCAGTTCCTGTCCTGAGATGGGCGGACACACGGTGAGAGAGACACACACACTGTTTTTTTTTGGTGGTGGTGGTTATGATGGCGATGAGGTTAGTTTCTGGAGAGGCTCTCTACATGTGATGTTTTAATGTGTACATTTGAGCTTTTCGGAAAGACAATTACATTTTTTTTAAATTATTGAATTGAGGACAAATTCTCTGCTGTTTTTAATTTTAGGAGGATAAAGAGCAAAAAAAGGGGTCTACAAAAGGTAAGTTTGGGTTTTAAAAATCAGTTTTCCTTATTTATTTTGAGTACTTTACATGTGCTGTACTTATTTTCGCAGCAGGTCTTTCGATGCGCATGGAGATTGTGTCACCGTAACTTTGACACCCTCTCTCCCGTCTAACCCCACCCTCCCACACACACCACAACCCCCCCCCCCCCCCCCCCCCCCCAGGCACGCATAAAGTGATGAGCAGGCGGCGTGTGTCGTGTCGTGAGTTGAGTCGGCCCGAGTGTGACGGCTGGCTGTGGAAGAAGAGGAAGGAGAGCAGTGTGTTCATGACCCAGAAGTGGCAGCGCTTCTGGTTCGTCCTCAAGGGCCCCTCTCTCTATTGGTACACCAGTCAGCAGGTGAGGTCCTTTTTGTTGTATTTGTTATAAATATGAACTGTTCTATGAACTGTGCAATTGAATGTATTAACTGTTTCATTAGTTAGAACCATGTTACCAGTGCTAACCCAGTTGAGCCCCCACCCCCACCCCAACTCCCCACTCATCCCCCCTCAAAAAGGGTCGGGAGGGAAGAAAACTGTTAAACACTTATACACAAACCTACACAATCATATAAGGTGCTTTAATATTCCAGGACTTGATAACTGTTCGGGAGGGTGCATGCAGAATTGTGTAGATTGTATGGTATTGCGTAGAACAGATGGGATTGTCTGTCATGAGGAAAATGGTGAGTCGTGGCAGCTTTATTCAAAACGTTTCTATGGAAAGGTTTCACTTCCCTGAATATACCCCAGGTGAACACAATCGTATAAGTGCATTCATCTTATTGCGTTGATAGAGACGATGCACATGAATCTGCATTCCACGCCTCACATCAATGTACAGTCGCGCTTGTGTTAGCCATAAAAGTTCATTTTCATCTGAAGCCCTTGGACAGGCTACAGCAGATAATAGACAATATGCTATTATATCATATTATACACTGTGTCTCATTGGCAGGTTTATGCACGTAATGTGATGGAGGCCCAATAATAACATGGCTCAGATAGTTGTATTTACCACTATGACTGATAGTATTATTGCATTTGGTTGTGAAACAGGCTTCCACTGTGCAATGTGATTTGGCATTATCTGTATGTATTTTATGCCTGGTAATTGTGATAAGCATGGCCTCTTATGAGGCGGCCCTTATCAAAATTACCATGCGCAAAATATGTTCGATAATGTGTCTTTTCAACGTCTTGTGCTCACTGGAATTGCAGTAGCCTGGTTAAAGTGGACTGAACACTCATTGTGGAGTAACCAGGCTATCATGGCTGCAGTAGTTATGTGTGAGATTAACCTATTCCTTTCTTTGTCTTCGTCAGGAGGAGAAAGCGGAGGGCCTGGTTAAGATCTCCAGCTACAACATAGAGGGTGCAGGAGAACACAAGAGGAAGTAGTGAGTATTCATGTCGGATGGAGTGTCTAGTGTGATAAGACAGGTTATTTAGGGGCGGCAGATAGATTAGTGGTTAGAGCGCTGGGCCAGTAACCGAAAGGTTGCTAGATCGAATCCCCGAGCTGACAAGGTAAAAATCTGTCGTTCTGCCCCGGAACGAGGCAGTTAACCCACTATTCCAAGGCTGTCATTGTAAATAAGAATTTGTTCTTAACTGACTTAGGATTCACTGTTTGATGGTACCTGACCTACTTGAGTCCCATCTGGGTTCTTGAAATCTGGCGCAATGGAATCATCCTAAATTTGAAAGTCCCATCCATCTGACACGCCAGACAGCCGCAAATTAAGTATTTAGAAAATTATTTTAACCCAGATTTGGACTTAACCTTTATATTATTAGATTGCAATGCAAGCCCAGTGTAATGTACATCAGCAAAAAAGGGAACTGCTATATACGTTTCCAAGAGTGCAGTGTTTCCCCTATATTCATTTAGCTGCCGCTACTCCAAAAAATACAATAAAAATATATTATTATTTTGTTGAAAATAATTTTCTGAATGGTAAAACATTTTCAGTGTATAAGCAAATAAAACCTGGTATAAAGTATGTAGTAAAGAAAATGGAGCCACATATATATTTTTAAAGATCATCTTTGAAACTAACAATCACCAAAATAAACTTTGATTTAGAATCTAAAATATCAAAAATGTCATGTCATAGGGCCCACATTGATTTTGTTATGTTTGAGTCACTCGGATAGCATAAGAATATGGCATAAGCCATGGCAAGGTTGGAGAATTGCAGCACATTAGCTTTAAAACAGGTACACATTGTCTCTGCAGCAAAGAGTAGGGCCTCTAACAATGTGGGTCAGAGGCAAACACTGAAATATCATATCTACCAAAGGTAAAGGGAATCAATTGAGCAGACCTTCTTACTAATACCATTCTGTCAAAGTGTGAGTAAGTAGTAACATCCCCCATCTCTTATTGTAGGGGTAGCTAGCTAACTTAGGGGTAGCTAGCGTAGTCGTAACTTTTATTTTATTCATATTTTTCTTTGCGGGGTAGATCAGCATATGAAGTGGGGCAAAAAAGTATTTAGTCAGCCACCAATTGTGCAAGTTCTCCCACTTAAAAAGATGAGAGGCCTGTAATTTTCATAGGTACACTTCAACTATGACAGACAAAATGAGAAAAAAAATCCAGAAAATCACATTGTAGGATTTTTAATGAATTTATTTGCAAATTATGGTGGAAAATAAGTATTTGGTCACCTACAAACAAGCAGGATTTCTGTCTCTCACAGACCTGTAACTTCTTCTTTAAGAGGCTCCTCTGTCCTCCTGTATTAATGGCACCTGTTTGAACTTGTTATCAGTATAAAAGACACCTGTCCACAACCTCAAACAGTCACACTCCAAACTACACTATGGCCAAGACCAAAGAGCTGTCAAAGGACACCAGAAACAAAATTGTAGACCTGCACCAGGCTGGGAAGACTGAATCTGCAATAGGTAAGCAGCTTGGTTTGAAGAAATCAACTGTGGGAGCAATTATTAGGAAATGGAAGACATACAAGACCACTGATAATCTCCCTCGATCTGGGGCTCCACGCATGATCTCACCCCATGGGGTCAAAATGATCACAAGAACGGTGAGCAAAAATCCCAGAACCAAAAGGGGGACCTAGTGAATGACCTGCAGAGAGCTGGGACCAAAGTAACAAAGCCTACCATCAGTAACACACTACGCCGCCAGGGACTCAAATCCTGCAGTACCAGACGAGTCCCCCTGCTTAAGCCAGTACATGTCCAGGCCCGTCTGAAATTTGCTAGAGAGCATTTGGATGATCCAGAAGAAGATTGGGAGAATGTCATATGGTCAGATGAAACCAAAATATAACTTTTTGATGAAAACTCAACTCGTCGTGTTTGGAGGACAAAGAATGCTGAGTTGCATCCAAAGAACACCATACCTACTGTGGAGCATGGGGGTGGAAACATCATGCTTTGGGGCTGTTTGGAGGGAGTTGAAAGTCTGTGTTCCCCAGCAACAGCCCCAAAACATCACTGCTCTAGAGGAGGTCTGCATGGAGTAATGGGCCAAAATACCAGCAACAGTGTGTGAAAACCGTGTGAAGACTTACAGAAAACGTTTTACCTCTGTCATTGCCAACAAAGGGTATATAACAAAGTATTGAGAAACTTTTGTTGTTGACCAAATACTTATTTTCCACCATAATTTGCAAATAAATTCATAAAAAATCCTACAATGTGATTTTCTGGATTTTTTTCCTTCTCATTTTGTCTGTCATAGTTGAAGTGTACCTATGATGAAAATTACAGGCCTCTCTCATATTTTTAAGTGGAAGAACTTGCACAATTGATGGTTGACTAAATACTTTTTTGCCCCACTGTATATTGTAGCTTCCATCAATGTAATTGTCTGTATAATTTCCAATCGACCATTATATTTTTTGTAAATACATTGTACATGTATTTACATGCATTATACATATATACAAAATATTTTCATTTATTATGTTCCCCTAAACCTACCACCCCTCCTCTAATTGGAGTAAACTAATGGGCAATAGCACTTAGGCTTCTACTTCCAGGTTATACATACTATGTATATTTTACGGACACAATATATTTTACTATAGTTATCTTTTTTAAATTAGATTTTTATCCCATCCTTCACTTACCCTCAACCCATTCCATCTATCTCTGAAGACCATCCAGTTTCTATTTTCCACATATTTTTCAAATGTGCTGTGATGTTTCACAAAAGTTCTGAACCTTTTTCTATTCTCGTAGTTTCTACAGATAGTGAATTTTAAAGATAATAATGATTTTAGCAATAATGTTTGTATTATTGATAAATTGACTAAAACTTTTCACCCAGCAGTAACCCTAACCCTAAACAAATTATCTAATGGTTGTCTCTTCGCAGGAAAATCTGCAGAGCTGGGATGATTGTATACCGTGCATATGGAAAGTATTCTGACCCCTTTTCCCACATTTTGTTGCGTTACAGCCTTATTCTAATCCTCATCAATCTACACACAATACCCCATAATGACAAAGTGAAAAATTATTTTTAGAAATTTTTGCAAACGTATTAAGAAACAGAAATACCTTCATTTACATAAGTATTCAGACCATTTGCTATGAGACTTGAAATTGAGCTCAGGTGCGTCCTGTTTCCATTTATCATCCGTGATATGTTTCTACAACTTGATTGTAGTCCACCTATGGTAAATTCAATTGATTGGACATGATTTGAAAAGGTCCCACAGTTGACAGTGCATGTCAGTCGAAGGAATTGTCCGTAGAGCTCAGAGACAGAACCTGGTGGTCACTCTGACAGAGTTCCTCTATGGAGATGGTTGTTCTTCTGGAAGGTTCAACAAAGTACTGTACTGAGTAAAGGGTCTGAATACTTATGTAAATATATTTCTGTTTTGTTTTTTTTGTAAATTTGCTAAAATTTCTAAACCTGTTTTTGCTTTGTCATTATGGGGTATTGTGTGTAGATTAATGAAGGGGGGAAAACTATTGAATCCATTTTAGAATAAGGCTGTAACATAACAAAATGTGGAAAAAGTCAAGGGGTCTGAATACTTTTCAAATGCACTGTATATAACATTCTATTGGTTGCAAGAATTATGTATCATAATATAAATTGGAAAATTATACGTTTTGAATCCGACGTCGTTTTGTGTATCAGCTCATAAACCATGTGCCAAAAATCTAAAATCTCTTCCCAACTATTTTGCAATCTATATGGCAACAGTCAATTATTTATTTTTTGGTCCTTAAATGAAACTGGTATGCTTTCTCAGTTATCACAATTTTCTTTAACCAATTTTGGTCTTTAATGCACGGCCGACAGACAAGTTTCTTACTATTTCCCCCTTCCACTTGCCTCTTTGATTTTTGTGTTGATGCTGCAATTAGTTGGTTGAAATTTTGGGTAGAGCAGACATTTCCATATAGTTTTGTTAGCTGTGTGAAATAACTCCATCAGTCCTATTTATGATATAATTTACAAAGAATATACCTTTAAAAAATATATATATATTATTATTCCAAAAATAATGTTTTTTTCTCTTTTTTTTTATCAATTAGTATATTTGAGTTTAACCATAATATTTGTTGTATTATCTGTTCTGTGTTTTCTGGTGAATTAAACTGAAATTACAACCAACTTTCTATGGCTTGTCTTAAAAACAGGGATATTTTGGAGATTATTTCATTTTCAAGTAACCAAAAGTGAGATGATGTAATCTGAATGAAGGGAAAAAGACCATTCTTGAACAAGGGGTGAGACATTCTTACTAATCTGCTGGAGAACCAGTTCGGATTTAAGTATAACTGTTGTATGACTGACGCCTTTAGTGAGAGGTCTAATGTTTTAATATTTTATCATTTCTGCCCTCCAAATTCATATTCATGATATAAATAGGCCCCTTCAATTTAGTTTGGTTTTCCGTTCCAAATAAAATGGAATCTTTTTTGCTTATATAATTTAAAAAACATTTTGCTAGATGTAGGCAAGGCCATAAGCAAATAGGTAAACTGGGATATGACTAAAGAGTTAATCAGGGTGATTTTTCCACAAGTGTTTTTCTTTCCAGGGTAGCAAGATCTTGTCTATTTTTGCACATTTTCTATAAAAATGTATTGTAGTGAATTGTTTATTTTTTTTCAAGATATGAATACCGAGTATGTCCACATCACCGTCAGACCATTTTATTGGTAAACAACACTGTAATGTAAAACATTTTTTAGGCGGTGATCAATACGTAATATAGTACACTCATCGTAATTTGGTTGTAATCCAGAGAGGTTAGAAAAAGTATCTAGATCGTCTGAGGCTGTAGAGCTGTAATTTAATTAGAATTTCTCTCGCTTTCTCTACCACTCTCGCTCTCCTTCTCCCAGTGTCTTCCAAATGTGCCACCAGCGCTTCCAGACTTTCTTCTTCGCCGCCGAGAACGTCAATGACATGACCAAGTAAGTGTGACCAATTTTATGAACACACACAGTGTGCTAGTACACACATACACACTAGGGATGGGCACGATTAATCGAAACGGATGCTAGTATTCGATTGCCTGCGAGAGTATTATTTTTTTTTTAGGAAAAACAAGGCAACAGTAAACATGTCGTCGCCCACGAATGATGCAGCCCCCCTCCCCCTCCCCCCATGCTAACAAGTACATGGGAAAAAACATAGCAAATGCTCATGAGCGCATGCAAACATTTTATACAGTCTCTGACATAAACTATTTCCCAACTCATAAAGTTATAAAAAGTAACTCGAAAATGCTACTCACAGTTTGCTGCACGCACAAAACGTATATTAGACAGCAAGGCTCTTGATCCAGGAAGGGATTCTCTGCTCTTACTAAGAGAAGCATGATTCTGCGAGACGCTTGATTTTGAAAGAAGCTAACCCCTTAGCTAGCTAGATAACTAGCTACTAAGTTAGCAAACCAAATGCACAACAACTGCTGAGCATTTAGGAATTTTCTGTGAGCTCCAAAAGTATTGGGACAGTGACACATTTTGTTGTTGTTTTGGCTCTGTTCTCCAGCACCGTGGATTTGAAATTATACGATGACTATGAGGTTAAAGTGCAGACTGACAGCTTTAATTTGAAAGTATTTTCATCCATGTCGGGTGTTACAGACGCACAAGTATCATACCCCCAAGACATGCTAACTTCTCACCATTTCAATAACAGGGGAGGTTAGCGTTCTTGGGAGGGGGTATGATATTTGTGTGTTCGTAATTTTCTCACACATCATTATTCATGGTTCATTGAGGATTATCTGTAATTATTCTAGCATCCACATTAATGTGGATTTAGAAACATATTCTATTCTTATTTATAATAAAGGTGACTCCAAAATTACACAATACATGTATTACCATTCATTTATATTGGGCACAAAATCATCTGAAACAGAACCAAAACAAACGTAAATTGCATCCAACAAGTTTGTAGAGTCACGAGCCTGATGTAGTCATTGTGTGCTATGAATATGGAACCAAATACTTCACTTTTTACTACTTTAATAAACATAAGTGAATTTGTCCCAATAATTTGGGTCTACTATAATGGGGGGGGGGGGACTATGTACAAAAAGTGCTGTAATTTCTAAATGGTTCACACCATATGGTTGAAAATTCCCTAAAATGAAAGCTGACAGACTAAAGCTGCCCTTTAACCTCGTAGTTATTGTATCATTTCAAATCCAAAGTGCTGGAGTACAGAGCCAAAAAAAACAACATGTCACTGTCCCCATACTTTTGGAGCTCACTGTATAAGACATCTAGCTGGCAAACATTTACTTGTCATATCCGTACTGTAGCTAGATCACCTGGTGCATGCTGCAGAACAGTGAGTGACTTAAGGCTCCAGGTCTCTTGTCGTCGTGTGCTTGTAAACGGGACTGGGGACTACAGGTAAGCTTTATCATTTAAAAAAAAATGTGACCGGTGAAATGCTTGATCTCCTAACGTATTGCAAAGGTTGACTGCGGGTATTTTACTTAAAAAGTAGCAACAAATATTCATTATTTATAAAAAAAAATAATAATAATAGTTTCAATGCTATTCATGGTATTCATGGTACTTCCAAATGCCCCGGTATACAATATATACGGTCTACCTTCCAAGCCTACAGCTGAGGATTCCCCATAGAAACGACGATGGAAATGTCGCAGTGATTTGATTTGCATACACTTACTATTCAAATGCATTGCATTGAAATGATGTAGCGTGGCTAAAGAGATGTCTTCTGATTCTATGGTTGTTTTTTTTTAGGCAAAGAATGAGTGATGTTGGTTGATTGGTCGGTCCGGCAACATTGTTAGTCTTATAGGTGTGGCAGACCAGGTGGTTCGGTCAAAACGTTTACACAGATCAGACACGGACAGAGTAGGATTAGCTCGGTTTCAAGGGTGTTTATTTGAACAACAAGCCAAAAGAAAAGGTCTCCCCCATGAGACCCTCTCCGGGATACCGTCTTCTGGGCTCCGGGTCTTGCTGTATCCTGTGGGGAACAAAAACTGAACTCGCTCCTTTTACCTCTGGAACCGTCCCCAACTATATGGCAGTAACCTTTCTTCCCCCAGTCCTTTCTCCCGTGTGCTGCTCTTCTGGCAGCTTTATTGGGACCTGTCCAGCTGGTGAGCAATAAGCCCTTGATTACTCACCAACCACAATCAGCCCCAATTAGTCCTGACTGGAGAGCCCGTCGAGACCTGGCACGTCCAGCAGAGGGCGCCATCGCCTCGTGATGTATACTCCGTCCGTCACCATGGCTCGACGAGTCTCCCCCTGGTGGCTGACCTGCTGTACGCCACATAGGTTACAACCATGATCAGTGATGGCTCTTACTTTAGAGAGGGTTATTATATCAGACATGGGTCACGTTAGCCTTGTCCCAGATCTGTTTGTGCTTTCTTTCCATTCCTGTCATTGTCACGTGGCACAAACATGTCAGGGACTAGGCCATAAAGATAAAGGCTAACCTATGAGCACAAGAAAGAGGTATTTCACCATCTTGAGCTCACTGGATATGTCACTAGGACTGTGGAGCCGGTGATTGTCAAGCAAATAACTGCAAGTTTCACACGGTAATTGACCGTTAATTAGCATAAACACGTTTATCATCTACTGGCTTCCAAGCATAGCCTACAAGCCACTGATGCAGACCTTTGGAACATCTTCATTTTAAAAAGTCAAATCCATTATTTATTTTAGACAGTTCTAAGGAAACATGATATGAAGCAAATGTAGTCTATTTTAAATCAAATCTGATTTTATTGGTCACATATTCAGCAGATGTTATTGCGGGTGTAGCGAAATGCTTGTGTTCCTAGCTCCAACAGTGCAGTAGGATCTAATAATTCACAACAGTACACATACATCTAAAATTAAAAGAATGGAATGAAGAAATATAGAAATATTAGATCGAGCAATGTCGGCGTGGCATTGACTAAAATACAGTAGAATAGAATACAGTATATACATATGAGATGAGAAACACACTTCACAAGAACAGAATAGCATACTCAGAGTTGTTCTAATGTTAGGCCCTGATATCGCTTATTTTTTTATATATATTTTTTTACCTTTATTTAACCAGGCAAGTCAGTTAAGAACAAATTCTTATTTTCAATGACGGCCCAGGAACAGTGGGTTAACTGCCTGTTCAGGGGCAGAACGACAGATTTGTACCTTGTCAGCTCGGGGAATTGAACTTGCAACCTTTCGGTTACTAGTCCGACGCTCTAACTTCTAGGCTACCCTGCCGCTATGCCATATGGCTGTGGGCTACACTGGTTCATTTAGCAGACAAGATTTGCTTAGAATTCTGTGACATTATTTTGTATTATTTTATAGTATGTAGAACACAATTGAACAAGGCTTAATAAAAGAGAGAGGATATTTTCTCCAAACGATTTCAAAGGAAGTGCACGTGTGGCTGTATAGGTATTTATGCAACTTTAGTTGTGATACAAACGTCGTGCCATATGTTTTGTTGTGATACAAACGTCGGGCCATATGTTTTGTTGTGATACAAACGTCGGGCCATATGTTTTGTTGTGATACAAACGTCGGGCCATATGTTTTGTTGTGATACAAACGTCGGGCCATATGTTTTGTTGTGATACAAACGTCGGGCCATATGTTTTGTTGTGATACAAACGTCGGGCCATATGTTTTGTTGTGATACAAACGTCGTGCCATATGTTTTGATGTTTTAATATATTTTAAGGCTGCATGATGTTCATGCATGATTTGATGTTCTGATGATTTGAAAAAAGTCGCAAGCTGCACACACTCTTTGCGGCATCCCCCTTGTGTGGCCGTAATGCCCCCTAAAAAAAATCTATGCCTTTCGCTGCCAAAGGGGACATTTTGCCCTTGGGCTGAATATAATAGGCTAATTGTAAATCCCTTCTCCCCGGCTGCTGTGCTCTGAAGCACCTCTCACTTACATGGCTCTCTCAGATGTAGCCAATGCACGTCACGTGATCGGGTCCTTCTCTCAGGCATTTCAGCTAAGAAGTAGGCTACAAGTGAATGAAGATAGACACATCGGGGGACGCAACTGCGCGCGTCCCTCTTATCGAATTCCGAGGTGCATACTAAAGATGTTACAACAGTCCGTGTTGCCTACTTTTTGTCAGCCAACAAGATGAGTAGGCCTAACGAACAGCAATAGCAGCCTTTGTCAATCTACTATCTACTATCCCCCATATTACAAAAGTTCACCTATTCTATTGTTCTCTACTGTTCTTCTGTGCAATAAATAGATTTTCCAAACATACTCTGGGACAATTGTAGGATGCGATAGATCCCAAATTAATAAAACCACTCGCATCAAAAAACCTTTTAAAAGCAACGAGGCTGATCATTTAGCTTAACATTTTGAATGTGCACATGGCAGTAGGCTATAAGAGCGAATGTTCCAAAATGCAATCAATTAGTGGGAAGACACTGTTCTCAAAATTGATGGCAAATGTGATTCTGCATGTAATGCTCTATTATAAAGGCACATTGTTATGGTGAAAAGGATCTTCCCCAAACTCACAGCCTGTGTATGCCAGTTAGGGAAAGGTGGATACCTAGTCAATTGTACAACTGAATGCATTCAACTGAAACGTGTTTTCTGCATTTAACCCAACCCCTCTGAATCAGAGAGGTGCGGAGGGATGCCTTAATCGACACCCACGTCTTCGGCACCCGGGGAACAGTGGGTTAGCTGCCTTGCTCAGGGGCAGAACAACAGATTTTTACCTTGTCAGCTCGGGGATTCGATCCCGCAACCTTTCGGTTACTGGTCCAACGCTCCTACCCGCCAGGCTACCTGCCGCACGCCAGGCTCGACACCGGTTATAAAGTGGATGAATGTGCTTAAGTTTAAGAAGTTATTTGTCCACTTTAGTTGTGATACGAAACGTATAGGCTCGTGGGCTTGGATACATGAGGTGTGCGACTATGACTTGAAAAAGTCGCAAAAAAAAGGTATTGCCTTTCACAAGTGATAGGCTAATAATGTCACCCATCAGACTTCTCAATTTAATGTTGTCTTTACACTAAATAATATACAGTACCAGTCAAAAGTTTGGACACATCTACTCATTCCAGGATTGTTCTTTATTTTTACTATTTTATACATTGTAGAATAATAGTGAAGACACCAAAACTATGAAATAACACATATGGAATCATGTAGTAACCAAAGAAATCTACATATTTGAGATTCTTCAAAGTAGCCACCCTTGGCCTGAATGACAGCATTGCACACGCTCTCTCAAACATCTTCATGAGGTAGTCACCTGGAATGAATTTCAATTAACACGTGTGCCTGGTTAAAAGTTATTTTGTGGAATTTATTTTCTTAATGCGTTTCAGCCAATCAGTTGTGTTGTGACAAGGTTAGGGGTCGGTATACAGAAGATAGCCCTATTTGGGCCAAGTCCATATTATGGCAAGAACAGCTCAAATAAACAAAGAGAAACGACAGTCCATCATTACGTTGAAAGTTTATTCAAGTGCAGTCGCAAAACCATCAAGCGCTATGTTGAAACTGGCTCTCATGATGACCGCCACAAAAAAGGAAGATCCAGAGTTACCTCTGCTGCAGAGGATAAGTTCATTAGAGTTAACTGCACCTCAGATTGCAGCCCAAATAACTGCTTCACAGAATTCAATTAACAGAGACATCTCAACATCAACTGTTCAGCGGAGACTGTTGAATTGCTGCAAGGAAACCACTACTAAAGGACACCAATAATAAGAAGAGACTTGCTTGGGTCAAGAAACATGAGCAATGGACATTAGACAGGTGGAAATCTGTCCTTTGGTCTGAGTCCAAATTTGAGAATTTTGGTTCCTGAGCTCATACCTAAAACAGGGGCTACTTCAGCCGCATGGACGTGGTTTGGGTATGAAAAGTCTGACACGGACCAGAAAACCGCCCTCTGCAAAATATGCCGCAGGCCGGTCCCGACAACAGGCTCAAACACCACAAATCTAGTTTCCACTTGCACAAGAATCATCTGGGACAGTACGGAGAGAGTCTACGGATGAGACCCAAGAAAGTACAGTCGAGTGCTCAAAACAAACCCCCGACTCAGGCGTTGCAAGAGGCTTTTGCCAACAGCACGCCATATGGCAAAGAATCACGAAGATGGAAGGAGATAACAGCTGCCGTTACAACTTACATCTGCAAAGACATGGCTCCAATTTACACAGTCGAGAAACGGGTGTGTGTGTGTGTGTGTGTGTGTGTGTGTGTGTGTGTGTGTGTGTGTGTGTGTGTGTGTGTGTGTGTGTGTGTGTGTGTGTATGTATATATATATATATATATATATATATATATATATATATATATATATATATATATATATATATATATATATATATATATATATAATTTTTTAGGCCTATATTTATTTTGTTTGCAACAGGAGTTGAAGTGTTTTCTATTTTATTCATTCATATTTTATATTTTGTTATATGCTCAATTGAACATTTGCACAAAGACTCTAAATAAAAGGAGAAATAATCAAATATGAATAAGTACCTTTTTATTTGTTGAGTATAATTCAAAATGTAATAAGAAATTGGCCTTTACATGCAGTCATTTTATATAAACTATTTATTCATTGAATTTACAGAATGTGCTGTATCGTTATCGGGATATGAGATTTTGGCCAAATCGCCCAGCCCTATTAGGAAAGTTGATAGATAGATAAATATTAACTCAGCAAAAAAAGAAACCGTACTGTCCGTACTGTGAGATGCCGAAGACGGCGCTACAGGAAGACAGGATGGACAGCTGATCATCCTCACAGTGGCAGACCATTTGTAACAACACCTGCATAGGATCGGTACATCCAAACATCACACCTGCGGGACAGGTCCAGGATGGCAACAACAGCTGCCCGAGTTACGCCAGGAACGCACAATCCCTCCGTCAGTGGTCAGGCTGTCCGCAATAGGCTGAGAGGCTGGACTGAGGGCTTGTAAGCCTGTTGTAAGGCATGTCCTCACCAGACATCACTGGCAACAGCGTTGCCTACGGGCACAAACCCACTGTCGCTGGACCAGACAGGACTGGCAAAAAGTGCTCTTCACTGACGAGTTGCTGTTTTGTCTCACCAGGGATGATGGTCGGATTCGCGTTTAACGTCGAAGGAATGAGCGTTACACCGAGGCCTGTACACTGGTGCGGGATAGATTTGGAGGTGGAGGGTCCGTCATGGTCTGGGGCGGTGTGTCACAGCATCATCGGACTGAGCTTGTCATTGCAGGCAATTTCAACACTGTGCGTTCCTCCTCCCTCGTGGTACTCTTCCTGCAGGCTCATCCTGACATGACCCTACTGCATGACAATTCCACCAGCCATACTGCTCATTCTGTGTGTGATTTCCTGCAAGACAGGAATGTCAGTGTTCTGCCATGGCCAGCGAAGAGCCCGGATCTCAATCCCATTGAGCACGTCTGGGACCTGTTGGATCGGAGGGTGAGGGCTAGGGCCATTCCCCCCAGAAATGTCCGGGAACTTGCAGGTACCTTGGTGGAAGAGTGGGGTAACATCTCACAGCAAGAATGGGCAAATCTGGTGCAGTCCATGAGGAGGAGATACACTGCAGTACTTAATGTAGTTGGTGGCCACACCAGATACGGACTGTTACTTTTGATTTTGAACCCCCCCCTTTGTTCAGGGACACAATATTCAATTTCTGTTAGTCACATGTCTGCGGAACTTGTTCAGTTTGTTTCAGTTGTTGAATCTTATGTTCATACAAATATTTGAGTGAGAGGACGTTTTTTTTATTTTTTATTTCATTTTTTTAGGCCTAGCCTGTAGAAAGCTGATGGATCCACCTATTTTCAATAAAGGCCAATTCTAAACTTTGTTTTCTCACGCAATTGCATAGCCTGTAGAAATATTGCGCAACATTAACTCATGGGCACTCGTGATTTTGATTTAGATTTTTGATTACATTTGCATTGATGTCCGAGTGATTAGAGGGACAATAGAGTGCTTGAGTACGAAGGCAGTTAGCGAGTTTGGTAGGCTGCTAATGACCACCAGCAGCATCAGAGCTTGGAGAAGCCTAATAACCATGACTAAACGGTCACATGGAATTTGACTGCTGTCATGACTCGTGACCGCCGGTGTGGTGGTAATACGGTCACCGTAACAGCCCTGTATGTCACATTAGGTTTTATTGAACAAACTGGAACATTATGATGGTATATGGGTTGTTTGATACCACTTCCACTCCTCTATGATCACTGCTGTGTGACAGAATCAACAATAGATTGAATCTCTCCATCCCACTCACTAAGTCTTGCTCTGAAACATTTATACAGCTGTTATCCCTGTCTCTGCCACGGTCTGGTGCCACCTCTCTCTCTCTCTCATGCACACACAGGCACACGCTTAAAGCAGAGCCTTTATCTCTCCCGCACAGACCGCAAATGAGTACTGACTTCTGAGCATATGCTATAGTCTTCGCTGCCACCTTCTAGCGGATAGTTAGTGCTACAGAAATAGGCAGAGAATCACGTATGTTTTTTTTTGTTTTTGTTCCAGTTTAAAATAAAGACTTGTGGGCATAAGCTGAATTTTCTTTTCTGAAATGATCCCAGTGGGGTAGTTGGTTGCTTGGAGGAAATTCAACGTGCATAACTGTACATAAAGACAATGTATTCCCAGTAGCCTGCTTTAGCCTCACAGGCATTCGTTCAACATGTGGTATTTTTTGGAACTCTTCCCTCCAGTGTTTTCTTCTCGTTTCTAATGAGTGCTAGAAGCTGCCTGATGGCCCGGTCCGTATTTATAAAGCTTTCAAAGTAGGAGTGCCGATCTAGGATCAGTTTCCCCCTGTCTGTGTATTCATATTCAATATGATCTAAAAAAAAAAAGCTCCTCTTCATTTTTTTTTTTTACAATACAATACATCCACATACAGTTGAAGTCGGAAGTTTTACATGCACTTGGTTGGCGTCATTAAAACTCATGTTTCAACCACTCCGCAAATTTCTTGGTAACAAACTTTTCTTTCGGCAAGTCGGTTTGTGCATGTCAAGTAATTTTTCCAACCATTGTTTACAGGCAGGTTATTTCATTTATAATTCACTATCACAATTCCGGTGGGTCAGAAGTTTACATACTGTAAGTTGACTGTGCCTTTAAAAAGCTTGGAAAAATCCAGAAAATCATGTCACGGCTTTAGAAGCTTCTGATAGGCTAATTGACATAATTTCAATTGTCAATTGGAGTCAATTGGAGGTGTACCTCTGGATGTATTTCAAGGCCTACCTTCAAACTCAGTCCCTCTATGCTTGACATCATGGGGAAATCAGCCAAGACCTCAGAAAAAAAAATGTAGAGCTCCACAAGCCTGGTTCATCCTTGGGAGCAATTTACAAACGCCTTAAGGTACCACTTCATCTGTACAAACAATAGTACACAAGTATAAACACCATGAGACCACGCAGTCGTCATACCTCTCAGGAAGGAGACACATTCTGTCTCCTAGAGATGAACGTACTTTGGTGCGAAAAGTGCAAATCAATCCTAGAACAACAGCAAAGGACCTTGTGGAGATGCTGGAGGAAACGGGTACAAAAGTATCTATATCCACAGTAAAACGAGTCCTATATCGACATAACCTGAAAGGCCGCTCAGCAAGGAAGAAGCCACTGCTCCATATCCGCCATAAAAAAGCCAGACTACGGTTTGCAACTGCACATGGGGACAAAGATCATACTTTTAGGAGAAATGTCCTCTGCTCTGATGAAACACAAATAGAACTGTTTGGCCATAATGACCATCGTTATATTTGGAGGAAAAAGGGGGAGGCTTGCAAGCCCAAGAACACCATCCCATCCGTGAATTACGGGGGTGGCAGCATCATGTTGTGGGGGTGCTTTGCTGCAGAACGGGCTGGTGTACTTCACAAAATAGATGGTATCATGAGGGAAGAAAATTATGTGGATATATTGAAGCAACATCTCAAGACATCAGTTAGGAAGTTAAAGCTTGGTCGCTTTAAGCATACTTCCAAAGTTGTGGCAAAATGGCTTAAGGACAACAAAGTCAAGGTATTGAAGTGGCCATCACAAAGTCCTGACCTCAATCCTAGAAAATAGAAAATTTGTGGGCAGAACTTAAAAAGCTTGTGCGAACAAGGAGGCCTACGAACCTGACTCCGTTACACCAGCTCTGTCAGGAGGAATGGTGGAATTTATTGTGGGAAGCTTGTGGAAGGCTACCTGAAATTTTTGACCCAAGTTAAACAATGTAAAGGCATTGCTACCAAATACTGAGTATGTAAACTTCTGACCCACTGGGAATGTGATGAAAGAAATAAAAGCTGAAATAAATCATTCTCTCTACTATTATTCTGACATTTTACAGTCTTAAAATAAAGTGGTGATCCTAACTGACCTAAGACAGGTAATTTTTACTAGGATTAAATGTCAGGAAGTGTAAAAAAACTGAGTTTAAATGTATTTGGCTAAGGTGTATGTAAACTTCCGACTTCAACCGACAACATACAGACGCACTCGAACATACACAACATCACCCCTGCCCAGACCCACCTGCTCACACCCCCATCTCCAGCACCGCATCACTCTACACCACTTAGCCTCAAACTGCACCATTTTGTTTCTCTCCACCGCACACACTCACTCAGCATTTAGATAATACAGCAGTTGACCTTTTCCATCTAGATCAGTACTCCTAATAGCTTAATGAATACAAGCCCTGGAGTGAATGCTGTCTCTTCCTCTGCAGGTGGATCAACTGTCTGATTTCAGCCATCCAAAAACACAAGAAGTTCCACAAAGGGCCACCGGACAGCGAAGAGGGTAGGAGAAGCTTTACATGAAATCTTGAGATTTTGATTGGATGAAGATATGTATTTTGTCACCATTTTCCATCTTATAGTTGTCCCTGACAGTAGCCAAATCAAAAAATACATTAGAGGCTGGTTTCCCCGCCTACTACTGGACTAGTTTAAATGGAGTTTCTCCATGAGTTTTCTTATCTTTGTCTGGGTAACCAAACAAATGTGTTTTAAAAAAAGAGAGAGATTAGATTTAGATACAGTTGAAGTGGGAAGTTTACATACACCTTAGCCAAATACATTTAAACTCCAGTTTTTCACAATTCCTGTCTTAGGTCAGTTAGGATCACCACTTTATTTAAAAAATTTGAAATGTCAGAATAATAGTTGAGATAATTATTTATTTCAGCTTTTATTTCTTTCATCACATTCCCAGTGGGTCAGAAGTTTGCATACACTCAATTAGTATTTGGTAGCATTGGCTTTAAATTGTTTAACTTGAGTCAAACATTTGGTCAAACATTGGGTGAATATGGGCCCATTCCTCCTGACAGAGCTGGTGTAACGGAGTCAGGTTTGTAGGCCTCCTTGCCCGCATATGCTTTTTCAGTTCTGCCCACAATTTTTTTATAGGATTGAGGTCAGGGCTTTGTGATGGCCACTCCAATACCTTGACTTTGTTGTCTTTAAGCCATTTTGCCACAACTTTGGAAGTATGCTTTGGGTCATTGTCCTTTTGGAAGACCCATTTGCGACCAAGCTTTAACTTAACTGATGTCTTGAGATGTTGCTTCAATATATCCACAGAATTTTCCTTCCTTGTGAATCCGTCTATTTTGTGAAGTGCACCAGTCCGTCCTGCAGCAAAGCACCCCCACAACATGATGCTTCACGGTTGGGATGTTGTTCTTTGGCTTGCAAGCCTCCCCCTTTTTCCTCCAAACATAACGATGGTCATTATGGCCAAACAGTTCTATTTTTGTTTCATCAGAGGACATTTCTCCAAAAAGTATGATCTTTGTCCCCATGTGCAGTTGCAAACCGTAGTCTGGCTTTTTTATGGCGGTTTTGGAGCAGTGGCTTCTTCCTTGCTGAGCGGCCTTTCAGGTTATGTCAATATAGGACTTGTTTTACTGTGCTATTGATACTTTTGTACCGGTTTCCTCCAGCATCTTCACAAGGTCCTTTGCTGTTGTTCTGGGATTGATTTGCACTTTTCGCACCAAAGGACGTTCATCTCTAGGAGACAAACCATCTCCTTCCTGAGCGGTATGACGGCTGCGTGGTCCCATGGTGATTATACTTGCGTATTATTGTTTGTACAGATTAACGTGGTACCTTCAGGCGTTGGGAAATTGCTCCCAAGGAAGAACCAGATGGAGCTTGTGGAGCTCTACAAGGTCTTGGCTGATGTCTTTTGATTTCCCCTTGATGTCAAGCAAAGAGGCACTGAGTTTGAAGGTAGAACTTGAAATACATTCACAGATACACCTCCAATTGACTCAAATGATGTCAATTAGCCTATCAGAAGCTTCTAAAGCCATGACATAATTTTCTGGAATTTTCCAAGCTGTTTAAAGGCACAGTCAACTTAGTGTATGTAAACTTCCGACTTCAACTGTATATATGTGTGTGTGTATATATATATATATATATATATATATATATATATAATAATCAAATGTTATTTGTCACGTGCTGAATACAACAGGTCACCTTAGCGTGAAATGTTTGCTTACAAGCGCTTAACCAATGCAGTTTAAAAAAATTTTTTTTGTTTTTACTAAATAAACTAAAGTAAACAAAAATGTAGTATTAAAAAATGTAGTACTTGTAGTAGTATTATTATTATTATTATTATTATTATTATTATTAACACAATAAAATAACAATAACGGTACAACAATCTATACTGGTACTGAGTCAATGTGCCGGGGTACATGTTAGTCAAGGTAATTTCTACATTTAGGTAGGGGTAAAGTGACTGCATAGATAATAAACAGTTAGTAGCAGCAGTGTAAAAACAAAGTGGGGTGTCAATGCAAGTAGTGCGGGTGGCCATTTTGATGAATTGTTCAGCAGTTTTGTGGCTTGGGGGTAGAAGCTGTTAAGGAGCCTTTTGGACCTAGACTTGGTTCTCCGGTACCGCTTGCCGTGCGGTAGGAGAGAGAGAACAGTCTACGACTTTGGGCCTTCCTCTGACACTGCCTAGTATATAGGTCCTGGATGGCAGGAAGCTTGGCCCCAGTGATGTACTGGGCCGTACGCACTACCATCTGTAGCGCCTTACGGTCGAATGCCGAGCAGTTGCCATACCAGGCGGTGATGCAACCGGCCATGATGCTCTCACTGGTGCAGCTGTAGAACTGTTTGAGGATCTAGGGACCCATGCCAAATCTTTTCAGTCTTCTGTGGAGGAAAAGGTTTTGTTGTGCCCTCTTCACAACTTTCTTGGTTTGTTGGTGATGTGGACACCAAGGAACTCTCGACCCGCTCCACTACAGCCCTGTTGTTGTGAATGGGGGCGTGTTCGGCCCTTCATTTCCCGTAGTCCACTATCAGCTCCTTTGTCTTGCTAACGTTGAGGGAGAGGTTGTTGTCCTGGCACCACACTGCCAGGCCTCTGACCTCCTCCCCATAGGTCGTCTCATCGTTGTCTGTTATAAAACAAATACATAGATAAAATAATATATATATATATATATATCTAGTACCAGTCAAAAGGTTTTTTCTTTATTTGTACTATTTTCTACAGTGTAGAATAATAGTGAAGACATCAAAACTATTCCACATATGGAATCATGTAGTAACCGAAATAAGTGTTAAACAAATCTACATTTATTTTATATTTGAGATTCTTCCAAGTAGCCACCCTTTGCCTTGACAGCTTTGCAGACTGTGGCATTTCATTTTTAATACGTACATTTTGAAACATGTTCTAAAAACCTGTTTTTTGGGTTGTCATTATGGGGTATTGTGGGTCGATATATATATTTTTTCAAATCCATTTTAGAGTAGGGCAGTAACGTAACCAAATGTGGAAATAGTCCAGGGATCTGAATACTTTCCGAATGCACCGTATATATTAATAATAATGTATGCCATTTAGCTGACCGTTTTTTATCCAAAGCCACTAACAGTCGTGTGTGCATACATTGTTTCCCGTATCGGTGTCCCCAGCGGGAATCGAACCCACGACCCGTGGCGTTGTAAGCGCAATTGTCTGGACAACTGGTATGGACAAGTGGAAATAATAATGCTAAGGTTGATTTATTTATTTTTTTGTCTTTGTGGACAGATTGTTACAGTGAGACCGAGTCAGAAGATGAGGGGTCTTCTCCTTCTCCACACAGAAACAAGATCTACACGGTGAGGAGAACCACACACAAACACATGCGTCTTTTTGTGTTTTGTTGTCTGTCTTATCCTGCACTGTACTGTTCTTCTTATTATTTGATTAGTTTTTTTGTCTCTTGTTACTTGCCAGGCCGTCATCGTACCGGTAAAATAACAATTTGTTCTTAACCGACTCAGTTTTTTCTCGTCAGAGGACATGCTCAGGAAAAAAATCTTGGCCCTAGTAATGCCGTAGAATAGAGGTCCAAGTCAGAACTCTCCCTAAGTCTGCCACACTTACCTGTTCTCTGTTTCTTTTTCTGGTTACTCGTTCTCTCTCTCTCTCGCTCCCTCTAGCCCTTTCCCACCTCTCTACCTCTCGCTCTGTCCTTCCCTCCATCCACTCATTGAACAAAAAAAAGCAAGTGATGTTCCATACTAATCTAATGTGTTGTGTTTGATGGACACCAGAAAACCCTGTCCAACACACTGCCTCGGGCCAGGAAGGGCAAGGACAAGGACAAGGGCAAGGACAAGGACAAAGAGAAGAAGGACAAGATGCACGTTCCTGGTCCACCCACAGGGCGCAGCAGAAGCCCAGGTACTGTATGGTGGAGCGCAACACTTCTGTTTCACCACAAGGTGGAAGAAGAGAGTCAAATAAGCCTATAGGGGGTTCCATTGATGGATACGTTTGAATTTCTACCAGATGGCCCCAATGTTCTGGGGGCTTCGCCAGCTTCATCATGGCTGTTGTCTGCCTGTCTCTCCCCGGTGTCTTCAAATTGTGCCACCAGGGATTCTATAATGTGTTTATTTGTCTGCCTCCTTTGTGTCATGATATCTAATCAGCTACCTTCCTTCTCAATAAGGTGTATTGGTGTTGAAAGCATGACAAAATACAATGCCAAAAGTGAATTACAACAACATATTCTCTCTCTCGCTCAGTGCATGCTGGGAGTGTTTTGTAGTTGACAGGTGGTATGGAGGGCTCTGTCCTTACTCATTTTTTTTATTCTTTCCATGGTAATTTCTTTAAAAAAAATATATATATATATATATATCTCTCCCTCTTCCCCCCCCCGCACTCTCTCTACCCCCAATCCCCCCTCCCACCAGGAGCTCCGGAGGATGAGATGGGCGTGCTGTTCCACCGGCTGAATGAGGGTGGCGTGTCCCTGATCGGCAGCGACAAGCTCACAACTCACGACCACTTCCGCAAGTCCTTCATCCGGCGCAACAAGAACCCGGTCATCAACGAGAAGGCCCACACGCTCCGCGTGCTGCAGAGCACCCTCAAGGTTCGGGTTGACCCTCCGAGCTCAGAGCCTCTTTAGCTAAGCGGTGTCCCTGAACTTGACCCACATCGCTCCTTATGTGTACTCCTTATTTGAACGCATTTGTATAAGTGCCCTATATGGGGATTGTATCCACAAGTAGTCTCACTTTTGACCGATGGTATGCTCTTATTGTTGTCTTAATTTGTTCTCTTTCATACAATTTGAGCCATTTCTAAATTGGGTTGTCTTTGAAAGAAGATCTCTTTCCACAAGTGGTTTTCCCCATGACCTAGAATGTTGTGAAAGGAACAGGCATAGCAGCAGGAGGTATGGCCCGGTCTGTGTGACTTCACCTGGAAAAACTCCTGGCCCCAGTTCACGTAGCCCGGGAAAACTCCTGACCCTCATTATAGTGTACTAATATAAACATTTAATTTACTATTATGATGTGAATGACCGTCTGTTCTGAATGTGCTTCTAGGATAAAGAGGCGGAGCTCCAACTCATTAACAAGGTTCTGGAGGACTCTGATCTGACGTCGCAAAAGTACCGCCAGTGGAAAGAACATAACGAAGACCTTCACCTGGTGATCGAGAAACTGGCTGTCCAACGGGCTAAAGCTGTAGCCACGGCAAGGGTGGGGCATAAAGAGGACCAGGACACACCCCCCGTACCGTCACCCGGGAAGCAGGTCGCTGTGGAGACGGGGGGTTGTGTGTGTGGACTGAGCCTTAGTGACGGGGAGATGCTGGTGGATGCGGAGCCGTTGTTGTCAGGCCCGGTGAAGAATGTGGGTGACTTGGATGTAGAGCCACAGTCCGAACACTCATCGACTGCTGAGAGCAGCACAGACCAGCAGAGCAGCAACACAGCCGACGTAGCTAGTCAAGCTAGCCCAGATAATTACTTCTACATATGAGACACCAATGGACTGATCTGATGATGGTTTTTCTAGTTTCCATCAATGATTATTATAAGGGCCTGGTGTTTTTTCCAACCATATGACCTAAGCAGGAAAAACTCATGGCTCAAGTTACAGCTGTGATACGTTCCAGGAGATTTTTCTGGTCAGTAAAAAGTGTGGCCCCTCAGGATTTTTGCTTGGTTTTTGTTGATAAGAAAGACGGGCTTTGTCTATCCAAACCTGAATTCGGTATTCATATAACAAAAAACTAACAATTTTGCCAAGTATCACTCTATTGATAGATATATATACTGTATTCATGGGATATTATGGGCTGTCTTAGTTTTCTACTATTGCATTATTATTGCAGATTTTAAAGGAGATTTTACAGGTAAATGATATCTATGTGCTTTATGCCTGTTATGTACATATAATTTTAAATGTCATGTAACAAGATGTATTGGCCTTTTTAAACTTAGATTGTATGTATTTTTGCACAGAATAAGGTCCGATCTTGCCACATTATGAAAATTGTTATTATAGATCAAAGACAATTATTCATTTTAATCTGAGGTTAACATTGAAGACTGTTCCAAGATGTGTTCCCAAGTGTGTGTGCGCGTACGTGCTTGTTTTCAGCTGGGTTTGTCCAATGCATCTTGAATACACTGAGTATTTGTACACTCAGTGTAAATTGATTCAATATATTCCGATTGAGCAATAGCGAACCTCATTGGTGACTGAGCAAGCGACTGCTGTAAAGAACAAATGATGAACGCATAAATTTGATAAAAGTTTAATGACCTATTTCAAGTAGCCATTGTCCTACACTCTTAGAACAAAAGGGTTCCAAAAGGGTTAGGTCTCCATAGGAGAACCCATTTTGGTTCCAGGGAGAAAGAAACCTTTTTGGTTTCAGGTAGAACCCTTTTGGGTTCCATGTCGAACCCTCTGTGGAAAGGGTTCTACATGGATCCAGAAACAGTTCTACCTGTAACCAAAAAGGGTCCTTCAAAGGGTCAAAGACCATCTTCAGTCCCCCCCCCCCCCCCACCCAGGCAAGTAGAGCGACCCGGCTGGGTGCAGAGTAAGCTGGGGGGCAGCCTATGATGAGGTCTGTTGGGGGGTGTCTTCTCCAGCTGTGTGTGTTGTGATGTCCTATGTGATGATGAAACTGTCAATAAAATGACATTACACTTATTGATGAAATTTGTATTGATATTTGTCTGGGACTTTAGTTTTGCATTCATTGCTGAAAAAAAGTGATGAGGAAAGTGTTGACAAGGTTGTGGTAAAACTCTCATTGTATTTGTCATATTCTTTGTAAACCACAGGTGTAGACTAAGAGCTTCCTTATGGGCTCTTCCCAACAATGCAGAAAAAAAAAGGTAATACCATGAGATATAAATACACAATGAGTACCTTGGCTGTATATACAGGGTATTTGCTAAGAATTTGCATGATAACAGCGGGCACCTTCTGATAATTTCTTTGGAAATCAACACAATTGGGAACAACATTGTTACCTCTAGTATCAAACGATGCCTACTTGATTTTGGTAACGAACCTCAAACAAACAAGCAGTTAATAGGTTGTTGCTGTATACAATATTACCATGTAATTTATCAGTAAATATATTGAACTGAATATCAACGTAACATGAAAAATGTTGGTCCCATGTTTCATGAGCTGAAATAAAAGATCCCAGAAATTTTCCATACACACAAATCTGAATTCTCAAATTTTGTGCACAAATTTGTTTACATCCCTGTTAGTGAGCATTTTATCCTTTGCCAAGATAATCCATCCACCTGACTGGTATTGCATATCAAGAAGCTGATTAAACAACATGATCATTGCACAAGTGCACCTTGTGCTGGGGACAATAAAATGCCACTCTAGCCAGCAGCATACCACCCTGCATACCAAGCAGGGTTGGTCCTGGTCAGTCCCTGGATGGGAGACCAGGTGTTGCTGGAAATGGTGTTGGAGGGCCAGTAGGAAGCACTCTTTCCTCTGCCCTAAAAGATATTCCAATGCCCCAGGGCAGTGATTGGGGACACTGCACTGTGTAGGGTGCCGTCTTTCGGATGGGACGTTAAACGGGTGTCCTGACTCTGATGTCATTAAAGATCCCATGGCATTTATCGTAAGAGTAGGGGTGTTAACCCTGGTGTCCTGGCTAAATTCCCAAACTGTCCCTCAAACCATCACGGTCACCTAATAATCCCCAGTTTACAATTTGCTCATTCATCCCCCTCCTCTTCCCTGTAACTATTCCCCAGGTCGTTTCTGTAAATTAGAACGTGTTCTCACTTAACTTACCTGGTAAAATAACGGATAAAATAAATGTAAAAAATGAAATAAAATGTGCAGTTTTGGCACAATGCCACATGTCTTAAAATTTAATTTGATTTGAAGTTTTGAGCGAGCATGTAAATGGCATGCTGACTGCAGGAATGTCCATCAGAGTTGTTTCCATAGAACTTAATGTTCATTCCTCCAACGTCGTTTTAGAGAATTTGACAGCACGTCCAACTGGCCTCTACAACCGCAGACCACGTGTAAGGACCTGCACATACGGCTTCTTCATCTATGGGATCGTCTGAGACCAGCCTCCCGGACAGCTGAGGAAACAGGAGTATTTCTGTCTGTAATAAAGCCCCTTTGTGGGGAAGACCTAACCCAGGCCCACCCGTGGCTGTGCCCCTGCCCAGTCATGTGAAATCCATAGATTAGGGCCTATTGAATTTATTTCAATTGACTGATTTCCTTACATGAACTGTATATTTTTGTTCAGTATACATCTCTGTGCTGTAAGATCGTTTTTTATCACTGACAGGTTTGAATATTGTTTAGTTCCCTACGTTTCCTCCTCAAATACTTCTCCAAGACACTCGCTGCCATGCAGTGGTGTAGTCCAGGGTTTTCTAACTTTCTTCTGGTGTCCCCCTGGGTGCATGTTTAGTTTTTTACCCCTAGATTTCAAATAATGTAAGCTTGACGATGAGTTGGTTATTTGAATCGGCTGTTGGGGCAAAAACCCGAAACATGGCCCCAGGAAAGTTTCTAAAATGCCAATAGGCTCTGCGGTTTCATAGACAGAGATAGAAATATCCATTCTAAATTTAGAAAGAGGTGAAATAATAGATGCAACAACTATCATGGGTTGCAAATATGACTAGGATAATGCATTTGGCTGCAAGACGATGAAAGAAAGTTCATTTGAAAACCAGTAGAAATGAATAGCCATATGAGGAAGTCTTTAAAATAATTGCCTTAGTATTTCTATGGTGGGATTTTGGCTATAGTCTACTTTGCCGCAAGGTAAGACATGCCTCATAATACGAAGGAAAACATCCAGGTTTCCAACCATTAAGAAACAGGACAAATATAATGATAGATCTAACTGTCTTCTGGTAGATGGAAAGGCTTTCACGTTCTGAATTAAATATTAACTAGCTACAAAGTAGCATATGGCTTCCTGGCAGAATGATATCATGATTACTTGCAGCGATGTTTGGCCACTTGTTTTGCAAACTCCATCTCGTGCATAGCCGCGGGAAGTAGGGGTGCTGAGGGTGCTGCGGCACCCCCTGAAAAATCGGAATATAATTGTTTTTTTTATGTAAATGCTCATGTGTGTTACACAAACAACAGTTGTAGGTGCCTGCGCAGTTGAATTGAAGGGTAACTACACCAAAAAATCTAGTAAATGTATTGGATTTTTCCCAGACCTCAAAAGTTGTGGTTTAACTTTGAGAGCGAAAACCTGGACAATTTTGAAAATCAGAAACCTGTGGATTTCTGACTCAGTTGACAGCTTCATTTATCTGTTTCAATAATAGGCCTACTATTAGCCAACTTGAACAGTATAGAAGTGAAAGAGCAATATGGGATTTATAATTTTAGGTAATCCAGAGTGTATGTCACTGTTTGCTATATAATTCTTAATGCCTTTCCTTCGCCGGGTGGGCCATTTGGAAAATTGTTGGCAAAATTAGAGTATACCCACTTCTCCAGGTACCACTACACCACTGCTGTGATGGTTACCTCCCCGACAAAAACTTGTAAATCTCATTGGACAGGACGGGTGCCAGTGTGTGTGTATGAATTTTGATGAGCAATGTGTTTGGGTTTCTTCTTCCTCATTGTGTGAATTAGCAAAATGATCTTTGTGCTGGGCCAAGAACACAAATATTAAGATAAAAGTGGTAGCGCATATCTTTACAAACCCACCCGTTCCATGTGTCTAAAGACACTTAAACATATTTAATTAATAATTACCCTCTTTGCAGGTTTCAAAACAGGATGTCCGTATAGGGCTCAATAAACTAGGCTACAATACTTCACAGCCTGTTGAAAGTTAGCCTGCAATTAGCTTTCCTTATCGTTAGTCCCTGAAGGCAGCTTGTGTTTAGAGGATTACATAGCATTTACACTATACAAGCAGCACTCGCCTAGCCATGCTAGCCTCACCCTCATGTGGGTACTAAGCAAGCTAAGTAGTGCCACATATCAACAGCCATTGTCAGCCAGTCCAGTAGGGATTGGAAGTTATGGTGAGCTTTGATTGGTTATAGTTCCACTTTCCCCAACTTTAGTCCCGCCCTGTTCAGCTCCCTCGCTTGTGCTTGCATCGCTCAATGGTCCCGGCCCACTCCGCTTCTCTCGCTTTCCTTCCATTGAATGTGAATGGCTCCCGATGTTTCGCCGTGCATTGGCGCTTCCTTGTGTAAATGGCCCGTTACACAGCAGGACCTGTGAACATAAAGCATCTCAGAGTAGGAGTGCTGCTCTTTGATAAAGGTCCCTGTGGCCTAAAAGTCCACTGTAAACTGATCCTAGATTTGCACTACATGCTTTATGAATACAGGCCCAGGAATCTAGGTGTAGCCTGGCGTAAGTAGGGCTTATCATTGTAAGTACACGCTAGATTCTTCCAAGGTCTTGTGACATGTTTGCTAGTCAGTATCAATGAAATACCCAAGACCCATTCTGTTTCTGTGGGGCGTATTTTGAAATCACTTTTCTCGCAATGGATGTGGATTTCTGTGTCCCATAGGTCAGTGACGTGAGTTCCTCAAATATTTGCTCTGTAATTAAAAAGTCCATTGTAGTTCATTCTGTGCATTGCAATTTCTCGTGGAAGGACGCATGTAACACAACTGGTATTGTAGGTCGTGGAATGCAATAAGTTCACCACAGGAGTGCACAGGTTTTTCAACACTAATGATTTCAATGCTCTAGCTGCAGACCTCATCTCTCAGCCCCCTCTGTATACTGCCACCTACTGGAGACCTCATCTCTCAGCCCCCTCTGTATACTGCCACCTACTGGAGACCTCATCTCTCAGCCCCCTCTGTATACTGCCACCTACTGGAGACCTCATCTCTCAGCCCCCTCTGTATACTGCCACCTACTGGATACCTCATCTCTCAACCCCCACATCTCTCAGGCGCTCAGTGACGAACTGCCAGGGAAAACAAATCCCCTCTTTCAATTAGCTCCTGGATTGGTTAAAGATATATGAATGAATAAAGATATATGAATGAGTGATGGTACAGAACGGCATAGGCAATATGCAGTAGATGGTATCGAGTACAGTATATACATATGAGATGAGTAATGTAGGGTATGTAAACAAAGTGGCATAGTTTAAAGTGGCTAGTGATACATGTATTACATAAAGATGCAGTAGATGATATAGAGTACAGTATATACAGTGGGGCAAAAAATTATTTAGTCAGCCACCAATTGTGCAAGTTCTCCCACTTAAAAAGATGAGAGAGGTCTGTAATTTTCATCATAGGTACACTTCAACTATGACAGACAAAATGAGAGAATAAATCCAGAAAATCACATTGTAGGATTTTTAATGAATTTATTTGCAAATTATGGTGGAAAATAAGTATTGATTGAATATGTCCATGAACACACCAGCCAGCTGGTCTGCGCATGCTCTGAGGATGCGGCTGGGGATGCTGTCTGGGCCTGCAGCCTTGCGAGGGTTAACACGTTTAAATGTTTTACTCACGTAGGCTGCAGTGAAGGAGAGTCCTCAGGTTTTGGATGCGGGCCGTGTTAGTGGCACTGTATTCTCCTCAAAGCGGGCAAAAAAGTTTTTTAGTCTGTCTGGGAGCAAGACATCCTGGTCCGCGACGGGGCTGGTTTTCTTTTTGTAATCCGTGATTGACTGTAGACCCTGCCACATACCTCTTGTGTCTGAGCCGTTGAATTGCGACTCTACTTTGTCTCTATACTGACGCTTAGCTTGTTTGATTGCCTTGCGGAGGGAATAGCTACACTGTGTATTCGGCCATGTTTCCGGTCACCTTGCCCTGGTTAAAAGCAGTGGTTCGTGCGAATGCTAACATCAATCCACGGTTTCTGGCTTGGGAATGTTTTAATCGATGCTATGGGTACATCATCATCAAGGCACTTTCTAATGAACTTGCTCACCGAATCAGCGTATTCGTCAATTGTTGTTGTTGGACGCAATGCGGAACATATCCCAATCCACATGATCGAAGCAGTCTTGAAGCGTGGAATCAGATTGGTCGGACCAGCGTTGAACAGACCTGAGCGCGGGAGCTTCCTGTTTTAGTCTCTGTCTGTAGGCTGGGAGCAACAAAATGGAGTCATGGTCAGCTTTTCCGAAAGGAGGGCGGGTAGGGCCTTATATGCGTCGCGGAAGTTAGAATAACAATGATCCAGGGTTTTACCAGCCCTGGTTGCGCAATCGATATGCTGATACAATTTAGGGAATCTTGTTTTCAGATTAGCCTTGTTAAAATCCCCAGCTACAATGAATGCAGCCTCAGGATATGTGGTTTCCAGTTTGCATAGAGTCAAATAAAGTTTGTTCAGGGCCATCGATGTGTCTGCTTGGGGGGGAATATATACGGCTGTGATTAACATCAAAGAGAATTCCCTTGGTAGATAATGCGGTTGACATTTGATTGTGAGGAATTCTAAGTCAGGTGAACAGAAGGACTTGAGTTCCTGTATGTTGTTATGAACACACCATGTCTCGTTAATCATAAGGCTTACACCCCCCCCCCCCCCCCCGCCCCTCTTCTTACTAGGGAGTGGTGCGCGATGTGCACGTCTCCGGAGCCTGACTAGAAGGCCGCTTCGTCTGTCCCTTTTACAGCGTCGTTGTTTTGGGTCGCCGGCTGGGATCCGATCCATTGTCCTGGGTGGAAGGCAGAACACAGGATCCGCTTCGGGAAAGTCATATTCCTGGTCGTAATGATGGTGAGTTGACGTTGCTCTTATATTCAGTAGTTCCTCTCGACTGTATGTAATGAAACCTAAGATTACCTGGGGTACCAATGTAAGAAATAACACGTAAAAAAAACAAAATACTGCATAGTTTCCTAGGAACGCGAAGCGAGGCGGCCATCTCTGTAGGCGCCGGAAGTGCCTCGTTCTATGGGTCGCAGTAGCAGCCATATTTTTTTTAAACTTAATTTCGATTTGCCTATCTGAATCATAATATCCTACTGTTCCTGCTTTATATGCTTATAAGTCTTTTAGTTCATGGAAGCCTGTTTGTGTCACTATCTCAATGTTTTTGTTGTCTTGTTTATTTCATTATATTTGGGAGATAACGACTTTAACCATATTATGTATTATTGAAATGTTATAAATTATGTTGGATGATGACAAGGGGAGAGGGGCATGGGAGATGAGGCCTGATAGATGTGAGGGGCCTGAAAGATGAGGTCTCCAGAAGGTGTCAGTATAGAGAGAGGCCTGAGAAATGAGGGGCCTGAGAGATGAGGTGGACCCCTCTCGATCATTTGGAAAAATCAAGATTTCGCAAGGGTTTACAACTTTGGAATTTCAGAAGGGGAGGTGCAAAGAGAGGGGGTGGAGCTACCGCCCTGCTTCCACTTAAATGTTCTAACAAGTCTGCAGTCTGCCCCCAGAACTTAATCGAGCATCTGATGCAATTGCGCAAGATTTTAGTTCTGACCTTCCGAGATGATGTGCATTGTATTCTGTTATATATTCTCTTCTACCTCTGCCAGCTTCTGAATGAATGGAAGGTGTGTGTGTGTGTGTGTGTGTGTGTGTGCGCGGGCGTGCGTGCGTGCTCGCTCGCTCGCCAGTTCCGTCTTCACACAGACACTGTTATTGTTGGCTTTTCAACCATGGCAGTGCTGACGTGTTGACAGTGTGAGTTGTGAATATTATAGTTTCACTAAATAATCATTACAAACTCCAATGACAGTGTTTGTTGCACAGTTAACAAACCTGTTTATTCACAGTAGAATCATAGTAACAATACATGACATACTGACAACTACTATACAGTTCCAAATGACATAGAAATAATATGTTTTCCCCGTATATTATCTCTACACTACAAACAGTATAAACATCTTGATAAAATCTTCACAGTCATCAATAGGATTTGGCATCTGTAATGTATGCCTGACTTAAAATTCTATACAATCCGTGATTTAATTCTTTGAGGTATTGTCAAAAATGGTCAACAACTAACACTGCTTCTAAAGCTTAAGTCCTAAATATGCCCTTAGATCTAAGATTATCCCTAAATCATATACATTTAGTTTGACACAGAAGTAGTAGGGTCTGCTGTATGCTCAAATATTGTGTCCGACAGAAACCATGACTTAATGAAAATCAGGAAAGAAAGAGAAAGTATTAGACAAAGGGCAAAGAGTTTGCAGAGGCATGGGTAGTAGGCTACTACAACTACCTACAAGGCTGACATCAAAACATTGCTTTGTGACAGTTCTATACTTTTTTTTGCAGTTAAAGGCAACATTAATACTTTTTTTTAAAGGTTATCATCTCCAAGTTAAACACCACAGTGCCATACAGCTTCCTTTACAAAAGTTAAAGTTCATCATCCTTCATACACCCTCTGTGCCAAATGAACAAAAGACTCCCACCACTGAACCCAAACCATCCACAAACACCCTTTTCACACTGTTGTGTTAACCAGGGGCAGAATGGCCAGCTGGTGTTTCGGGTAAATTTTTAGACCAGTATCCCTTTCTAGCTTGGGTTTTTGCACAAATTGATCATTATTTAGCTAATAATGGGGGCTTCAAGGAAAAAAATTGTCCGGTTTGGGGGCTTCGAGGAAAAACAATGGCCAGTGTTTTAGAAATGCCAGTGCCAATTTCTGGTCCCAGTCTGCCCCTGGTGTCGACCTGAACCTTACTGTGTTGGCTTAGATATGTTCTTTTCACAATGCCCTTTTCAGCATTGTTCTAGCAACTATGGTGTAAACATACCAAGCAATTGCAGTACAGCTTGGTTCGGCTTTTGCTTGGCTTTGTAGTGTTAAGGGTAAATCCAATTCATCATCTTCACTCACAGTAACTCTCCCCCAGTCTCCACTAACAGCTGATGTCGTACACCTCTGTGTCCTGCTTGTTCTTCAGCTGTGAGCAGGAGGGACATCTGGGCCGAATCTTGAAGCTGAGCAGTAGCGCCACCCCCCCCACCACCTGTACACATCCCCCCACCCAGCCGAAGTAGAGCGACCCGGCCGGGTGGAGAGTGAGCTGTGGCAGCCTATGATGAGGTCTGTGGGGGGGTGTCTGCTCCATCCCCAGTATTCCAAGGTTGTGTGTGTACACCCCCAGGGCGGTTAGACTCAGCAGGCCTGACAGCGCCACTAGCAGGCCTCCCGCCGCCACCACGCTTCTCAGAGGCAGGTCGGTCCAGCACCTCACCCCCACACTGGCCAGCACAATGCCGGCACCACACAGGAACAAGGAGCTGAGCACAAGGCCTTGCGCCAGCCTCACCTGTGGGTCGCTCTGGTAGGCGCCTTCTACTGGCCAGCACTGCTTCAATTCCGAGTGGGCCACCTGTAGGCAGCTCTCCCATAGGCCATCGGTGCGCAGGAGGAGGCGGGGCTCAGCCCCGGCCACACCCACTAGCTGGGTCTGCCCCTCCCTCCACTGGGGCGTGATGGCTGCCATGAAGACCAGCACCAGGCCCAGAGGGGCGAACACGATGCCCATCACCATGGAGGCCGGGGTTTGCATGCTGCTGCTGGGTAATTTCTGAGGAATTTCTGGGTAATGGAGTTCTGGATGGGCTTCTGGATAATGTTTGACTCTAAGTGATGGTGGTAATGAAGGTCGACCTGTGGTGTAGGTTGACCTTGTTCAGAGACAAAGGATGGATGGTGGATCTGAGATCGTGGCCAGGTGAGTCACAGACAGTAGACGTCAGTCACACCTTGAGGTAGGACACCGTCAAGCTACAAGGAGGAAAGAGGAGACATAAGACATTACCTCACCCAGTACAAAACCTTGCACTGACGCAAATATGACTGAATGTCCTCTGACCACAAACTCCAATTGACCTAATTTGGAATGTGCTGGATTTCATCCCCGTCTCTGAGAGATCAAACGGTCTTATATCTGGTGTAACTGTCTACGTGACAGATCTAAATGGTTCCCTTCACCTTGCTGTGGTCTTCTTCACCTTGCTGTGGTCTTCATGCCAATAAAGCGAGAGAGAGTGAGTGAGAGAGCATATGGCTTCAGTGGTCTGCTGGAGGCTAGGAGAATCTAGATGCCCCTCTGTTGCTAAGATACACTAACCTGGCCAGTCTCACAGCCGCTTTATTACACTTGGAAACGTCGGATTGAAAGATACATTAGTCAATGAGTGTGTGTGAGTGCCTGTATATTCATACTGTTGAAGTCGGAAGTTTACATACACTTAGGTTGGAGTCATTAAAACTCGTTTTTCAACCACTCCACAAATTTATTGTTAACAAACTATAGTTTTGGAAAGTCAGTTAGGACATCTACTTTGTGCATGACACAAGTAATTTTTTCCAACAATGGTTTACAGACAGATTATTTCACTTATAATTCACTGGATCACAATTCCAGTGGGTCAGAAGTTTACATATACTAAGTTGACTGTGCCTTAATTAAACAGCTTGGAACGATGTGTCATGGCTTTAGAAGCTTCTGTTTGGCTAATGTACATCATTTGAGTCAATTGGAGGTGTATCTGTGAATGTATTTCAAGGCCTACCTTCAAACTCAGTGCCTTTTTGCTTTACATCATGGGAAAATCAAAAGAAATCAGCCAAGACCTCAGAAAAAAAAGTATAGACCTCCACAAATCTGGTTCATCCTTGGGAGCAATTTCCAAACGTCTGGAGGTACCACGTTCATCTGTAAAAACAATAGTACGCATGTATAAACACCATGGGATCAAGCAGCCGTCATACACTCAGGAAGGAGATGCGTTCTGTCTCCTAGAGATGAACGTACTTTGGTGCGAAAAGTGCAAATCAATCCCAGAACAACAGTAAAGGACATTGTGAAGAAGCTGGAGGAAACAGGTACAAAGTATCTACAGTGCCTTGCGAAAGTATTCGGCCCCCTTGAACTTTGCGACCTTTTGCCACATTTCAGGATTCAAACATAAAGATATAAAACTGTATTTTTTTGTGAAGAATCAACAACAAGTGGGACACAATCATGAAGTGGAACGACATTTATTGGATATTTCAAACTTTTTTAACAAATCAAAAACTGAAAACTTGGGCATGCAAAATTATTCAGCCCCTTTACTTTCAGTGCAGCAAACTCTCTCCAGAAGTTCAGTGAGGATCTCTGAATGATCCAATGTTGACCTAAATGACTAATGATGATAAATACAATCCACCTGTGTGTAATCAAGTCTCCGTATAAATGCACCTGCACTGTGATGGTCTCAGAGGTCCGTTAAAAGCGCAGAGAGCATCATGAAGAACAAGGAACACACCAGGCAGGTCCGAGATACTGTTGTGAAGAAGTTTAAAGCCGGATTTGGATACAAAAAGATTTCCCAAGCTTTAAACATCCCAAGGAGCACTGTGCAAGCGATAATATTGAAATGGAAGGAGTATCAGACCACTGCAAATCTACCAAGACCTGGCCGTCCCTCTAAACTTTCAGCTCATACAAGGAGAAGACTGATCAGAGATGCAGCCAAGAGGCCCATGATCACTCTGGATGAACTGCAGAGATCTACAGCTGAGGTGGGAGACTCTGTCCATAGGACAACAATCAGTCGTATATTGCACAAATCTGGCCTTTATGGAAGAGTGGCAAGAAGAAAGCCATTTCTTAAAGATATCCATAAAAAGTGTTGTTTAAAGTTTGCCACAAGCCACCTGGGAGACACACCAAACATGTGGAAGAAGGTGCTCTGGTCAGATGAAACCAAAATTGAACTTTTTGGCAACAATGCAAAACGTTATGTTTGCCGTAAAAGCAACACAGCTCATCACCCTGAACACACCATCCCCACTGTCAAACATGGTGGTGGCAGCATCATGGTTTGGGCCTGCTTTTCTTCAGCAGGGACAGGGAAGATGGTTAAAATTGATGGGAAGATGGATGGAGCCAAATACAGGACCATTCTGGAAGAAAGACCTGAGACTGGGACGGAGATTTGTCTTCCAACAAGACAATGATCCAAAACATAAAGCAAAATCTACAATGGAATGGTTCAAAAATAAACATATCCAGGTGTTAGAATGGCCAAGTCAAAGTCCAGACCTGAATCCAATCGAGAATCTGTGGAAAGAACTGAAAACTGCTGTTCACAAATGCTCTCCATCCAACCTCACTGAGCTCGAGCTGTTTTGCAAGGAGGAATGGGAAAAAATGTCAGTCTCTCGATGTGCAAAACTGATAGAGACATACCCCAAGCGACTTACAGCTGTAATCGCAGCAAAAGGTGGCGCTACAAAGTATTAACTTAAGGGGGCTGAATAATTTTGCACGCCCAATTTTTCAGTTTTTGATTTGTTAAAAAAGTTTGAAATATCCAATAAATGTCGTTCCACTTCATGATTGTGTCCCACTTGTTGTTGATTCTTCACAAAAAAATACAGTTTTATATCTTTATGTTTGAAGCCTGAAATGTGGCAAAAGGTCGCAAAGTTCAAGGGGGCCGAATACTTTCGCAAGGCACTGTATATCCACAGTAAAACAAGTCCTATAGCGACATAACCTGAAAGGCTGCTCAGCAAGGAAGAAGCCACTACTCCAAAACCGCCATAAAAATGGACAATGACCCTAAGCATACTTCCAAAGTTGTGGCAAAATGGCTTAAGGACAGCAATGTCAAGGTATTGGAGTGGCCATCACAAAGCCCTGACCTCAATCCTACAGAAAATGTGTGGGCAGAACTGAAAAAGCGTGTGTGAGCAAGGAGGCCTACAAACCTGACTCAGTTACACCAGCTCTGTCATGAGGAATGGGCCAAAATTCACACAATTTATTGTGGGAAGCTTGTGGAAAGCTTTTACCCAAGTTAAACAATTTTAAGGCAATGCTACCAAATACTAACTGAGTGTATGTAAACTTCTGACCCACTTGGAATGTGATGAAAGAAATAAAAGCTGAAATAAATAATTCTCTCTACTCTTATTCTGACATTTCACATTCTTAAAATAAAGTGGTGATCCTAACTGACCTAAAATAGGGATTTTTTTACTAGGATTAAATCCCAGGAATTGTGAAAAACTGAGTTTAAATGTATTTGGCTAAGGTGTATGTAAACTTCCGACTTTGTGCGTGTGTGTGTGTGTGTGTGTGTGCGTGTGTGCGTGTGTGTGTGCGTGTGTGTGTGTGTGTGTGTGTGTGTGTGTGTGTGTTACACTTTATGGTAGGGATAGTTAGGAACAGTGAGTAGTGACCTTGGTTATATTGAGACTAGGATGTAATTGGGTTGTTCTACTGTCTGAATGCTGAATGAGTTGATCAGTGACAAGAATACTCAGGGGGCACACCTAGGCACACACACGGAAAATCCAGGAACAAACATCCCCCGGGTACAAACAACATCAGTCACCATCAGAGGGCTGCATGACAAGCGTGTCCTTATAAAGGGATGTTCTAATCAAAAACATCAAGGCCATGTTCAGTAGGGCACACCATATTGAAGTGTTTTGAAATTGAAAATAAAAATGAGCATTTCTCATTAGTCAAGTCCATGTAGTCCCTCCCTATTTTCAGATGTTTTTTCTCAACTTGGTGCCTGATAACACAACCCAGTTGTTTGATCCCAGTTTTGTGACAGTGTTTTATCCACCCCAAGATAATTACCCTCTTAGTTAATAGCAATCTAAAAGTATTCCTTTCATGATTTGCCACATAATAGCAATTACCACGCATGGATTAGACATTTGATACATTGTGTGAAGTGCTACAAGGCATCAATTAATTGCGTTGTGTGTGACAACATCATATTAGTATCTAAGTGGCTGCCATCATAGAAATAGAATTACTAGAAGGGACATTCCCATTCAAGCCAATTATGCCATAATGGTTGGACTGGTAATTATTTTTCTATGACGGCCATACAGCAGATACAGATGCTGCTAGGCTGCAGCATAGAGCGTTAGAAACAGTTGCTCAGTCTGTATCTCTTTGATTCTTCACTGTTTCTGGTGATTTATTTATTGAAGGAGTCCTACTGAGCCCCTTCCCACTGGTAGGGTGTGTGTTTATGAATTTGTGATTGCGTATGTGCACGTGTGTGTGCATTCACGCATGTGTGTTTGATTGTAGCATTTTTCACTCCCGCTATTTTGAAATAACCTTGTTGTGTATTTCTATTTCCCCTAACGCTGCTGTGTGTGTCTGTATGTGGATCAGACTAATTACAGACAACATGGGGAGATTGCAATGGGAGTTTGTCTGCAGCCTCCCAGGCAGATTGTTGATCTGTGGGTTTGGATGCAGGGTGGATGCGAGTACATTGATGCTCTGGGGAGATTATATAATAATTGTTAATTAAAAAATTGTTACTCAATTGCATACGCCTCTCTCCTCGGGTTATCACTAGTTAACACAAACAAAAGTCCAAATTGGCTGTATCGTAAAAAAAAATCATAATTAATTAATTTAAGGTTAGGGTTGGGCATAAGGTTAGCATTGTGGTTAAGGTTATGGTTAATTTTAGGTTCAAAATTGCATTTTAAGATGAGAAATTGTAGAAATAGGCACGGTTTAAGACTTTGTGGCTGTGGTAACTAGTGACGACCGCGCACAGTTCCTCCATGCTGTTTATTCTCTCAGCATGCTGTCAACTCATGCACAACAGATTCTTACAAAACAAGAATGATGTTGCTTTCCACGTTGCTTGCAAAAATAAATCTCTATTATAGGCTCTATTATATCTCTATTATAGGCTGCTATTAGTTTCTGTATATTTATCTTTGCAAAATGTGACATGATCCAAACACAATGCTAATCGCTATTATGGCTGGCTAGCTAAATGCTATTTAGCTATTTGTGCAACGGCATGTTCTGAATCAAATAGCCTATTTTAAAATATTTGTTTGAATATAACACCTATTCAAATGTGATTAGGGTCCCCTGGGAACCATTGACCAACACTTTGGTTCCTACCCTGTCATTACTGCAACCTGGCCTTTTCATTAGTTGTCATGCCAAATAACAAACAACATGCCAATATGGCCAATAATCATGGCAATAATAATTCTATTTTTATGATTCTGTCACGTCTACTCCCGCTCCCCCTCTGGCGTTCGACGTTGCCGGTTTACTAATCACTGGCTCTGACAACGTTCATTACGCACACCGAGCACCATCATTATGCGCACCTGCGCCTCATCATGAGACACACCTGGACTCCACCATTTCACTGATTACCTCCCCTATATCTGTCACTCCCTTAGTTCCATTCCCCAGGTAGTATTGGTTATGTGTTCCATGTCCAGATGCTACTCTTGGTTTGTATCGTTCCATGTATTATTAAATTCACCACCTGCTTCTCGACTCCGAGCGTCTCTGTCACAGAATACTGCCTCAACAAATGGAAGCAGCAGGGAATCAAAACTCCCAGACGGTCGACAAACAGGGATATCTACTTCGTCTGCACCACGACCAGCTGGTACAACTGGGGCGGCTATGGAGGTCCTTTGCGTTCTTCAACGTCTCGAACATACCCAGAAGGTGTTACCTTCAACTACCGGAAGATACTCTACCACCAGTCAACCCTGCAAGCCAGGACACCAGTCCATTCAGCAGTCAGCCCAGGTTAGCAATGCCCGTTTGTACCTCCCGGACAAATGACGGAACCCCATCTAAATGCTGTGGCTTCCTACTCCAGTCCTCCCTCTATTTTACACACCAGACGGACCTCTCGGTGGTGGGAGCTCCCAAGGTTGCCAAGGTTATTTCTCTGCTGGCTGGGCAGGCCTTGGAGTGGGCTACGGCCATCTGGGAAAGAGGAGGCGTTCATGGCTCTGTTCAGAGGTATCTTTGATCATCCACCGGAGGGCAGAGAGGGGGGTGAGCACTTATTCCAACTACAGCAGGATGACCAGACCGCTGCCGAGTACGCGCTCTCCTTCGGGACAGTAGCAGCGTCCAGCGGATGGAATGAGCCAGCGGTCCAGACAGAACTGGCATGTCGTGACGACAACCTCTCCTTGGATGCACTCATCGCGATGGCCATCTGGATAACCTACTTCAGGAGCGTCGGTACCCTCATCGCTTCTCTCCCTCCCTCAGTGACCACTCTGGATCAGAGCTTTAACCCATGGAGGTAGGGGTCACACGCCTCCTCGCAGCTGAGCGACGCAGGCGGAAACAGCTGGGGCTCTGTCCCTATTGTGGTCAAGGGGGGCACCAGCTTCAGCAGTGTCTGGTACGTCACAACTCGGGATACACAAGAGCAGGAGGATAGTCTTGTGATCTTCCACCTCCTGGGGCAGGTGTGAGTATCCTTCATCATTTTCTGCCAAACCCTTTTTAGTGTCGCTCACATTAGCTATCTGTCCCTCATGTACTGTTTCTACAGCGTTAGTGGATTCTGGTGCCCTGGGGAACTTTATTGACCAGACCCTTGCCTCTCTGAACATCACCTCATACCCCCTCTCCGTTTCCGGTTTCAGCCCTTGATAATTGGCTACTAGGATCCGGCACCATTACACACCACCACACCACTACCCGTGGAGTCCATTAATCATGAAAACATTCCCTTCCTCATTAGTGCACCAGCTCACAAGATAATCATTGGCCTCCCATGGCTCTGACGCCATAATCTCACCATCTCAAGGTTGAGGATGAGAATCACGGCCTGGGCAACTGAATGCCGGAGGACCTGCTTTCCCATCCCCTCTCGAGTCATAGCCCATGTGGTCTGGTACGTAGATATTCTCCAGGCTCTGGAGAGGGAACACGCACCCACTACCTGACCTCCTGAGCACATCTACATTTCCACAGGGACAAAGGATCGGCTGCTGACCTGGGTGCACACAGCTGTTGTTGCTGGCCATCCAGGGATCACCCGTACTATTCAAGCTCTCTCCAAAAAGTATTGGTGGTCCACCTTGGCCCTGTTCTATGTGTGAAAAACTAAATCCCCCCTGCATGCTCCAGCAGGGAAACTCCTTCCCGTGCCTCAGCGTCCCTGGTGTCACGCCCCGACCTTAGTTATCTTTGTTTTCTTTGTTATTTTGGTTAGGTCAGGGGGTGACGAAGGTGGTATGTGTGTTTTTGTTTTATCTAGGGTTTTTGTATTCTATGGGGTTTTGGTATTCTAGGTATATGTAGGTCTATGGTGGCCTGAATTGGTTCCCAATCAGAGACAGCTGTTTATCGTTGTCTCTGATTGGGGATCCTATTTAGGTTGCCATTTCCATTTAGGTATTGTGGGTTATTTTCTATGTGTAGTTGCCTGTCAGCACTCTTGTTATGTACAGTGCCTTGCGAAAGTATTCGGCCCCCTTGAACTTTGCGACCTTTTGCCACATTTCAGGATTCAAACATAAAGATATAAAACTGTATTTTTTTGTGAAGAATCAACAACAAGTGGGACACAATCATGAAGTGGAACGACATTTATTGGATATTTCAAACTTTTTTAACAAATCAAAAACTGAAAAATTGGGCGTGCAAAATTATTCAGACCCTTTACTTTCAGTGCAGCAAACTCTGTGAGTTTCAGTGAGGATCTCTGAATGATCCAATGTTGACCTAAATGACTAATGATGATAAATACAATCCACCTGTGTGTAATCAAGTCTCCGTATAAATGCACCTGGACTGTGATAGTCTCAGAGGTCCGTTAAAAGCGCAGAGAGCATCATGAAGAACAAGGAACACACCAGGCAGGTCCGAGATACTGTTGTGAAGAAGTTTAAAGCCGGATTTGGATAGAAAAAGATTTCCCAAGCTTTAAACATCCCAAGGAGCACTGTGCAAGCGATAATATTGAAATGGAAGGAGTATCAGACCACTGCAAATCTACCAAGACCTGGCCGTCCCTCTAAACTTTCAGCTCATACAAGGAGAAGACTGATCAGAGATGCAGCCAAGAGGCCCATGATCACTCTGGATGAACTGCAGAGATCTACAGCTGAGGTGGGAGACTCTGTCCATAGGACAACAATCAGTCGTATATTGCACAAATCTGGCCTTTATGGAAGAGTGGCAAGAAGAAAGCCATTTCTTAAAGATATCCATAAAAAGTGTTGTTTAAAGTTTGCCACAAGCCACCTGGGAGACACACCAAACATGTGGAAGAAGGTGCTCTGGTCAGATGAAACCAAAACTGAACTTTTTGGCAACAATGCAAAACGTTATGTTTGGCGTAAAAGCAACACAGCTCAACACCCTGAACACACCATCCCCACTGTCAAACATGGTGGTGGCAGCATCATGGTTTGGGCCTGCTTTTCTTCAGCAGGGACAGGGAAGATGGTTAAAATTGATGGGAAGATGGATGGAGCCAAATACAGGACCATTCTGGAAGAAAACCTGATGGAGTCTGCAAAAGACCTGAGACTGGGATGGAGATTTGTCTTCCAACAAGACAATGATCCAAAACATAAAGCAAAATCTATAATGGAATGGTTCAAAAATAAACATATCTAGGTGTTAGAATGGCCAAGTCAAAGTCCAGGCGCTACAAAGTATTAACTTAAGGGGGCTGAATAATTTTGCACGCCCAATTTTTCAGTTTTTGATTTGTTAAAAAAGTTTGAAATATCCAATAAATGTCGTTCCACTTCATGATTGTGTCCCACTTGTTGTTGATTCTTCACAAAAAAATACAGTTTTATATCTTTATGTTTGAAGCCTGAAATGTGGCAAAAGGTCGCAAAGTTCAAGGGGGCCGAATACTTTCGCAAGGCACTGTAGCTTCACGTTCGTGTTGTTTTATATAGTTTTGTTCAGTGTTCGTTATTTATTAAAGTAGTATTTACGCCTATCACGCTGCGCCTTGGTCTCATCAATATGACGAACGTGACACCTGGTCTCATCTATCCATTGATTTTGTCACTGATCTCCCATCTGACGGATTCACCACCATTTTGGTGGTTGTGGCTAGATTCTACAAATCCTGTTGTTTTATCCCTCTCTCTGGTCTCCCTACTGCTCTCCAGGTCACTGAGGCACTGTTCCAGCAGGTCTTTCGGCATTAAGGCCTTCCAGAGGACATCGTCTCCGACCGTGGCCCCCAATTCACATCACGTGTATGGAGAACCTTCATGGAGATGATCAGGGTCACGGTCAGCCTCACTTCCAGGGATAGGCCTCAGTCTAACGGGCAAGTTGAGAGGATGAACCAGGAGCTGGGAAGGTTCCTGAGGAGCCACTGCCAGGACCAGCAGGGGGAGTGGGCCCGATTCCTTCCCTGGGTGGAGTATGCCCAGAATTCATTATGTCACTCCTCCAACGGGCTGACTCCCTTCCAGTCTGTTCTGGGTTATCAGCCAGCCCTGGCTCCGTGGACCCCGGGCCCGACCAAAGCTCCTGCGGTGGATGAGTGGTTAATACACGCAGAAGTGTGGAGCGATGCCCTCCGCAGGGAGGCTGCTGTGTTCCATCCTGGTGACCACGTCTGGTCCTCTACCAGGAACCTCCCACTCCGCCTGCCCTGCAAGAAGCTGAGCCTCCTGTTTGTGGGACAGTTCAAGGTTCTCCGGAGGGTCAACAAGGTGATGTATAGATTACAGCTCAATAGTGACTACTGTATCTCACCTTCCTTTCATGTCTCCCTTCTCAGGCCAGTGGTTCCTAGTCTCCTGGCCCGAGGCTGTCCTCCACGACACCCCTCCGCACCCTTTGGACATCGAGGGAGGTCCCGCCTATTTCATCAGATCCGTACTGGACTCCCGACGTCGTGGGGGTCGGCTACAGTACCTGGTGGACTGGGAGGGGCACAGTCCAGAGGAGCGGTGTTGGGTTCCGGTGGAGGACATTCTGGATGCCAACATCATCCGTGATCTTCGCCGCCCGCTCCTTGCCCTCGAGGCCGTGCCCCTGGCCAGAGTGGGGCGGGGGGGAGGTTACTGTCACATCTACTTCTGCTCCCCCTTCGACAGTTTACTAATCATTGGCTCTGACAACCTTCATTACGCACACCTGGCACCATCGTTACGCGCACCTGCACCTCATGAGACACACCTGGACTCCACCATTTCACTGATTATCTGTCACTCCCTTAGTTCCATTCCCCAGGGAGTATTGGTTGTGTGTCATGTCCAGACGCTACTCTTGTTTTGTATTGTTACATGTTTCTTGTATTATTACGCACCTGCTTCTCGTTTCCCAGCATCTCTGTTAGTTTCCAACTTTTGACCAAAGTGTGTTGCTCTACACTGAGTGTACAAAACATTACTAATATTGCGTTGCACTCCCTGTTGCCCTCAGAGAAGACTAAATTTGTCGGCATGGACTCTATGAGGTGTCGAAAGCGTTCCACAGGGATGCTGGCCCATGTTGACTCCAATGCTTCCCACAGTTGTGTTATGTTGGCTGGATGTCCTTGGGTGGTCGACCATTCTTGATACACATGGGAAACTGTTAAGTGTGGAAAACCCCATCAGAATTGCAGTTCTGGACAGGCACATACTACCATACCCCGTTCAAAGGCACTTAAATATTTTGTGGTGTTCATAACTCTTATGAGTGCTCCAAACTTTCAATGCGGAGCACCAGTGATACCAATGAAAAATATTAATTTAGAGCCCTGCCTGTGACTGGCTTCGATTCCATCAGATTGAGCGTTAACCTGCATTGGCATTCGTCCACATAGTGGATGTTTTGGTGGGGTTGGAGGTGTAACTGTGGTATGAGCAGACAAATAGGTGAGCGGCTGCTCTCGGGTCAAGACACTCCCTTATTATTCCTACCAAGTTAGAAGTTTGAAATGGCGATATAAAGTGTAGGCTAATGCAGGTTTTCATGTTTAGTTGATGGGGGATTTATAGCCCATCAGTCTTATCTGTCTTAAACAATAGAGCATCGCGCATGTAAGTGTTTGAACTTGTAGCGCAGCTGCATGAAATTCTAATGAGGCTGCATGAGATTCTAATGAGACTGCATGAGATTTGTCGGATTATAAAGTCGGTGGTTTTGTTGCATCCAATAGCCGTGTCCGCGGTAAACTAGCGTAAGGAGCCGCTTGTGGATTTGACAGCTCTAAATCTAGGTCCAACTCAGACACGGCCAAAACAACCCCTACGTGGGTGTCGGCTAGCTCGGATCTGATAGAATCTAGCCCTGAGTGAACATGGGCACTTGGGCAGTGACATTTTCACTATCAGCATCTGGCTTTATCGTTGTCGTTTATTTTTTGATCCTGGCATTATCACTGAATAATGGATGATATGTACCACAAATTCAGCACATACAGTATGACCGCTGTTGACCAATTAAAGTAGCTGTCCAGTGTTCCAGATATCTGTGAAATATGACTTAAAGGGCCAATACCGCGGTTTTTATATCAACATCAAATAATTTCTGGGTAACAATGGAATAATATATTCCCCCCCCCCCAATTATTTTTTTTGCTAAAATGTATCAATAATTTTGCTAGGACTGTTTGGGAGTGGTGGGGAGGGTGAAATGAGAAACTAGCTGTTATTGGCAGAGAGATTTGGAAATCTCTTTGTTAGTGGTCTATTTACCGCATGATAATCTCACAAAAAACGAAACTCTTGCCCATGCAAACCTGCCGATTAGAATGTCTTGTGTAGATTGTATTTTCAATGAGCAACTATCAGGAAATATCACTGTTAAAAAACATTGGACGTTTACAGTGTTCGTATCATCAGCTTTTGTACAATATGATGCAAAACACAGGAAACTGAATTTTGACTGCACTGGGTCTTTAAAATGAATTACAATATTAATTAAGTCGATATTCCAGAACAGCTTCAATGCGCCTTGGCATAAATTCTACAAGTGTCTGGAAATCTATGGGTGTTTTGTTGATGGTGGTGGAAAACTCTGTCTCAGTATTCAATTGGATTGAGATCTGGTGAGTGAGACACACACACCTTTTAAATCCCCTTTGCTCCTTTGAGATCCCTCTTTAAAAGTCACTGAGATCTCTTCTTCTAGCCATGCCATCCAAAATAATGGGCAACTGGGCATGATTATACATGACCCTAAGCATGATGGTTTGTTTGCATTTCTAAATTAACTCAGGAACCACACCTGTGTGGAAGCAGCTGCTTTCAATATACTTTGTATCCCTCACTTACTCAAGTGTTTCTTTTATTTTGGCAGTCAACAACAGCTAAATAGGTTTCATCTTGACATCCAACTTTTAGCTACAAACCACAGGATTTGAAATAGAAGGGAATGGCGAGATGGCTGTGTGGAGGATTTGCCTTGACTTGCTTTCTTGTTGGCTAGCCAGCTACACTGAACAAAAATATCAACTCAACATGCGACAATTACAAATATTTTAGTGAGTCAGGTAAGGAAATCAGTCAATTTAAATAAATTCATTAGGCCCTAATATATAGATATCACATGAGTGGGAATACAGATATGCATCTGTTGGTCACAGATACCTAAACAAAAAGGTAGGGGCGTGGATCAGAAAACCTGTCAGTATCTGCCTCATGCAGAATGACACATTTCCTTCCAATGGGCTTCATCAGACTGTTGATTGTGGCCTGTGGAATATTGTACCCCTCCGCTTCAATGGCTGTGCGAAGTTGCTGGATATTGGCGGGAACTGGAACACATTGTTGTACACATTGATCCAGAGCATCCCAAACGTGCCCAATGGGTGACATGTCTGGTATACAGGCCATGGAAGAACTGGGACATTTTCAGCTTCCAGGAATTGTGTACAGATCCTTGCAACATGGGGCCTTGCATTATCATGCTGAAACATGAGATGAATGGCACAACAATGGGCCTCAGGATCTCATCACAGTATCTCTGTGCATTCAAATTGCCATCGATAAAATGCAATTTTGTTCATTGGCCGTAGCTTATGCCTGCCCATGTCATAACCCCACTGCCACCATGGGGTACTCTGTTCACAACGTTGACACGAGCAAACCGCTCGCCGACACCACGCCATACGTCTGCCCGATACAGTTGAAACCGGGATTCATTCGTGAAGAGCACACGTTTCCAGCGTGCCAGTGGCCATCAAAGGTGAGCATTTGCCCACTGAAGTTGGTTACGTCGCTGAACTGCAGTCAGGCCACGACCCTGGTGAGGACAACGAGCACGCAGATAAGCTTCCCTGAGACAGTTTGTGCAGAAATTCTTCGATTGTGCAAACCCACACCTTCATCAGCTGTCCAGGTGGCTGGTCTTAGCCATGTGAAGATGCTGGATGTGGAGGTTCTGGGCTGGTGTGGTTACACATGGAGAAATGCTAACTAACAGGGATGTAAACACATTTGTGCTAAAAATGTGAGAGAAATAAGCTTTTAGTGCATAAGAAAAAAAACATGTATTTATTTTTGTTCAGCTCATTGAACATGGCACCAACACTTTACATGTTGTATTTATATTTTTGTTCGGTATAGCTAAGTTTGCCACCATTCTAGCTAACTGCTTCTAAACAAAGAACATCATGTCATGTTGCAAGCAGATTTCAAGCATTATTTGAAACAGTGTTTTTTCTGCAAGTAAAGGACGAGTCAGCAACTTTATTTGGGTATGAGTTAACAGAATGAGCTTTTAAAAATTAGATTTCTTGGGACAGTTACTTTAACCTACTTTACACTTTCACTCTGGCAGGTATTGGCAACTGTGACATATTCACCAGAAATGTTATTACAGTGGCTTGCGAAAGTATTTTTCCTATTTTGTTGCCTTACAACCTGGAATTAAAACAATTTTTTAAGGGGTTTGTATCATTTGATTTACACAGCATGCTACACAGCATGCCCCCCCCCCCCCCCCCCCCAAGTCAATACTTTGTAGAGCCACCTTTTGCAGCAATTACATCTGCAAGTCTCTTGGGGTATGTCTCTATAAGCTTGGCACATCTAGCCACTGGGATTTTTGCCCATTCTTCAATGCAAAACTGCTCCAGCTCCTACAAGTTGGATGGGTTCCACTGGTGTACTGCAATCTTTAAGTCATACCACAGATTCTCAATTGGATTGAGGTCTGGGCTTTGACTAGGCCAATACAAGACATTTAAATGTTTTCCCCTTAAACCACCACTCAAGGGTTGCTTTAGCAGTATTCTTAGGGTCATTGTCCTGCTGGAAGGTGAACCTCATCCCAGTCTCAAAACTTTCTTTTTTTTCCACTTTTATTTAATGAGGTAGGCAAGTTGAGAACAAGTTCTCATTTTCAATTGCGACCTGGCCAAGATAAAGCAAAGCAGGTTGACACATAAAACAACACAGAGTTACACATGGAGTAAAACAAACATACAGTCAATATTACAGTAGACAAATAAGTCTATATACAATGTGAGCAAATGAGGTGAGATAAGGGAGGTAAAGGCAAAAAAAAGGCCATGGTGGCGAAGTAAATACAATATAGCAAGTAAAACACTGGAATGGTAGATTTGCAGTAGAAGAATGTGCAAAGTAGAGAGAAATAATGGGGTGCAAAGGAGCAAAATAAATAAATACAGTAGGGGAAGAGGTAGTTGTTTGGGCGAAATTATAGATGAGCTATGTACAGGTGCAGTAATTTGTGAGCTGCTCTGACAGCTGGTGCTCAAAGCTAGTGAGCTAGATAAGTGTTTCCAGTTTCAGAGATTATTGTAGTTCGTTCCAGTCATTGGCAGCAGAGAACTGGAAGGAGAGGAAGAATTTGTTTTGGGGGTGACCAGAGAGATATACACCTGCTGGAGCGCGTACTACAGGTGGGTGCTGCTATGGTGACCAGCGAGCTGAGATAAGGGGGGACTTTACCTAGCAGGGTCTTGTAGATGACCTGGAGCCAGTGGGTTTGGCGACGAGTATAAAGCCAACGGCCAGCCAACGAGAGCGTACAGGTCGCAGTGGTGGGTAATATATGGGGCTTTGGTGACAAAACAGATGGCACTGTGATAGACTGCATCCAATTTATTCAGTAGGATCTTGGAGGCTATTTTGTAAATGACATCGCCGAAGTCGAGGATTGGTAGGATAGTCAGTTTTACAAGGGTATGTTTGGCAGCATGAGTGAAGGATGCTTTGTTGCGAAATAGGAAGCCAATTCTAGATTTAACTTTGGATTGGAGATGTTTGATGTGAGTCTGGAAGGAGAGTTTACAGTCTAACCAGACACCTAGGTATTTGTAGTTGTCCACATATTCTAAGTCAGAACCGTCCAGAGTAGTGATGCTGGACGGGCAAGCAGGTGCAGGCAGCGATCGGTTGAAGAGCATGCATTTAGTTTTACTTGAATTTAAGAGCATTTGGAGGCCACGGAAGGAGAGTTGTATGGTATTGAAGCTCATCTGGAGGGTTGTTAACACATTGTCCAAAGAAGGGCCAGAAGTATACAGAATGGCGTCGTCTGCATAGAGGTGGATCAGAGACTCACCAGCAGCAAGAGCGACATCATTGGTGTATACAGAGAAGAGAGTCGGCCCAAGAATTTAACCCTGTGGCACCCCCATAGAGACTGCCAGAGGCCTGGACAACAGGCCCTCCAATTTGACACACTGAACTCTATCAGAGAAGTAGTTGGTGAACCAGGCGAGCCAATCATTTGAGAAACCAAGGCTATCAAGTTTTCCGATGAGAATGTGGTGATTGACAGAGTCGAAAGCCTTGGCCAGGTCGATGAATACGGCTGCACAGTATTGTTTCTTATCGACGCCGGTTAACATATCGTTTAGGACCTTGAGCGTGGCTGAGGTGCACCAATGACCAGCTCTGAAACCAGATTGCATAGCGGAGAAGGTGCGGTGGGATTCGAAATGGTCGGTAATCTTTTTGTTGATTTGGCTTTCGAAGACCTTAGAAAGGCAGGGTAAGATAGAAATACAGTGGGGAGAACAAGTATTTGACACACTGCTGATTTTGCAGGTGTTCCTACTTACAAAGCATGTAGAGGTCTGTAATTTTCATCATAGGTACACTTCAACTGTGAGAGACGGAATCTAAAACAAAAATCCAGAAAATCACATTGTATGATTTTTAAGTTATTAATTTGCATTTTATTGCATGACATAAGTATTTGATACATCAGAAAAGCAGAACTTAATATTTGGTACAGAAACCTTTGTTTGCAATTACTGAGATCATACGTTTCCTGTAGTTCTTGACCAGGTTTGCACACACTGCAGCAGGGATTTTGGCCCACTCCTCCATACAGACCTTCAGGTTTCGGGGCTGTCGCTGGGCAAAACGGACTTTCAGCTCCCTCCAAAGATTTTCTATTGGGTTCAGGTCTGGAGACTGGCTAGGCCACTCCAGGACCTTGAGATGCTTCTTACGGAGCCACTCCTTAATTGATGCCCCACGAGGTGAGATCTTGCATGGAGCCCCAGACCGAGGGTGATTGATCGTCATCTTGAACTTCTTCCATTTTCGAATAATTGCGCCAACAGTTGTTGCCTTCTCACCAAGCTGCTTGCCTATTGTCTGTTGTCTGTCAACATGCCTTTTGGTGAACACCAAACGTGTTTGCTAATTTTTTTCTTTAAGCAATGGCTTTTTTCTGGCCACTCTTCCGTGAAGCCCAACTCTGGAGTGTCCGGCTTAAAGTGGTCCTATGGACAGATACTCCAATCTCCACTGTGGAGCTTTGCAGGTCCTTCAGGGTTATCTTTGATCTCTTTGTTTTCTCTCAGAATAATGCCCTCCTTGCCTGGTCCGTGAGTTTTGGTGTGCGGCCCTCTCTTGGCAGGTTTGTTGTGGTGCCATATTCTTACAATTTTTTAATAATGGATGGGATGTTCAAAGTTTCAGATATTTTTTTATAACCCAACACTGATCTGTACTTCTCCACAACTTTGTCCCTGACCTGTTTGGAGAGCTCCTTGGTCTTCATGATGCCACTTGCTTGGTGGTGCCCCTTGCTTAGTGGTGTTGCAGATTCTGGGGCCTTTCAGAACAGTTACTGAGATCACGTGACAGATCATGTGACACTTAGATTGCACACAGGTGGACTTTATTTAACTAATTACATGACTTCTGAAGGTACCAGATCTTATTTAGTTATTTTGTCCATTACATGAAATCCAAATAAAAATCCATTTAAATTACAGGTTGTAATGCCACAAAATTGGAAAAATGCCAAGGAGGATGAAAACTTTTGCAAGGCACTGTAATTTACTATTTTGAATCATAGAAAGTTCCAAACTTTTAAAAGTAATTTCTATCATTTTCCCTCTCATTCTTTTGACATGCTCACCTTCATGAACACCCAGAGATGATCAAGTACAAATGAGCAAATGCGGCCCCTGATGACACCTGTGTCTCCAAGGCTGTGTTTAAACAGGCAGCCCCATTCGGATATTCTGCCAAAAGATCAGAGTTGGGCTGTCTGTGTAAATGCTGTCTGTGTAAATGCAGCCTAAGACATTGAGCAGCAGAACACATTTTACATAAGATACAGAAGTTGGCATAGCAACTTTCAGAATAATAATCAGGGGAAACTATTAGTAATGCGAGGTAGAGGAAGAGGTGAAGCGAAAAGGGTAACCTCGGTCCACAATCGGTCTCCTCCAGAAGGTGGCGTTTAAAAAAAAAAAAAAAAGCCCACCAAGCGAGTCGTTTTTGTATGGAGGTCCATGAGAGAATGTCGAATTTGGTCCCCAGAAACTGTAATAGCTTATTTGCTATGTGAGGCTTATTTGATTGAATAGAAGTGTTGTGATGTGTAGGTTGTTACGAATGTACTAATATAAGTACACACACGTGGCATACCGGCAACTTTTAGAAAAACTATTTTATACGGTGGTGTGCCTGTTTTTCACACTATCTTCCTTCTCATTGGCTAGAATGGCCCCACATGGTATTCACTTCGTCTCTTCTGCCTCTTCCTCTCCGAGGACAGCGAATCCCATTGTTAGACATGAGACTTGACCATCTCGTCATTATATACGTATCATTGTGACGACTCAATACTCTCTCTAAGCGTGTTTAGTTTCTCACAAAATTTTCTATGATTCACAGACATCCTACATCCACACACACTCTTTCCCTCATTCGCTGTCATATTGATTGCACTGTAAGCCAAACCGAATTAGAAGGACACACGTACCATTCAGGTGAGGTAGTAGCGGGCTCCACGTCTTGCCTGCTCATCCTCTGTCCGTCTGTACTCCTTACGTTATTCCTTCTAGTAGGATCCTATGCTTGCCCTATGCATCTCTTATCCTTTCTCTCTCTCTCCTCCCCTCTTTCTCTTGTCTCGATCACGGGTCACGGGAGGATGGCTGTGTTAGATTTCAGATGTAGCCGAGTGTGCATCCAGCTTCTCTCTCTCTCTCTCTCTCTCACTTATATTTCTCTCGCTCTCTCTTTCCTTCTGTCTCTCTCATCTCTGGTACCCACTGGATTCACAAACCCGCTCTTGCTGTCTTTCGCTTCTCTTTTATTCTTCTCTCTTCACTTTCTCTCCATCTCCCTCTCTCTCCCCCTCTCCCACTCTCTGTCTCGTCTTTGGTACCCAGTGAAGGATGCCCAAACACTCCACATAGGTACGTGTGCTGCCTGCTATATAAGTTGTGTCCGCACTAGAAGCAGCTTGCATGCTGGAACAAACCGGTAAGGATAAGGAAGAGGCAAGAGGGTTCATCCAATAAACTGGCTAAACAGACAGACAGGCACACACGTGCACATAGACACAGACTCATGCATACAGTACACTCATGTATACACACACACTCAAGATGATAGAGATACTTAACCTTATTGTTAACAGAATAAGAATTTGGTTTGTGATGGCTGATATAAAATAAGCAGACAGGACTAGACACACACGTGTACATGTATTAAGCAACAAGCTCTCACAGTCTCACTGCAGAATAAGATGTTTCTCCAAACATCAAATTTCAGAGTATTTGACACTCTGGTTTGACTCCTTCAGAGTCCTCCTGCTCAGTATCATTCCATTTCTCAAAACATCAAATGTTGAAGTTGCTCCAAATGTCAAATTTGTAAGGTTAAGGGATAACGTTTGGGATAGGTCTAAAACAAAAAAAACATGGAGTGAACACTGAACCTTCTGATCCAGAGTCATGGGATTAACGGCAAAACCCAAGCCTACTTTATGGCAACAGAGCTCACTGTTGCCCCTAGTAGCCGGTTTTAAAGGCATTCCCAATGTCCTGAGGACATGGATAGACGTCCAATTTTGAAGTCACTTTTGAGCAATCTGTCTGGTATTAACCCAGCTAGCACATTTGGTTCCTTGGAAGTTGTGGGGAAGTATGTTTTTGTGATACATTTCCTGACCGGCAAAATTGAACGTTTTTTAAAGTGAAAATTCTGCCTGTTCTGGGAACGTTCATTTTCTGGTTGCAGGGAGGTTCTGAGAACAGAAATGATTGGTTATTTGAAGGTAATTAAATAACGTTCTGAGAACATGTTTCAATAAGACTTAACACTGCTAACTGACATTTCCACCGAAGAAACATATGGTTCCGAGAATGTTGTGGGAAGGTTGTATTCAAAATAAACATAGGACAACCACGTTCTCACCAACCTGGAAGAAACATATAGTTCTCAGAACGTTACGTGCTAGCTGGAAAGGGCCTGTGCTATAGGCCTGCACTGGTCTAGAGTATTCTTATCATGTCATCATTCAGTAAGATTTGAGTTGAAGTGAATTCATTCTAAGTCATCTTCAAACTTTAGCATACTAAAACCACTAAAAGACAACATCTTTTATTTCGTATATTTTTTATATTCTTTCAAAACAAAAAAACTAAGAAGAGTATCAATACAAAAGGATCGCCATGCTAAAATCATAATATACATTACAGGGATATAGATAGAGAATTGAAATGTTGCAAAAACATACAAGTAAACTCAACTGAAAGATTTTGACAGGGGTTGATCAGATATCAAGTGGTTCAGGCACAGGTCCTTAGGGGAAAAATGTGATGGTTACAATACAACCTAGAAATGTGTATAGTCCTCTATGAAAGAAGGCCACTCAGGTTTTTGTGAAGGCAATACTCGCCGAAGTGGGAAATGTGTGACTTTGGTTCTAAAAAAAGTCCCTGGTTGGAGAATTCTGGGGTGTGAAACTAACAGGCTACAGCATTATACTATTTGTAGCACTATAATAGCAAACATTATGGTCAGAGAAATACACAGATGTAGGATCTTAATTGATCACCCTATTGCAGGAGCACTTTCCTGCAATGCAGGACATTTTAAACTCGTAGTGTATGAGGTTTAAAAAGGGTTTTTAAAGTTTGCTTCCACTTGATTTTCCCTTATGCAAAATGTATCAACCCCTACAAAAATGTCAATTTATTATAATCCACATAATACTTCACATTCCCTATTGCTGCAGGATTATTTTCCTGCTGTAGCAAACTGGCACAAATTAAGATCCCACATCTGTAATATAGTGAAAAACATATAATCCAACACAATGGCATAATTCCCATTACTTGAGATCCCTTGGAAGAAATTATAAGTACATGAAAAGCAGCAAGAAGGGCAGTCTTTTGGAAAAGTTGACAACATACATGGACGGTATGTCTCCTGAAATGGAAATACATAGCTTTGGATGTTTGTGGAAAATGGGTTATACTATCACTCATATGACATATTAATTTCTATTTACATAAAATATTTACAGCATAATTCATCAGAATCGCTCTGTTATAAAATATATACTACAGTAAAAAGTCATAAGGGGTTTAAATTGTATTTACAAAGGCAGTGACTGGCATTGGTATAAAGCTCTTGGTCTGAAGTTGGTTCGATGGTTGAACTAATGGTGGGTGTAGATTGTCTTCTTTGGCCTCATTGGTCTTTGCCATCTTGGGCTAGCCAATAGAGTCTCTCACAGAGTAGTGCTTAAAAAGTAGAAATCGGCAGGCAGTTTGATTGGCCACACTTTGCAATGGGGTGGGCCGAACATCAAAAATGTCCGCCCCCTCTCTTCATAACTCCATGAGAGTGACCTGGAACTGACCGCACATGATTTCAGAGATCTCTATGAGGAATGCTGAGTGGTTGCTGTAGTGTTCAATGATGTTGTCATCCATGTTGACGAAAATCCTGAAAAATAAACAGACAAATAACAGATTAATGTCTTTGTAGGGGGGAACATGCTATGTAAATTACCAGTTTTCTGCTGTCTGGCTGATACATTTTGTAGTCACGAAACAAGAGTGAGAAGCCTACAATTCCCTCAACACTGCAGACAATTTATCAGGCCAGACTCCTTTTCCCATAGGGCAACCCGTCTTTACCGTAAGTAAAGCTCTGTTGATAATCAAGCGAACTGCCTGCACACGCTACCCGGAGGGAAGGGACTGATAGAACACTATAAGCGGAATGAGACATAACCTGTTGGGTTCTCCATTCAAACCCCCAGGGCAAACTCAACTTCAGTCAAAGTTATTAAAGCCTTTCAGGCAGTGTGACAGAATAACCACAAAACATTCTAGGTGACAGTGATCTACTCCATCAAGTCAGCTTCAACAGATCACTGCCTCGGAACATGTTAGTTACACATCTTCATTGGTATGAATGCTTGTGTGAAGACACCTACAACAGGCCTACTTTACTACTAGTAGTAGATCTGAAGCTTAGGGAAATGTCACCTAATCAGTAAACATAAAGACCTTCGATGTACACTATGAAATTAGAATAGTACAGAATTTTTCCCCAAAGACTATGGTGACGTCCAAATACGCATACATATACTTGCATTCTAAATAGAAGGCATTTTAGTCATGCGAAAATAGTATGTTTTATAGTATGCGAAATGTCTAAAATCGAGTATGGTTTAAAGGTGCAATATGCACAAACAGTTCTGCCATTTTCTGGTTGCTAAAATTCAAATAGTTAATGTGACAAAACAAGCAAGTGTAGAGAATCGTTGTGCCATCTAAAGTGCTGTGAATTTTTTTTTTTCAACAACCAAAAATATTGTATTTTCAGCTTTTTGAAGCTGGTGTACAACACCAAATATAAAAGAAGGGGAACCATAGAAATAGTGCACATAGAACAGATCTACCACTTCTTAGACTTGCTTTCAATGAGAATGACAGATCAATATACCTCACATTTCTATGTGAATTTGATCAGTTTGCCCAAAAAGTGACATATTGCAGATTTAAATGCCAGGATGCTATACTCATTACTGCTTTTCATCTAGTAGAACTTGCTGCACACTATTAAGGAAGAGAATTGTCTTTCCAGACTTGCATGTGTTTGATAAAGACCTTCGATAACGAAATAAGCGGACGCGCTGTGACCAAATGAACGAATGGCGGGAATCAACGCAATTGCACACTAGATGACAGGTTCTCAGGATGGGTGAGCCTAGTATGTTGATATTTGTTGATAACTGCATTCGTTTTTACTAAACAGTACATTCTAAATAGTATGTAGTAGAATTAGTACATAGTAGGACATTTTAGTAAGTATTTGGCAAGATCGATTTCGGACACAGCCTTTGGCGCAAGCATTGAAAACAAAATGGCCACCATTATTTAATTTCATGGTTGACATGCTGCCAATAGGGAGACCAGCTCTTTTTCAAAGGCTAGTCCTATTTAATGTCAACCACCTGGCCTCCACATTGTTGCTCAATAAGGTGCCACCCTCTTTTCACTCTGAAGTAAATAGACCAGAACACTTCTTGGTGTAGCTATGGGATGGTTAGATCAGATTAGAGGAACATAAATACTGTAAAGTAAAAGAATAGGGTGACTCATCCAGCCTAGTTTTAAAATCTTTCCATCCTGTGTTTTTTGGAAGAGCTGCAATTATCACATTCCAGGAGACAGAGCTAGCTAGCTCACCTAGCCGGTCTGTCAACTTTAGTTGCCTTCCTTACTGAGGAAAGACCAAAATTCAAGCAAGATTCAACTTAGATTCAACCTACCAAGATATGTAACTTTCAAAATACAGAAATCATCCCGTATCATGCATTTTGCAGCATTATACAGGGATGATTTCAGTATTTTGAAAGTTATATGCTGCATGACCAAAAGTATGCTCGTCGAACATCTCATTCCAAAATTATAGGCATTAATATGGAGTTGGTTCCCCTTTGCTGCTATAACAGCCTCCATTCTTCTGGGAAGGCTGTCCACTAGATGTTGGAACATTGCTGCGGGGACTTGCTTCCATTCAACCACAAGAGCATCAGTGAGGTCAGATTGGTGGGCTATTAGGTCTGGCTCGGAGTCGGTGTTCCAATTCATCCCAAAGGTGTTTGATGGGGTTTGAGGTCAGGGTTCTGTGCAGGCCAGTCAAGTTCTTCCACACCAGTCTCGACAAACCATTTCTCTATGGACCTCACTTTGTCATGCTGAAACAGGAAAGCGATTTCCTCAAACTGTTGCCAAAGTTGAAAGCACAAAATCATCTAGAATGTCATTGTATGCTGTAGCATTAAGATTTCCTTTCACTGGAACTAAGCCCAAACAATGAAAAACAGCCCCAGATCATTATTCCTCCTCCACCAATCTTTACAGTTGGCACTATGCAGTCGGGCAGGTAGCGTTCTCCTGGCATCCGCCAACCCCAGATTCGTCCATCAGACTGCCAGATGGTGAAGCGTGATTTATCCCTCTAGAGAACAGTGTTTCCACTGCTCCAGAGTCTAATGGTGGCAAGCTTTACACCAAGCCAACGCGTGGCATTACGCATGGTGATCTTAGGCTGCTCGGCCATGGAAACCCATTTCATGAAGCTCCCGAAGAACAGTTCTTGTGCCGATGTCGCTTCCAGAGGCAGTTGGGAACTCGGTACTGAGGTGTTGCAACCGAGGACAGGCAATTTTTACGTTCTTCAGCACTCGGCAGTCCCGTACTGTGAGCTTGTGCGGCCTACCAATTCGCGGCTGAAACGTTGTTGCTCTTAGACGTTTCCACTTCCCAATAACAGCACTTACAGTTGACCGAGGAAGCTCTAGCAGGGCAGAAATTTGATTAACTGACTTGTTGGAAATGTGGCATCCTATGACGGTGCCACATTGAAAGTTACTGAGCTCTTCAGTAAGGCCATTTTACTGCCAATATTTGTCTATGGAGATTGCATGGCTGTGTGCTCGATTTTATACACCTGTCAGCAACAGGTGTGGCTGAAAAAGCCAAATCCACTAATTTGAAGGGGTGTCCACATACTTTTGTATATATAGTGCATCTTGAAAACATGATTGCTGGCAAGTAAAACTTTTTGGAACTATGTCAACAATAGACTAATTCTTTTTGGGTGGAGTTTTCCTTTAATCAAATCCGAAAAATGTCCCTTCAACTTACTGTATCTTGCTATTGTTACATGCTAATACTATTGGTAATTATGTAGCATAGCTAATGCTAACACTTATTCCTCCTGATGTAACCCCCCCCCCCAAAAGAAGACACAGATCAATGCAGGGCCTTGGTTTAAAAAGTAACTTACCCTCTTTTGCATTTCTTGTAGATGTTCCCAATGGTGTCCTGTTGCATGGCGTACTTTTCAGAAATCTGAGAAAGGAACAAACGAAAGATGAGTGTCACGGTCAACTCCCACGGTATCTTCTCCTGGTTGCTGGATGAGATGCTTGGAGGATGACAACAAGGTTGGGTAAGGAAGGAACAAGTATCATGAGTGTACTACCTACCGCTTGTCTTAGGCCTTTCAGGGTTGGGCTGCTGAGCATGAGAGCATCGAACACTTCCTCTGACTCGGTTCTCACGTACAGGAGCACTGCAAAAGCAAGGTAACAGAATACTTCAGGTTGTGTGTGCCAGACAAGGACCACAGCAGGGCTTTGTTTTGCATATTGACCACTTATTAATTGCCTCATACTATATGTATTCTCTGTACAACAGGTTTGGGTTTGAGCCAATTCCATTTCAATACAGGAAGTACATTATTTTCAATTCAGAAATTCTTCTTTACCTCGCTGCTGCTCCTCGCATCTGGCCTGCTTGCTTGGTGGTGGGCTACCATTGCTTTGTTCCAGTCGATTAGGGTAAAGTCTCTTCAGTGAGCTCTTTTCAACCTCCTCCAGTGTTGTGGGGGGTGCCTACACGGAGAAATAGGAGATATGTAAAACTATTAGGTACAACTCCTCCGTAGAATATTATTGCTTCATTTCCCATCCCCAGTCATTGCATGGTTGTAACAGTCATGAGCATGAATGTTATTGTCACGAATCTGTCGATACGCACATGAATGGTGATGCAGATGCAGACAGATAAAAGGTTCCAGACAAGACGTTTGTCTGACGTTCAGAGATGTTTGTCTCACAACCAGTCAGCTAGTCACATTGTATATTATATAGAACAGAACATTTCCAGACTCTTTTACGAGTCATGATGATGTCGCTCCCCTCTAAAGAAGCTGACCTTTTCCTAAGAAAGTTATCGAAGACATTTTCTTTGAGCGATGGAATGATTTACGATACTCAACTCTTGTAACCCCCCCCCCCCCCCCCCCACCTCCAAAATACAAGGTACCCCCTCCACCATTAGCCTGAATTAGGTCACATCTCTACCTTGCTTTCCTCTCTTAAAGCTGTGAAGATGTATATAATCTACGTACTGTCTAATAAGTGTGTGTTCATTAACACTAGGGAAATAATACTGGAAAGGGCTGGAAAGGGACTGGCATGCAGACCTTACTAGACATACTGAGCACATACACACTCTCCTTCCCCACTCTCTAAAGCCCAGACTGTGGGAACTAAAGGCCTGTCAGGACAGCAGCCCTTACCACCTCCACTGGCTTGTGTCAACAACACTGAAAAGGGGGACTTGTGTGTGTGTGTGTGTGTGTGTGCCAGGTGTGTGTGTGTGTCTTTGTCTAAGCCCCCGCAGGTTAATCCGTGTGTCAGTCACACTTGAGTCGAGTTTCGAGTCGAGGAAACTGAACGACCCACCAATTAGATCGTCTGATCTCGGCGTCTGTCTCTCCTCACTCTCCCATCCCAACCCACTTTTCCCACAACATTTTTTTTCCCACACTATCCCCCCCCCCCCCCCCCCCCCTCTGTGCACCGTCAGCCTGGAGCTACAGTCCAGGGATAGCAGGGAACATGACTCAACTCACTCTTGTGGTGGTGAACTCCAAGATCCCTCAATCCCAGAAAATGAGAGAGAGAGAGAGAGAGAGAGAGAGAGAAAAGAGAAGAGAGGAAAATAAAGGGGGAGTGGATGGGGGGAGGGAACCTACCAGGCTGCAGCGCTGCATGTTGGAGAGGTGCATCTCTGGGATGAAGAGGACAGGGTTGGTGACGTGGTCCTCCAGGGTCTTGAAGAAGGTGCTGCCACTTCCCATTGAGCTGGACACTACTGACTTGTTGGCTGAGGAGGGAGAGGAGAACACTGGTTTAGAATTGGCGTTACAGACTGGCCTAAGGTATAAAGGACTGGTTTACCGGGTGCTCTTTAGTCTATGAGTAAGGTTTACCTGAGTGTCGGAAACTGGCTCTATGACATTGTAATGCACCACTAGTTATTCTCTTTAAGAAAGAGTCGGATGCTATTCATACAAATGGGGCTAAATCCCAAAATTCTAAATTTTGTTAGAAACCCATGAGGTGTTAAATTACAATCACAGACTTAAAATACAGGATGTATTTCTTGCTTGGGTTGGTGTCTTGCTCCACTGCTGATCTAGTCAGAGTACATTTTCAATCACGCAATGGAGTTGAATTGGACTTGGGAAGGCCAAGCTTCACGATAAAAACAAACTGATGAAAGATACCCAAACTGTAATTAAATTCCTTATTTGCATGTTCTGACACACAACATGATGTATCGGTGGATTATTTTGTTGGTGGATGTCGTAGGCTGTCATTATATTCGTAATAAGAGCCTGAGGTAGACTTACTGTTGTTGCTTGAGTCAATGACTGTCTTGACCCTCCTCTTGCTCCTTTTCCTCTCTTCATCCCTCATCTTCCTCTCTGCACCCTGAGGAAAAAGACAGACGGTCAAAGCTCCACTCTGACACTTTTACTCCTCATTTAACAAATGAGTCAGCCGTACAACAGGTGCATTTCTTTAAAAACAAACAACAACAAAAAACAAAAACTATTTTTATGTCATGGATGAGCATAGCTAGCACAGTGGATAGAGATCTTCACTGACCTTATCGCAGAAGATTTTGACCTGGCAGGCTGCTCTGTGGATGAGGCGGTTGGTGCCGCTGCTGAAGTCATATGTGTCGATCTGGAGGTTGAGAGGAAGCCCCTTCACTCCCTTCTGAGAGGAGAAGTCTGTGCTCAGAGAGTTAATGCCAATGTACACCTGGAGGAGAGAGAAGAAGAGGGTTACACAGGATATCAGACAACAGTTGAATTGGAACTTTCTAGAACAGTTATGCTGGCCAGTAGCACTTTCCTGTCGTCAAATGACCTAGTGGCCTCATGGGTGAAATGTTATTCATAATGAATGAACATTATTTTTTAAAAGCCGCAGAAAATACGGTGTATCGATGTCAAACGGTTTTGCTATATTTCAGTCTTCTCTGATGTGTGTAAAGTGTAATATTGGGATGCAAACTCAACATTGAATACATTTCAACATTATATCTGACATGGTACAGTTGTCTTCTTTTTTGTAGGCCCATAACCATGTGTGAGAGGTGTATATTTTGTTTCACTGTAGATTTGTTTAAGACTACCAAGAAACACTCTGTGTGACCCTGATTTAGCCTACTGCAGTAAAAGGTTAAAGGTCCTTGCACAGCAATTGGAACCTTAAAAATCGGTTAAATTTAACCTTCATTTAACTAAGCAAGTCAGTTAAGAACAAATTCTTATTTACAGTGACGGCCTACCAAAAGGCAAAAAGCCATCTGTGGGGACGGGGGCTGGGATTAAAAATAAAATAAATAAAATATAGGACAAAACACACATCACGACAAGAGACAACATAGCAAGGCAGCGACACATGACAACACAGCATGGTAGCAACACAACATAACAACATGGTAGCAACACAACATGGTAGCAGCACAAAACATGGTACAAACATTATTGGGCACGAAACAACAGCACAAAGGGCAAGAAGTTAGAGACAACAATATGTCACACAAAGCAGCCACAACTGTCAGTAAGAGTGTCCATGATTGAGTCTTTGAATGAAGAGATTAAGATAAAACTGTCCAGTTTGAGTGTTTGTTGCAGCTCATTCCAGTCGCTAGCTGCAGTGAAGGAGCGACCCAGGGATGTGTGTGCTTTGGGGACATTTAACAGAATGTGACTGGCAGAACGGGTGTTGTATGTGGAGGATGAGGGCTGCAGTAGATATCTCAGATAGGGGGGAGTGAGGCCTAAAATGTAAATAAGCATCAACCAGTGGGCCTTGCGACGGGTATACAGAGATAACCAGTTTACAGAGGAGTATAGAGTGCAGCGATGTTTCCTATAAGGAACATTGGTGGCGTTGACACAATTCACATTTTTTTTTACAAAACAAACACTAGAAGTCTATGGACACATGGTGTAATGACACCTTTTTGGATTGTAAACCCCCTCCAATGTGGACAAATGTACAGAAGTACAGTATAGCAGAAAAGTCTAGAATGTTTCCACACTGGTTGGGTCTTGGTAAGGTTTTAGGATATGAGAGGCATTGATTTGAACATACTATTGTGAGGGGCCAGGAGTGGAAAGGGATGGTTGTGACAACAAGTGCCTTCCGTGTTTATTAAAAGGAGTTTTTCTCTCTCATTCCTTCCAACCCGTCCTTTCCCTTCTCTTTCTCATTCTCATTCTCTCTCCCTCACCTGCAGTGAGTTTTATTGCCCCACCCTTATGCCCTGGGGGGCAGTGAGCAGTAAGCACTCTCGACGTGACGCTCTTCCCTTGCACCGGGGCAGCCGCATGCCAGGGATTCCTCCCCTCCCAACCCTCAGCGCTCCTTCATCGCCCCATTTCAGCTCAATGGGTAGCGTGGCTAGGTACATAATAGGGGTGCGCCAAGCGTTACGACATCATCTGTGTGAGTGTCAGTGTGCGTGTTTTCCACTGTTGCTCCAGTTTCCTCGCTGCTTTTACCTTAGCTTCCTCATTGGGGTTCCAGATGAAGGACAAAGCGTTGAAGGCCACCTCTTCCACGTGGCTGATGCCACTGAATACCTCTTTGTAGTCAGCTAGAAGATAAATAGAAAGATATTGATTTAGTTCAGAGAAATTTCTGGAACCATTGGAATTGTTATTGTCTTTCATTGAAGTGGTTATCTGCTCAGAATAGATACAGGCTTACAAAAAGCAACAACAAAAACAACAACTGATAAAAAAAATAATAATCTTCCAGTCAGTGGCATTTGTTGTTGTAGATGTTGACCTATGGCATTTATCCATGACATTCTTCAGAGAAGACAACGGGGAAAGCCTTGTAACTGTCTGTTTCTATGCTATACATGTGTTTGTGTGTAGACAGACGGTCAAAGATGCGGTGCCATACCGATGTCAATGACTCTCTGCTTAACGGTCGGCTGCCGTGCGTGCCAGTGATTCCAGCACCTCAGCTGAATCTCTGCGCTCTTGTCGTTCTCAAACACCGCCATGACCACCGTCTGGAGAAAGAGAGCCACAAACAAAAGAGAGAGAGAAAGAAGAGAAAATAGGGAAAGAGAGAAAGAGCGAGAGAGAGAGAGAGAGCGAGAGCCATCAGACAAGGTACATTTTGTATAGGTTATACGTCTTTGTTGGTGCGTCGTCGACTTTGAGAAAGGCACAACTGGGCACGTTTCATTCAGACATCAGGCCCTGTTATCATAATTCTAAATCCTCAATTCTCTCCTGGTATTGTCACCAACTATTAGCAGGGCTTGTGTGTGCTCTCTTTTTACTTGACAAAAGAGAGGGTTGTCACCCAGGCCGTTGGCACCACACCTCTCCCCCTGTTCTCCTTCTGACTTAGTCACAAAGAACTCAGGGCCTGACTAACTGGCTGACATGCATTGGGTTTGGCCCCGCCAGACGAAATATGCAATGGCCTGAGTACTGTGCCTGGCGGAACTCCAAACCCGAAATCACTCATCACAGAAAGAGAGAAAAAGGTTTCCCACCCCAATTCACCATGACTTGCTTCAAACAGTCAACAATGTTGAACCTAGATATATATATTTTTTTCTCAGGAGATTCCTAAGGAACATACTTTCACTGGGGTTGTGTCAGACAGAACATCCTATGGATAGAGGAAATGTTCCTGGGTGATGTCATCAAAGCTCGACTCACCTTGACTTTGTTGGGGATCAGACTGGCTGAGCTGTCCACCCCCTGAAGGGAGATGGGGTAGAACTGGCCCTTGTTGAGGTAAACCATGGGCAGCTCGGACGACTTGTGCTGGATGGCTTGAGGGGCTCCCAGAATGAACTGGAAAGTGTTCCTGGAGACAGAAAAGAACAGAGAAGAATGTTAGTGCACAGCATTATGCTTTGCTATTGGAATTTTACCCCCCCCCCCCATTGCTTTATAATTTACACAAAGCTCAATTATATTCATTATCTTTAGCCTAATAAGTATTAGCGATACTGGGCGTACAATAGTTCAGTGTTCAAGCGGACGTGATGACTTTGAAGTCATCACACAGGTGTCATAATTTGATCTGATTCTCGGGGGGCAAATAGCTACCTGTATCTCTCTGGAGGGGATTTGCTGTAAGAGTCAGAGTAAACTGGGCTGTGCTGCTCGGCAAAGGGATCGCTGTAGGGTAGAGTCTGCTTCAGGGCGACACAAGACAAAATGTGAGAAGAGGGAATATGAAAAGGACAAAAAGAAAGAGAGAGATGGAGGGAGGGTAACTAGAAGTGAAGGGGAAGATGAGACATTGCCAGAGATGAAAATGTACAAAGGTCAACACCAGTTGTGATTTAGACAAAAAAACAAGATGGCTACTCTTCTTGGTGCTGTAAGCTTACCTCAGTGGTGGCCTCAGGGAAGGCTGTCTCTGTGGGCCACTTCTGGGAGAGCAAGGAGTCGAAGATGTTGTTGATGACCTGCTTGTCGTAGGTGTCGGCACTGGGGGTGAGAGGGAGAGGGTTTTGGAGAACAGAGGGGGGACAGAGGGGTGACAGCTTGCTGTTCAGCTCCAGCGCCTCCTGGGGGTGGTTGGAGGAAATGTTCTCGGACAGCAGCTTCATAATGTTGGCTGGCGTCTCCAGGGAGACCAGCTCGGGGGAGGAGCCAATCATAGTCCTGGATTGGGGGGGAGGGGAAGGAGTTTAGATACAGGACCAACCCAATTCGCCACCCCTTCGAATTAACACTCAATGAAATCAATGGGGTTGTTTGACAAATAGTACTCTCGCGCGAAACACTGATTGTCAAAGGTACTTCCTTCCTTCAAATAAACTCCAGCTCTTTTATACAGTAGCAGATACAGCAGCACACATGCACACAATTACAGACTGTAAAACTAGGCGTCAAAGTCAATAAAACATTAATAAAGCCAGTTTAGTTCTCAGAGCCCACTAATGCTACTGAAAGTGAACTAACCAGAGCTGGGCAGGAACTGTTTACGGCCTAATCCTGGAATGTTTTCTCTCTTTCTATAAATTTCTCTGTGGGACTGACGGGTGTGTTTGACGGTGGCCATTTTTCAACCCAGACAAAAGAGAGGGTGAGAGTGCGGCAGAGCTGGGGCTGCTTCTCCTCCTTTGTGAGTCAGAGTGTTGTTCGGGGGAGGGAGGAGAATGATGAGAAGGAGGTGTACCACGGCCCATAATCCCTTGGGGCTCTGTTTGACATGGGGATTAGCCACCAGCTCACCCAACTCTAACCTCACCAAAGCCCTGCCCTGCCTCTACCGCTTGACTCCATGTCAATGGGCTTGACTTCATGACATGGGAACTCCTAATACCACCCGGCAACCACTTAAAATCCCTTTACCCCCTTATCTGTGCCATAAACACACCCCTTTAGTGCCTCTCTCCCTAGATTGACAGGTGGCTCTCTCAATCAAGTCCATACTCTTGGTAGTGTTAATAATTGCTCAGAAGTCAATCTTACCTCTCTGATGGCTTGTACATACTACTGCCTCGGCTGCATGCAACCATCTTCTGCTCTTTGGGTGTCTGTGAAAGTGAAACAACAACCGTGAGTACTGATACAGCACAATATCTATACACAGGACTCAAAGTTGAACTTAAACAGGTGGTATAACACACAGACGCACAGTTACCTTGCACTGGTCATATGCGAGTAGGCTGTCTGTGTAGGCCCAGGAGTCCATGATGTAGTTATTGTAGCGCTGGTAGTTGAAGCTCTCGTTCTGAAGGACCAGTCCCAGAGTCCTGCAGCAAACAGGGCCAGGAGAAACAACACATGAATAAACTTACATTATAGTTTTATTACAGGTCAAAATGGTAGGCTTCCCATTCAGAATGTGGCATTACAGTGAAGGATTTAGTCATTAAATTCCTCTTCTTTTTTTAAATAATACAATAATATATTAGAAAGGCAACAATGAGCATGTTTTGGCTATAGAAGTGCCTCTTTACCGGTGTATTAGAAATGCAAGGGCTTTATGGTGTGATCATCTGCATGCTATTGACAACCTTAAGCACTGCACATACCTGCCTCTGGAGGGTTTCGATTGCAAAACCACAGATCTTAATCATATTTGGTTGCAAGTGTCAGAGAAGTTCAACATGCCAGGGGCCAAGAGCTCATGTACACACAAACATGCCTTGCATGACCTCAAAATGATCACGTTACCTCAGAACTGTATGGTGTTTGTTTTTTCAGGAAAGAAAGAAACAACTTTTTTTGATTTGAGCCTTTCCCTTCCTAGGAACATATAACGATTTCTAAAGTAAACATTTCCGGACCGGAGCGCTCACCTGGGAGTCCCTGGGTTTCAATATTGCCAAAAGGCCAGAAACAAAACAAGGGATTTGGGGGAAGGATGAGTTACTCCTCAGACCAGGATAAACAGAGAGAAAAGCAGGATTTGTTTTGGGAATTCCCTGGCTACTGGGAATGGGAATAAGCCTTCTCCTGTAAGTGGCCCTGAAATGGCCAGCATGCAAACAGTGCAGATTTACCTATGGGCTACCACATCATGTGCTAACAACAGAGGAAGACTCCAGGCATTGACAGCCGACTATGTTTGATTAGGAGAGAGGGAGAATGGCAAGAAAAATACCTACGCTGTTGCGATTCCAACCCAAACTCTTAATGACTGTCACAATAAGGTATATTAGCATCAAATAAGACTGTGTGATCACCTATACGTCGTATATAATTCCATACAACTGTTTTACTAAAATGCTTCACCTCAAAAAACTTCTACCCACCACTGTTCTAAAATACACCTGTCTCTCCCTGTACGCTCACTCACCTCAGTACACTATGACACCACAATATCTCATTAGCTACTCTCCTTTCCCTAAATAATGCCCAATACAGATGTTACAATAGAGAATCCCGGTCTAGAGTTTCCCTACTACACTGTTATGTAATTCAACTCATTACACATTGTCATTAACCAGCCCCTCCAACACATTCGGGGGATACCCGTTTCTCTCTCCCCCATTGTGTGTTGTACCCCCCTGGGTTAGAGTCAACACGGCTTATGGACAGGCCAGTTTAAATCATGAGCCGGCTTAAATTCACAACATAGCGGGGAGAGAGAGAATGTCAAATATAAAATGGAGAAACCTGACACACACTTTTCTAAAAACACACCTTTCACATGGGGGTCTCATTACACAATGTAAAGAGAGAAAGAGAAGGGGGGCCCCGAGTGCCTGATTTCTCACCCTCTCTCTGGAAGTCTAAGTGGCTCAAACTACTGTACAACAGAAGATGAATGAACAAGTCAACGCTTGCATAATTTTCTATTCTGGCCCTCGGCAGAAAAGTTTAGATGAAAATTATAAGAGGAGGGGAGAATGTTGCAGAATCAACAGCAGTTTCAGCCAAAGGCCTTACATCTGTCATTCTAACCAACCAACACACTTGACTATACGACTGGTTGCATTTCACCTTGGAAGTTAAACCACAAGACACAAGTCAGATTGGGGCCAGATGAAAAACTAACTCCACTACATCCCCCCCTCTCTTGTCGACTATCTGAAATGAAAACGTGGATGGTTTTTCAAATTAAACGACGACAAAAAAAAGAGGTCATGCTCATGGGCCCCCAACTCCCTCATCAGGAAACGGGGTCAACATGCGAATCGATGGCTGCACCATCCACTCCACAACCTCAGTGTTTTATTCAACCCCACATCCGGGAACATCCCCAACATCAGACTTCTTCCAACTCAATAACATCTCACGACTCAGACCCTCTCTCACTGACCCCATTGTTGAAACCTTCATTCACGCTTTTTTACATTTTTTATCACACTTGGATTCCTGCCACGCCATTCTCTACAGGCTCCACGCCGAAACACGGGACAGACTTCAACATATCAAAATTCCGCTGCACGGGTCCTCACACGAAACCAAACCTTGGGACCACATCGCCCTCAACAAATTGCTCATGCTCACCTACAAAGCACTTAATGGACTGGCGCCCACATACCTTACTGACCTCCTGCACCCCTACACTACCACCTCTTCACTGCGCTCCTCTGACACTGGCCTCGTCACCATCCCTCGCGCCAGTCTCCGCTCCATGGGAGACTGGGCTTTTAGCAGTGCAACTCTGGAGGTCCCTCCTTCTCCATGTCAGAACCTCGCAATCCATACATAAATTCAAGTCCACACTAAAAGACACAGCTCTTCACACCTGCTAACCGGAATTCTCTGTCGTCTTGTCTTTAAATCCTCTATCTAGTTCACTTTCTGTCCTCATGTTTAGTGTTCTCCCTGGTTAGTCTGTCATCATGTTTAGTGTTCTCCATGGTTAGTCTGTCATCATGTTTCGTGTTCTCCCTGGTTAGTCTGTCCTCATGTTTAGTGTTCTCCCTAGTTAGTCTGTCCTCATGTTTAGTGTTCTCCCTGGTTAGTCTGTCATCATGTTTAGTGTTCTCCATGGTTAGTCTGTCATCATGTTTAGTGTTCTCCATGGTTAGTCTGTCATCATGTTTAGTGTTCTCCATGGTTAGTCTGTCATCATGTTTAGTGTTCTCCATGGTTAGTCTGTCATCATGTTTAGTGTTCTCCATGGTTAGTCTGTCATCATGTTTAGTGTTCTCCATGGTTAGTCTGTCATCATGTTTAGTGTTCTCCCTGGTTAGTCTGTCATCATGTTTAGTGTTCTCCCTGGTTAGTCTGTCATCATGTTTAGTGTTCTCCCTGGTTAGTCTGTCATCATGTTTAGTGTTCTCCCTGGTTAGTCTGCCATCCTGTTTAGTGTTCTCCCTGGTTAGTCTGTCATCCTGTTTAGTGTTCTCCCTGGTTAGTCTGCCATCCTGTTTAGTGTTCTCCCTGGTTAGTCTGTCATCATGTTTAGTGTTCTCCCTGGTTAGTCTGCCATCCTGTTTAGTGTTCTCCCTGGTTAGTCTGTCATCCTGTTTAGTGTTCTCCCTGGTTAGTCTGTCATCATGTTTAGTGTTCTCCCTGGTTAGTCTGTCATCATGTTTAGTGTTCTCCCTGGTTAGTCTGCCATCCTGTTTAGTGTTCTCCCTGGTTAGTCTGCCATCCTGTTTAGTGTTCTCCATGGTTAGTCTGTCATCATGTTTAGTGTTCTCCATGGTTAGTCTGTCATCATGTTTAGTGTTCTCCCTGGTTAGTCTGTCATCCTGTTTAGTGTTCTCCCTGGTTAGTCTGCCATCCTGTTTAGTGTTCTCCCTGGTTAGTCTGTCATCATGTTTAGTGTTCTTTTATATACTTACTTATTTTAACGTGTGATTTTAACTATTTTTATCCTGCTGGTTTTCTTGTGTATATAAAGTGACTTTGGGTTTTGTTAAAAGCGTTTAAATAAAATGAATTATTACGAGTCCAAACACATTTCGCTTAAATAACACATTCTAGCATGAAACACCAACTCCAACCCCATGAAACATAGCATGTCACAGAAAAAATTGTCAACTTACTCAATCTCTTTGGTCATGACTCCTTTCCAAGACAGTAGATCTCGGGCTTCTTCAGGTAAAGTCTCCTCTAGTGTGTATGTGTTTGTGTGTTCTTGTGAAAGGCTGTCAGCCAGTCTTAGCAGAGAGAAGCAGACTTGTCCCGCTGAGTGAGCTTGTTTGATTCCTGTCCACATTGGCTCCCAACATTTATTTCATGCCGACAGGGAGCTTTCCTCACTCACTCCTGATTGGCCGAGGGCTCTGGAGACAGGTGCCTGATAGGACAGGTGTAGATGGGTTAACTGTTTCAGTGCTGGTGAGAAACCAGGTGTGAGTGGTGGGTACTTATCAGGACAATGCTGGGCAGCGTTTCACGCATCTCATTGAGATTTAAAGAAAATAGTGAGATTGGCTTCTCCAAGGTGTGAAATGCTTCTTATTTAGAGAGATAAACCAAAGAGTTTTTGCAGGAACTAGGCTTTAAAATGTTAACGTTAATTCAGTATCATTACTTTCTCTCTCTAAGTCTACGGTGTTGTGAAATTTCAACTGGTGGTTTTGGTGCCCTTGTGTTTGTAATTATCATTGGCAAAACTATTTGATGGGAGTAGTTGGGGGTAGTGGTTCAATACTTATTATTTGGGGAGGATTTGTAATTTGCATATTGAATTATCCACAAGAGGAACATGAGAATATGTTCCCTATAAAGAAACTCCTTTTCATGTGCTTAGTCTGCAATAGTTTACAAAAAACATTTGCTGATTTACATTTTTTAGAATTAGGTTAGGATTTTTTCTGGTTTGAATTTTACATTGAGAGTTCAAAACTCTCAAAAGCATTACATCTTTACATATTTCACATATAACAGGAAATATCACAAACATAGAGTACCAGTCAAACGTTTCTACAGTGTAGAATAATAGTGACGACATAAAAAACTATGAAATAACACATATGGAATCATGTAGTAACCCAAAACATTGTGGCTACATTGAAGAATCTAAAAGCAAAAATGTATTTTGATTTGTTTAACACTTGTTTGATTAATACATGTTTCCATGTGTGTTATTTCATAGTTGTGATGTCTTCTCTATTATTCTACAATGTAGAAAACAGTAAAAAAAATCAAGAAAAAACCCTTGAATGTGTACATGTCCAAACTTTTGACTGGTACTGTATGTTATTGTATTATGAATGTAGTTTATTTCTTTAGGCTTATTACCATGTGATTACAGAGGAAACTAAATGACAGATGAATAGGAAAGGGGGGTCAGCCCATCCAGCACAGACCACAATATACAAATTACATGATACCTTACTTTCTTCACAATTATTTCACAATGAATTATGAATTGAGTTACCAACAGAAATCTGTGTTCCTATAAGGATCTTCTTAGATTGCTACAATGATAAGGCTCCTCCAGGCAAACGTGCACTGGCCTCATCCACCCACACATTTTCCGTTCCTTTCTGAAGAACCAAAAACAACAACACATGGGCATCTCAGATTAGAGATTTAGGATCAGTTGTGCCTTTTAGATCATAATAAATATGATTAATGGATGGATGTGTCACGGTCTGCCTCCTCTTCATCTGAAGAGGAGAGGCGAGAAGGATCAGAGGACCAAAATGCGACGTGGTATGTGTTCATAGTGAATTTTAATAAAGAAAACACTGAACACTGCAACACTATACAAAAACAATAAACCAATGACGACCGTGACGCTACAAATGAGACCTGTGCTGAACACAAGCCACTAACATAGACAATCACCCACAAACAAACAGTGCAACCCAGGCTACCTAAGTATGATTCTCAATCAGAGACAACTAATGACACCTGCCTCTGATTGAGAACCATACTAGGCCGAAACATAGAAATCCCCAAATCATAGAATATCAAACATAGACTGCCCACCCAACTCACGCCCTGACCATACTAAATAAATACAAAACAAAGGAAATAAAGGTCAGAACGTGACAGGATGGATGGAATTAAAATGGAATTGATCCGGACTCTGGCATAAACATGCCTTTCTGACCATCTGTGCACTGAAGATAAATTCATATGTAATGCATGCATCAGTAAGGATGTATACTGTGTGTGTGTGTGTGTGTGTGTGTGTGTGTGTGTGTGTGTGTGTGTGTGTGTGTGTGTGTGTGTGTGTGTGTGTGTGTGTGTGTGTGTGTGTGTGTGTGTGTGTGTGTGTGTGTGTGTGTGTGTGCGTGTGTGTGTGTGTGTGTGTGTGTGCGTGTGTACGTGTGTCTGTGTGTGTTTTCTGTTCCTGGGACCTCAGGGCATCTGGCGTGGAGACACATACGGGTGTGTGCTCTGAGACTTGCGCCTCCCCCCCACCCCCCACACACACAAACCCTCTCACACACAGAGACACACACCCTCACACACACCGAGGCCTGAGGGCAACTTGGATGTAAATCAGAGAAAAAGAGAAAGAGAGAAAATGCACTGAGTGACACACCTCTGGGTTAAATACGGAAGACACATTTCGGTTGAATGCATTCAGATCTGCAACTGACTAGGTATCTACTTTCCCTATATTAATGTAATCCTCAGGAAGTGTTATTAGTTGAACTCAGTGAGGTCACACTTTTTAATCACTCTCATTGTTTGTATTAGATTAGATTTCAGCCAAGTTTGGTTTTGATCACTTGAGCTACAGCCCAATGAGTTACAAACAATATCATGATTATATCATGGTCATAGCAACAGGCAAATAAAATACAGTAACCGACTGTGTAATGACGTCGAAGCACTGACTACGAAGTACGATTTTAGAAGTGACTTATGTGAGGTTTCTGTACTAATTTAAATTCTCGCTGTATTAGTGGAGGCTCCTCAGAGGAGGAAGGAGAGGACCATCTACCTCTGTGAATTTCAGCAAAAGAAAAAATTATGAAACATTTAAAAAAGTTATCCTTTTAAGATAAAAAGTTCAGCTAACAAGGGCAACTAACAAGGAACTTGCATATGTAATTGCGTTTTACCATGCTTTACATGCTGAGCATATGGACATTTCTACTGTCTTCTTTTGGGACGCCGAAATCAATTCGGAATGATTTCATTGCATCATCCATTAAAAGTGCGATTAAAGCGAGAGGTTGACGCAGCGCGTGGGCTTTCCACTTTCCTCTGGTATTTATTTAGCAAAGGTGACAGCGCATAATCACTCCAGACGGACACAAGCAAAAAACTCATCTCATAAATGTTGCAGCAGCTGAGGCTACACTTAAACAATAGAGATCTGACATGCTGTATTGGCTGAAAACAAGACAATTGTTCAGTCTGATCAATTATAGGCTACTAATAAGAGCAGATGCATACAGCCTATGCACCCTGTCCATCTGGTCAGAGTAAACAAATTGGTAATCCTATGTATTTATAGTCCATTTATTTGTCAGGAGAAAATGTGAATGTGATACATTTAGGTTTACATTTAAACTTGGGCTGCCTAGGCTACCTATACCTTTTCAATCCAAAATGATTACCTGGAATGAATCAACATAATAGTGATAATAGTGAGTTTGTGTTATTGTATAGGCCAGCATGATGCAAACATGCATAAAGCAAGCTCAGCCCTGTGAGTTAAATTGTCTAACCGTTGTTGTCTCTCTGTCTGGGTAGAGGAAACCCCCTCTTAGTCTAGTCTAAATATAATTTATATGAACAAGTATAAGGATGCTGCAGTTTGACAAGGTTTTCATCCTCCCCAGGGCCAGTAGTTTTTCCCAGCAGTTTTTTTAAACCATGTGACCTGATTTAGAAAAACTGGTCCTATCATCGCATATATAAAACCTTTTAACAACAAATTAATCAATGTAATACCCTATAGGGTCCAGAGTTTTCCTGGTTAGGTTACCAGATAAAGAAAATGGGGGGGAAAAAATTGCCCTACCACTCTGGGACCAATGGTGCCACCAGTCTGCTCACAGTTGTCAGTTATTGTCAGGTATGTGGATGATCATGGCTTTATTCAGGAACGATTCTCGGGCTACTTTGATCTGTCAAGTGGGTGAGCTGTGCAGTCTGTGTTTGACGTTGTGAAATCTGAGATGTCTGAGTTTAACCTCATGGAGAAACTTGTTGCCCAAACCTATTAGGGTACTGATTTGATTTGCTTTAATGGAATGTATCTGCTATTTGTCTTGAAAGCTAAGTCTCCTCCTGTTTCCTGAATAAGAGGTGATGACTACTTCACTCCACTCCCATTGTCAACTCTCTCCTGACATGAACTGAAGCCATGTCTCATGTACCTGCTCATCCACTGGCACATTGAATGTGAGTAGACCTGTCATTTTTCTCTCATTACTGTATGTAGTCAATCACATACACAAACACAAACACAAACACAATCACCTCAACTCATGCCTCATACCCTCATTCAATCACTGCTGTAATCCCTTCCCAACACTGTGTAAGAAGCCCTCTCATTCCCATTCCCCATAATATTGTACTGCTAATGTCTTTATTCAATTATTTAGGTTCAGATAATTAGTCTTTGGCGATTTTTGAAACACGCTTTGTCGTCTAGGTGGTCCGCACCTATAACCGTAGATCTCCCATCCTCCTCAATTTTCCAAGTCACCAGTCTCCACTGCACAGTAGGATCATTAAATGCATCTTCTACAGTTCCTTGCGAAAGTATTCGGCCCCCTTGAACTTTGCGACCTTTTGCCACATTTCAGGCTTCAAACATAAAGATGTAAAACTGTATTTTTTTGTGAAGAATCAACAACAAGTGGGACACAATCATAAAGTGGAAGGACATTTATTGGATATTTCAAACTTTTTTAACAAATCAAAAACTGAAAAATTGGGCGTGCAAAATTATTCAGCCCCCTTAAGTTAATACTTTGTAGCGCCACCTTTTGCTGCGATTACAGCTGTAAGTCGCTTGGGGTATGTCTCTATCAGTTTTGCACATCGAGAGACTGACATTTTTTCCCATTCCTCCTTGCAAAACAGCTCGAGCTCAGTGAGGTTGGATGGAGAGCATTTGTGAACAGCAGTTTTCAGTTCTTTCCACAGATTCTCGATTGGATTCAGGTCTGGACTTTGGCTTGGCCATTCTAACACCTGGATATGTTTATTTTTGAACCATTCCATTGTAGATTTTGCTTTATGTTTTGGATCATTGTCTTGTTGGAAGACAAATCTCCGTCCCAGTCTCAGGTCTTTTGCAGACTCCGTCAAGTTCTTCCAGAATGGTCCTGTATTTGGCTCCATCCATCTTCCCATACATTTTAACCATCTTCCCTGTCCCTGCTGAAGAAAAGCAGGCCCAAACCATGATGCTGCCACCACCATGTTTGACAGTGGGGATGGTGTGTTCAGCTGTGTTGCTTTTACGCCAAACATAATGTTTTGCATTGTTGCCAAAAAGTTCAATTTTGGTTTCATCTGACCAGAGCACCTTCTTCCACATGTTTGGTGTGTCTCCCAGGTGGCTTGTGGCAAACTTTAAACAACACTTTTTATGGATATCTTTAAGAAATGGCTTTCTTCCTGCCACTCTTCCATAAAGGCCAGATTTGTGCAATATACAACTGATTGTTGTCCTATGGACAGAGTCTCCCACCTCAGCTGTAGATCTCTGCAGTTCATCCAGAGTGATCATGGGCCTCTTGGCTGCATCTCTGATCAGTCTTCTCCTTGTATGAGCTGAAAGTTTAGAGGGACGGCCAGGTCTTGGTAGATTTGCAGTGGTCTGATACTCCTTCCATTTCAATATTATCGCTTGCACAGTGCTCCTTGGGATGTTTAAAGCTTGGGAAATCTCTTTGTATCCAAATCCGGCTTTAAACTTCTTCACAACAGTATCTTGGACCTGCCTGGTGTGTTCCTTGTTCTTCATGATGCTCTCTGCGCTTTTAACGGACCTCTGAGACTATCACAGTGCAGGTGCATTTATACGGAGACTTGATTACACACAGGTGGATTGGATTTATCATCATTAGTCATTTAGGTCAACATTGGATCATTCAGAGATCCTCACTGAACTTCTGGAGAGAGTTTGCTGCACTGAAAGTAAAGGGGCTGAATAATTTTGCACGCCCAATTTTTCAGTTTTTGATTTGTTAAAAAAGTTTGAAATATCCAATAAATGTCGTTCCACTTCATGATTGTGTCCCACTTGTTGTTGATTCTTCACAAAAAAATACAGTTTTATATCTTTATGTTTGAAGCCTGAAATGTGGCAAAAGGTTGCAAAGTTCAAGGGGGCCGAATACTTTCGCAAGGCACTGTATTTGTTTGCAGACACTGATTTGAATTAGATACTGTAGCATCTTTAAATGTATGGCGCGACAGGGCTCTCTATATAGCAGAATATTTGCTAGTGGCATACTGTGTAAATATGCCTTGACATAGATTGTTCATGGAGAATTCTCCACAGATCTGTGTGCAATTATTCAGCCAACTAGTGATCTGGTTCAATCACTTTGCCTACTTCTGAATTGATGTTTCTACAGGGCCTGTTATTGAGCTAGACATTATTGTACGGTGTGTCTATCTTTCACTAAGCCGTTTTCCTTAATTATGGGATGTTGGGTCTCCCAAGTGGCGCAGTGGTCTAAAGATCCTGCAACTAGAGATCCTGGTTCGAGTCCAGGCTCTGTCGCAGCCGGCCACGACCGGGAGACTCATGGGGCGGTGCACAATTGGCCCAGAATCGTCTGGCTTAGGGGAGGGTTTAGCCGGCAGTGATGTTTTTGTCCAATCGCGCACTAGTGACTCCTGTGGCGGGCCGGGCACAATGCACGCTGACACAGTCGCCAGATGTACGGTGTTTCCTCCGACACATTGGTGCGGCTGGCTTCCGGGTTAAGCAGGCATTGTCAAGAAGCCGTGCGGCTTGGCTGGGTTGTGTTTCGGGGGACACACGGCTCTTGACCTTTGCCTCTCCCGAGTCCGTACGGGAGTTGCAGCGATGGGACAAGACTATAACAATCAATTGGATACCACGAAATTGGGGGAGAAGAAGGGGTAAAAAAAAGATATAAATAATAATACAATTAAAAATGTCAAAAAACATTATGGGATGATAACAGGATCCTTTACAGTTACTTGTCCAAAGGAGTAGTGGAGATGAAGCATGAAATATGAAATCAGGTATGCAAGCTGGAACGAGTCAAAGAGAAAAACCACTTGCGGTCAATACAACCTTGCATACTGTCAGACACCCATCACCCTTTAGCCTCAACACTTTCCCACTGTTGTCTCAATCCTAAATCTTTTTTTGAAACTTCTGATGAGAAGACATGTTTTTTTTCTTCCGATGGTTAGATTGATTTGAGAAGCAAAGAAACGTCAATTAAACCTACCTGTTTAGTGTTAAAGCAGTACAGGTAAGATCATCTAGAGAGAGAGGAGAGAAGTAGGAAGCTTTTCCAGGAAATAGAAACAAAGCCATATAGGAGTGTTGGCATCTGTAACAACCTCAGAGAGAGAAAGAGAGAGGAAGGAGAGAGTCAAGTGGGCGAAGTAGAACAAAAGAGCAAGAGAGAGGGAATGGGACGATAGAGAATGGGAGAGACAAAGGGAGAGACAAAGGGAGATAGTACCAAAAAGAATGAGGGGTTGAAAGAGAGGGCCTTTTGCACAATACAGCCCCTGACAGCTATTCGTTCACCTTTCATCACCTCTCCCTGGGCGTGAACAGCCTCTCCTTTCAGGTGTGGGACTCTCTCGCTCTGCCCCTCTCTCTCTCTATTTATGGAAGTGATATCAACATATTCGTTATTAGGTTACAGAGAGCTGGTAGTCCTATCCACCAAACTACCAGGTGTGAAACAGGGAAAGGACTCGGGGTATGCTAATTTTGGAGCCGACCTAACTCACTCTATTAAATTAATCAAAACAGGAACCTTTTACATTTGGCTAGACATTCAAAAGAAAATGGACATGGACATGTTCTAGTCTGTGGCGACCTAAATGCCAGAACCAGATAAAGAACCTGACACCCTCAGCACACAGGGGGGAAAACACCTGCCTGGAGGTGACAGCATTCCCTCCCCCATATGCCCCTCTAGGCACAACTACGACAACATAACCAACAAAAACTCCTGCAGCTTTGTCGCACGCTGGGTATGTACATAGTCAATGGTATGGTAGGTACACCTATAGCTCATCTCTTGGTAGTAGAACTGTAGACTACTTTATCACTGACACCAGCCCAGAGTCTCTCAGAGCGTTCACAGTCAGCCCACTGACACCCCTATCAAATCACAGCAAAATCACAGTCTACTTTAACAGAGCATTACTCAATCATGAGGCATCAAAGTCAAAGGAACTGAAAAATATTAAGAAATGCTATAGATGGAAGGAATGTAGTGTGGAAACCTACCAAAAAACAATTAGTCAACAACAAATTCAATCCCTTTTAGACAACTTTCTGGACAAAAGATTTCACTGTAATAGTGAAGGTGTAGACTTGGCAGTAGAAAATCTAAACAGTATATTTGACCTCTCAGCTTCCCTATCAAATTCTAAAAATGTCAAACAGAAAACCTAAAAAAATGTACAATGACAAATGGTTTGATGAAGAATGTAAAAATCTAAGAAAGAAATTGAGAAACCTATCCAATCAAAAACATTGAAACATAGAGAAGTCTACTCCTTCACTCTTGTGAATCACTAAAACAACACAGAAATACGCTACGGAAAAAGAAGGAACAGCACGTCAGAAATGAGAAATTCTTCAGTAATTGAATAATCCATAGACTAACCACTTCTGGGAAAATTGGAAAACAAACAACACAAAGAGTAATCTATCCAAAATGGAGATGTATGGGTAAAACCACATCTCCAATCTTTTTGGCCCTATAACAAGGAACAAACAGCAAAAACATGATCAAATACAAATCTTAGAATCAACTATTAAAGACTACCAGAACCCACTGGATTCTCCAATTGCATTGAATGAACTACAGAACAAAATACAAACCCTCCAACCCAAAAAGGCCTGTGGTGTTGATTGTATCCTCATAAAATCATAAAATATATATATCCAATTGGCTATACTTAAACTCTTTAACATCATCCTTAGCTCTAGCATCTTCCCCAATATTTGGAAGCAAGGACTGATCACCCCAATCAACAAAAGTGGTATAACACTGAGGGGCCTCCCGAGTGGCGCAGTGGTCTAAGGCACTGCATCATAGTGCTAGCTGTGAGGTCTTGGTTGGAGTCCAGGCTCTGTTGCAGCTGGCCATGACCGGGAGACCCATGGGGTGGCGTACAATTGGCCCAGCGTCGTCCGGATTAGGGGAAGATTTGGCTGGCAGGGATGTCCTTGTCCCATCGCGCACTAGCGACTCCTGTGGCGGGCCAGGTGCATGCACGGTGACACGGTCGCCAGGTGTACGGTGTTTCCTCCGACACATTGGTGTGGCTGGCTTCCGGGTTAAGCAAGCATTATGTTAAGGAGCAGTGCGGCTTGGTTGAGTTGTGGTTAGGAGGACGCACGGCTCTCGGCCTTCGCATCTACCCGAGTCTGTACAGAAGTTGCAGCGATGAGACAAGACTGTAACTACCAATTGGATATCACGAAATTGGGGAGAAAAAGGGCAAAAAACATTTAATAAAACATCTGCAGGTGCGCGTAATGATGGATGCCAGGTGTGCGTGGTTAGTGGTTAGCCGGTGGTTAGTACTCCGGCAACGTCGAACGCCGGAGGGGAGGAGCAGGAGTAGACGTGACAAGTGGAGACAAATTTGACCCCAATAACTACCGTGGGATATGTGTCAACAGCAACCCTGGGAAAATCCTCTGCATTATCATTAACAGCAGACTCGTACATTTCCTCAGTAAAAACAGTGTACTGAGCAAATGTCTAATTGTGTTTTTTCCAAATTACCGTACGACAGACCACGTATTCACCCTGCACACCCTAGTTGACAAACAAACAAACCAAAACAAAGCTAAAGGCTTCTCATGCTTTGTTGATTTCAAAAAATGAGGGTCTGCCATACAAATTGATGGAAAGTGGTGTTGGGGGAAAAGCATACAACATTATAAAATCCATGTACACAAACCACAAGTGTGCGGTTAAAATTGGCAAAAAACACACAGGGTCGTGGGGTGAGACAGGGATTTGGATTAAGCCCCATCCTCTTCACCATATATATCAACAAATTTGGGAGGGCACTAGAACAGTCCGCAGCACCCGGCTTCACTCTACTAGAATCTGTTGTAAAATGTCTACTGTTTGCTGATGATCTGGTGCTTCTGTCACCAACCAAAGAGGGCCTACAGCAGCGCATAGATCTTCTGCACAGATTCAGCCAGACCTGGGCCCTGACAGTAAATCTCAGTAAGACAAAAATAATGGTGTTCCAAAAAGGTCCAGTCGCCAGGACCACAAATACAAATTCCATCTAGACACCGTTTCCCTAGAGCACACAAAAAACTATCCATAACTCGGCCTAAACATCAGCGCCACAGGTAACTTCCACAAAGCTGTGAACGAGCTGAGAGACAAGGCAAGAAGGGCATTCTATGCAATCAAAAGGAACATAAACTTCGACATACATCTGACTAAAAAATACTTGAATCTGTTATAGAACCCATTGCCTTTAGGGTTTGTGTGAGGTCTGGGGTCCGCTCACCAACCAATAATTCACAAAATGGGACAAACACCAAATTGATACTCTGCATGCAGAATTCTGCAAAAATATCCTCAGTGTACAACATAAAACACCAAATAATGCATGCAGAGCAGAATTAGGCCGTTACCCACTAATTATCAAAATCCAGAAAAGAGACGTTAAATTCTGCAATCACCTAAAAGGAAGCGATTCCCAAACCTTCGATAACCAAGCCATCACATACAGAGAGATGAACCTGGAGAAGAGTCCCCTAAGCAAGCTAGTCCTGGGGCTCTGTTCACAAACAGACCCACAGAGCCCCAGGACAGCAACACAATTAGACCCAACCAAATCATAAGAAACAAAAAGATAATTACTTGACACATTGGAAAGAAACTGAGCAATCTAGAATGCTATTTGGCCTTAAACAGAGAGTACACAGTGGCAGAATACCTAACCACTGTGACTGACCCAAACTTAAGGAAAACTTTGACTATGTACAGACTCAGTGAGCATAGCCTTGCTATAGAGAAAGGCCGCCGTAGTCAGACCTGGCTCTCAAGAGAAGACAGGCTATGTGCACACTGCCCACAAAATGAGGTGGAAACTGAGCTTGACTTCCTAACCTCCTGCCAAATGTATGACCATATTAGAGACTAATAGTTCCCTCAGATTACACAGATCCACAAAGAATTTGAAAACAAACCCCATTTTGACAAAAGTCCCTATCTACAGGGTGAAATATCACAGTGTGCCATCACAGCAGCAAGATTTGTGACCTGTTGCCACGAGGGCAACCAGTGAAGAACAAACACCATTGTAAATACAGCCCATATTTATGTTTATTTATTTCCCATTTTGTACTTGAACTATTTGCACATCGCTACAACACTGTATAAAGACATAATATGACATTTGAAATGTCTTTATTCTTTTGGAACTTCTGTGAGTTTAATGTGTACTGTTCATTTGTTATTGTTTATTTCACTTTTGTTTATTATTTATTTGACTTGCTTTGGCGATGTTAACATATGTTTCCCATGCCAATACAGCCCTTGAATTGAATAGAGAGTGTTCCCTTTCTCTTGTTACAGGTTGAGGTGTTGAACAGGCCTCTGGCGGACCTACAGATATTTGTTCAACAATTCAACCTGTTACACACTCTGTTCGATGAAGATTAGAGTTGAGAAGAATCTTAGGAGACTTGAGTGCTCTGAGATAAAGCGGTAGGAACATTTGAAAGTGCTCCACAGTGACTGTCCATCCTCCCAACCCTGGTAAAAACGAATGAGTGGTGGTGTTATTCTCTGAGAGTGTGGAGGTGTTAACGGCCCCAATCAAGACACAGATCAAGTCTGCAGCTCAGCTCCACTACAGGGTGTGAATAGAAAAGGTGTGCTCCCCTTTCACGCCTTGAAACTGCACTACTAACTGTTCGGCGCCATCTGTCTATCCGTCTGTCCGACCTGCCTGCTTTACTTGCCTGTCTGTGTGTCTGTCTGGCGTATGTGTGCGCACACATGCGTATTTATGTGTGTGTGTGTGTGAGTGCAGTCATGCATGAGTACAAGCAAACAGACATGTCAGGGGGTGTCTCTACGCCCCACTTCCGCTGAGAAGGGGCTCTCTCATCACCTTTCCCTCCCGCTCTATCTTCCCCTCTCTCAGTAACTCTTCCTTTCTCTTCCTTTCTTCAGTCCTTCCACTGCTAAAGACAACAAGCACCCACTCTCCCACTAAGCCTTGTCTGAAATGTAGAGCTAACCTCTAACTCTGTACTATTTTCATATGAATTACATTTTTGACTTTCGTTTAGTTTTGAGTATTTTTAAAATGTTATGATATTTTGTGGAAAGCCGTACAGAGGCCTATAACTTCTTTTAGAACAGAACTCATATATTTTTCTAACAAATGAGGTATTGTATATGCAAATATGAAACACAATAATATACAAATAACTGAAAGAAAAACCTTTGCAAAGGTTAAAAGAGCGACATTCACATGTGGCATCTTAAGCTATCTAAGGGGCTGGATTCAATCCATATCGCGTAACATCTGTGTTAAAGTGTAAACGTTATTTCCGTTTGAGCCGACATATGCACCGTTTAGCGTGAATGCGGTCTCCACGAACACGGGAACATCGCCTTTAAATTTCAATCCAGCTATAACGCAGATCTTCAATAACACTTCTGCGATACGGATTGAATCCAACCCTACCTCTCAATCTATTGTAATGGGTAGCTTGTCAAGGAGGCATTTGTGTAGATGGTGGTGTACGACGCTAGAACCCTGGAGCATGTCTTTCCCTCTGTGGAGGACAATGTTACCTTAAGCTAAAGGAATTGACCTGAATACCCAAACTCCTTCTTTCCCTCTCTCCTTTCTTCTCCTTTCTTGGTTATCAGCAGATCTGTGGTTATCAGTCCCTGTATCTATTCGACCCTCGCTTACAAGACAGTGGTAATCCAAACAACGCCACAGCCCTGAATGCTGGACCCCGCTGCACCCCGGTGGACCTTGGGGCCACCCACGGGGGTCTGTGTGTGTATGTAGAAGACAGGTTGTCTGCTATCGTGACCCCTGGCAGGTGCTTTTGGCGCTACTGTGTGTGTGATTGTGTGCATGCACTCTCAGGTAGAGAGCTGTCTTGTCAATGTATTTGCTTTAGCCAAGCACAGAGCCCTGAGAGAGAAGACACGACAGACCCTACTAGCACCCCTATCCAACCCCTGCTCTCCCTCCCAGGCTCCCAGCAACCCCACATGGGCTCCAGAGGGGGGGGGGGTGCCACTTACCACTTCAAATCCCCAACCATTGCAACACATTATGGCTGTTGAGTATCCATGGGGAATGTATAGAGTTTAAATACAGTTGTTGGTGTTGCCCAATACTGCCACATGCATTTCTATTAGACTAATTGAAAATCAATGGAGAAAAGGGCCTATGACTCACCTTAGCGTTAGCACAGGATAGGCTTAGCCATGCCCCGCAGGCCTCTCGAACCAACCATTCTGTGACAGTGCTAGAAATACAGTCCATGACCAAAAGGATGTGAACACCTGCTCGTTGACCATCTCATTCCAAAATCATGGAATTAATATGGAGTTGGTCCCCCCTTTGCTGCTATAACAGCCTCCACTCTTCTGGGAAGGCTTTCCACTAGATGTTGGGACATTTCTGCAGGGACTTGCTTCCATTCAGCCACAAGAGCATTAGTGAGGTCGGGCACTGATGTTGGGTGATTAGGCCTGGCTCGCAGTTGGCGTTCCAATTCATCCCGAAGGTGTTCGATGGGTTTGAGGTCAGAGCTCTGTGCAGGCCAGTCAAGTTCTTCCACACCAGTCTCAACAAACCATTTCTGTCTGGACCTCGCCTTGTGCATGGGGGCATTGTCATGCTGAAAGAGGGGAAAGGGCCTTCCCCAAAGTTGGAAGCACAGAATCGTCAAGAATGTCATTGTATGTTGTAGCGTTAAGATTTCTCTTCACTAGAACTAAGGGGCCTAGCCCGAACCATGAAAAACAGCCCCAGACCATTATTCCAACTCCACCAAACTTTACAGCTGGGCAGATAGCGTTCTCCTGGCATCCACCAAACCCAGATTCGACCATCAGACTGCCAGATGGTGAAGTGTGACTCATCTCTCCAGAAAACGCATTTCCAATGCTCCCGATTCTAATAGTGGCGAGCTTTACACCACTCCAACCAACGCTTGTCATTGCGCATGTTGATTTTAGGCTTATGTGTGGCTGCTCGGGCATGGAAACCCATTTCATGAAGCTTCCGACAAACCGTTTTTGTGACGTTGCTTCCAGAGGCAATTTGGAACTCGGTAGTGAGAATTATGGCACCAAGCCTTTTTCTAAAATGTTTTATGAGTTGGAGAATACATTGCGCGGGATCGTAGAACAGTTGTCCATACAGAATCCTTCCAGATCCTTGATATCCTTCGTCTGCGCTTATGGGCTGCCCTCTGCAATTCAATCCACAGGTTTTCAATGGGTTTCATGTCCGGAGACTGAGATGGCCATTGCAAAATGTTGATTTTGTGGCAAATTAACCATTTCTTTGTGGATTTTGATGTGTGCTTGGTGCTGTCTTGCTGGAAGATCCATTTGCAGTCAAGTTTCAGCCTCCTGGTAGAGGCAACCAGATTTTGGCTACAATGTCCTGGTACTGGATAAAGTTAATGATGCCGTTGACTTTAACAAGGGCTCTAGGAACAGTGGAAGCAAAATAACATCAAAGATGCACCACCATTTTTTACACTGGGTAAGAGGTTCTTTTCTGCTTATGCATTCTCCTTTCGATGACAAAACCCACCACTGGTATGCATGGCCAGAGCACTATTTTAATGTCATCTGACATCTGACACTGGTTCCAATCCAATTGCCAATGCCGTATAGCAAACTCCAGGCATTTACATTTGTTGGATGACGTGACGATAGAGCACTTTGGCCACACACACCCGTTATACACTTTTTTGTTATACAAATTAATTTGTTTGTTTCTTTTGCTTCTATACCTGATATTATGTTTTTTTATATAATGTTTCTGTGTTTTGCCTGCTTATATACACTACCGGTCAAAAGTTTTAGAACACCTACTCATTCATGATATCATAACCGCAAACGATAAAAGACAGTACTGTGCAGCCGTCTTCATCGACCTGGCCAAGGCTTTCGACTCTGTCAATCACCATATTCTTATCGGCAGACTCAGAAGCCTCGGTTTTTCTAATGACTGCCTTGCCTGGTTCACCGACTACTTTGCAGACCGAGTTCAGTGTGTCAAATCGGAGGGCATGTTGTCCGGTCCTCTGGCCGTCTCTATGGGGGTACCACAGGGTTCAATTCTCGGGCCGACTCTTTTCTTTGTATATATCAATGATGTTGCTCTTGCTGCGGGCGATTCCCTGATCCACCTCTACGCAGACGACACCATTCTGTATACTTCTGGCCCTTCCTTGGACACTGTGCTATCTAACCTCCAAACGAGCTTCAATGCCATACAACACTCCTTCCGTGGCCTCCAACTGCTCTTAAACGCTAGTAAAACCAAATGCATGCTTTTCAACCGTTCGCTGCCTGCACCTGCATGCCCGACTAGCGTCACCACCCTGGATGGTTCCCGACCTAGAATATGTGGACATCTATAAGTACCTAGGTGTCTGGCTAGACTGCAAACTCTCCTTCCAGAGACATTAAACATCTCCAATCCAAAATCAAATCTAGAGTCGGCTTTCTATTTCGCAACAAAGCCTCCTTCACTCACGCCGCAAAACTTACCCTAGTAGAACTGACTATCCTACCGATCCTCGACTTCGGTGATGTCATCTACAAAATAGCTTCCAAGTACTCTACTCAGCAAACTGGATGCAGTTTATCACAGTGCCATCCGTTTTGTTACTAAAGCACCTTATACCACCCACCACTGCGACCTGTATGCTCTAGTCGGCTGGCCCTCTCTACATGTTCGTCGCCAGACTCACTGGCTCCAGGTCATCTACAAGTCTATGCTAGGTAAAGCTCCACCTTATCTCAGTTCACTGGTCACCATGACAACACCCACCCGTAGCATGCGCTCCAGCAGGTGTATCTCACTGATCATCCCTAAAGCCGACACCTCATTTGGCCGCCTTTCCTTCCAGTTCTCTGCTGCCTGCGACTGGAACGAATTGCAAAAATCTCTGAAGTTGGAGACTTTTATCTCCCTCACCAACTTTAAACATCTGCTATCTGAGCAGCTAACCGATCGCTGCAGCTGTACATAGTCCATCGGTATATAGCCCACCCAATTTACCTACCTCATCCCCATACTGTTTTTATTTTATTTACTTTTCTGCTCTTTTGCACACCAGTATCTCTACCTGCACATGTTCATCTGATCATTTATCACTCCAGTGTTAATCTGCTAAATTGTAATTATTCACTCCTATGGCCTATTTATTGCCTACATCCTCATGCCTTTTGCACACAATGTATATAGATTCTTTTTTTTCGACTATGTTATTGACTTGTTTATTAATTATTGTTTACTCCATGTGTAACTCTGTGTTGTTGTCTGTTCACATTGCTATGCTTTATCTTGGCCAGGTCACAGTTGCAAATGAGAACTTGTTCTCAACTAGCCTACCTGGTTAAATAAAGGTGAAATAAATAATAAGGGTTTTTCTTTATTTTTACTATTTTTTACATTGTAGAATAATAGTGAAGACATTAAAACTATGAAATAACACATATAGAATCATGTAGTAACCAAAAAAGTGTTAAACAAATCAAAATATATTTTATATTTGAGATTCTTCAAATAGCCACCCTTTGCATTCTCTCAACCAGCTTCACCTGGAATGCTTTTCCAACAGTCTTGAAGGAGTTCCCTCATATGCTGAGGACTCGTTGGCTGCTTTTCCTTCACTCTGCGGTCCAACTCATCCCAAACCATCTCTATTTGGTTGAGGTCGGGGGATTGTGGAGGCCAGGTCATCTGATGCAGTCATCCATCACTCTCCTTCTTGGTAAAATAGCCCTTACACAGCCTGGAGGTGGGTTTTGGGTCATTGTCCTGTTGAAAAACAAATGATAGTCCCACTAAACCCAAACCAGATAGGAAGGCGTATCGCTGCAGAATGCTGTGGTAGCCATGCTGGTTGAGTGTGCCTTGAATTCTAAATTAATCACAGACAGTGTCACCAGCAAAGCACCCCCACAACATATTTTTATTTTATTTTATTATTTTACCTTCATTTAACTAGGCAAATAATTTAAGAACAAATTCTTATTTTCAATGATGGCCTAGGAACAGTGGGTTAACTGCCTTGTTTATAACACCTCCTCCTCCATGCTTTATGGTGGGAAATACACATGCGGAGATCATCCGTTCACCCACACCGTGTCTCACAAAGACACAGAGATTGGAACCAAAAATCTCCAATTTGGACTCCAGACCAAAGGACAAATTTCCACCGGTCTAATGTCCATTGCTCGTGTTTCTTGGCCCAAGCAAGTCTCTTCTTCTTATTCAAATCAAATCAAATCACACTTAATTTGTCACATGCGCCGAATACAACAAGTGTAGACTTTACCGTGAAATGCTTACTTACAAACCCTTAACTCTGTGAAGCTTTTCTTTTTGCTTATTTGAGCTGTTCTTGCCATGGACTTGGTATTTTACCAAATAGGGCTATCTTCTGTATACCACCCCTGCCTTGTCACATCACAACAGATTGCCTCAAATGCGTTAAGAAGGAAAGAAATTCCACAAATGAACATTTAAGTAGGCACACCTGTTAATTGAAATGCATTCCATGAGACTACCTCATGAAGCTGGTTGAGAGAATTCCAAGTGTTTGTAAAGCTGTCATCAAGGCAAAGGGTGGCTATTTGAAATATAAAATATATTTTGATTTGTTTGACCCTTTTTTGGTTACTACATGATTCCATTTGTGTTATTTCATAGTTTTGATGTCTTCACTATTATTCTACAATGTAGAAATAGTAAAAATAAAGAAAAACCCTTGAATGAGTAGGTGTTCTAAAACTTTTGACTGGTAGTGTATTTTGTAGGCTTACTATATACTTTTACTATATTTTGCAATTTCCCCCATGTTGTTGCTGTAAATGTATTCTCAAGTCAACTCAAGAATGGAGGCTGAATGAGTGTCATTTTTTATTATCACTTTCATTTTCACTTATTTACAGTAGCTAGCAAATGCAGCTGGCTAGTTTAGCCTACTCAAACACCCGGCTCAAACAGAGGGATGCTATGTTAGCTAGCTGGCTATGACTATTCAACACAACACTGGAACTCTTCCAAGTCAAGGTAAGCTTTTGGTTTTATTAATTACAACATGCTCGTTCAAAGTAAACATTCTCCAGTGAATTCATTAGACCTTTACCAAACCCGCCTGCAAACCTAATCAATGGGATTTAGACTTAACACCCCTAATCTCTGAATATTTCAGAAAACACACACACTTTTTAACAGCTTCGGGAGCGTTTGAGTCGGTCACACCCAGAGAGCGAAGCTTGATTAATCTCTCTGGCTGGTTTCAGTCCATTGCAGAGCCATAGAGCCCTCCCTATTACAGCCCTAAAGGAACTTGGCTCCAGGCTGCAGTAGTTAACATGATCCAAGTCAGCAGCCTGCAGCCACAGGCCCAATCTGGCAACCCTGAGGGCAAAATGCTGTGATAGCACAGACAACTCCAACTAGCTACAACAATTACTACCAATTTTCTGCTTGGTTTTGCAGCAGCAGATACTTAAAATATATTGTTCTCTAAGTGAAATGTGAGAGGGACAGCTGGTGTTTCAACACACACTCCACTGAGAAAAAATATAAAATTCCAACTACATGCAGGAATTTGGTGAAATGACCTTTTTGACAGTTGGCATGTTTGAAGCGTTAAAGGATATGGAAATGAATCGTCCGTGCATTTGTTTCCTGTTATGAGTTTAAAAAAAACATGCCTTGTGTGTGTGAGTACATGTGTATTTACATGTTTGTGCACAGAAAGGGAGATAAACAAAAACTTTACAAATGACCAGATGTGTTATGGAATAGACAGTGTAATCGTCTTTCTGGGAAATGGCTGTAAATCAGCCGTGTGGGAGTGAGTGCTGTGTGAAACTCCTTATCACACTGTCAAATTGACCAAAAGCAAGACCCACTGATTCAGACATAGCGTGCAGTACTCTGCACTTCCTTCTCTCCCTCTTACGATAACCATCTCCCTCCTCCTTCTCTTCTTCTTCCCCCCTTCCCTCCCTCCACCCCTCCACTTTCTTTATGGATGACTTGCGATATTCCCGTGGGATAGTGAGGCCAGAGTGCTTTCCAGGCTTTCCATGGCCTCGTTGTTGCCTCATCCCAAATCACCTGCAGGGAACATGTTCAGTCAGACCACCTCGCCATCTGGAATAGTACAGTATCACTGCTCGAAACCGGGCCCTTACCTGGCCGTGGGACACAGGTGATCCCCTCCTCCTCCTCAAACAGACACTTTATACTCTCTCTCTTTCGCTCTATCGCGAGGGCTTCTTTCGAGATGCTCGCACCCAGTTTCAGTCTACGTGTCTCGTCTTGTCCTGAAGTCGAATGAGAAACACACTCCCTTTCTTCTCAATCTTGTTAAATAAATCTGTGTGTACGTGTGTGTGCGTGTTAATCGTACTCCTGGGCCACAGTGGGGCGCGACATCTTCATTGTTCATTCACAAAAGCTGATGTCATTATTTACTATTTTCTACATTGTAGAATAATAGTGAAGACATCAACACTATGAAATAACACATATGGAATCATGTAGTAACCAAAAAAGTGATAAACTTCTTCGGGATCGGTGTTCCTTCCACGGGACGGTTGAGCCAACGTAGGCTGATGCGATTAGCACGAGGTTGTAAGTAACAAGAACATTTCCCAGGACATAGACATATCTGATATTGTCAGAAAGCTTAAATTATTGTGTTAACTTTTTGGTGAAGGCGCAGTATTTTCACAACCGGATGAAATGCATGCCCAAATTCAACTGCCTGCTACTCACCCCCAGAAGATAAGATATGCATATCATTAGCAGGTTTGGATAGAAAACATGCCGAAGTTTGAATCATGTCTGTGAGTATAACAGAACTTATGTAGCAGGCGAAACCCAGAGGAAAAACCATTCAGATGATTTTTTTTAGGTCACTCTCTTTTCAATGGGTTTCATTGGGAATCCAGATTTCTAAGGGACCTTCTAGCAGATCCTAGCGCTTCCACTGGATGTCACCAGTCTTTAGAAATTGGTTGAGGTTTTTCCTTTGTGTAATGAAGAAGTAGCCCTGTTCAAAACGAGGGTCACTTCAAGTGTACTGTTAGATAGAGGCACGTGACCAGAAAGGTAGCGTCTGTTTGTTTTCTTCCTGTATTGAACACAGATCATACCGTCTTCAATTGTATCAATAATTTACTTTTTTTTAAATACCTAAAGTTGTATTACAGAAGTAGTTTGAAATGTTTTGGCAAAGTTTACAGGTAACCTTTGAGATATTTTGTAGTCACGTTGCGCGATTTGGAACCGGTGATTTCTGGATCAAACTCGCCAAATAAATGGACATTTTGGATATATATATCGATGGAATTAATCGAACAAAAGGACCATTTGTGATGTTTATGGGACATATTGGAGTGCCAACAAAAGAAGCTCGTCAAAGGTAAGGCATGATTTATATTTATATTTCTGCGCTTTGTGTCGCGCCTGCAGGGTTGAAATATGTTTTCTCTCTTTGTTTACGGAGGTGCTACCCTCAGATAATAGCATAATAGTTTGCTTTCCCCCGAAAAGCCTTTTTGAAATCTGACACATTGGCTGGATTCACAACATGTGTAGCTTTAATTTGGTATCTTACATGTGTGATTTCATGAAAGTTAGATTTTTATAGTAATTTATTTATAGTAATTTATTTGAATTTGGCGCTCTGCTTTTTCACTGGCGTTTGGCCAGGTGGCGTCCCACATATCCCAGAGAGGTTAATCTAACGGCACTGTCCAATTTACAGTAGCTATTACAGTGAAATAATGCCATGCTATTGTTTGAGGAGAGTGCACAATTTTGAACATGAAGTTATTAATAAACAAATGATGCACATTTGGGCAGTATTGATACAATATTTTGAACAGAAATGCAATGGTTCATTGGATTAGTCTAAAACATTGCACATACACTGCTGCCATATAGTGGCCAAAATCTAAATTGCACCTGGGCTGGAATAATACATGATGGCCTGTCTCTTGCATTTCAAAGAGGATGGAACAAAAAATACAAAAGAACGGTTGGTTTTTTCTTTGTATTATCTTTTACCAGATCTATTGTGTTATATTCTCCTACATTCCATTCACATTTCCACAAACTTCAAAGTGTTTCCTTTCAAATGGCACTAATAATATGCATATCCTTGCTTCAGGGCCTGAGCTAAAGGCAGTTAGATTTGGGTATGTCATTTTGGGCGAAAATTGGAAAAAAAAGGGGCAGAAACAAATCAAAATATATTTTAGATGATAGATTCTTCAAAGTAGCCACCCTTTGCCTTGATGACAGCTTTGCACACTCTTGACATTCTCTCAACCAGCTTCATACTTTTCCAACAGTCTTGAAGGAGTTCCCTCATATGCTGAGCACTTGTTGACGGCTTTTCCTTTATTCTGCAGTCAACTCATCCCAAACCATCTCAATTGGGTTGAAGTCGGGTGATTGTGGAGGCCAGGTCATCTGATGCAGTACTCCATCACTCTTCTTCTTGGTCAAATAGCCCTTACACAGCCTGGAAGTGTGTAAGGGCTATTGGTAGTCAAATGGTATACCCATTAAGCACAGACCATATGGGATGGTGTATCGCTGCAGAATGCTGTGGTAGCCATGCTGGTTAAGTGTGCGTTGAATTCTAAATAAATCACAGAAAGTGTCACCAGCAAAGCACCCCCACACCACCTCCTCCATGCTTTACGGTGGGAACCACACATGCGGAGATCATCCGTTCACCTACTCTGCATCTCACAAAGACACAGCGGTTGGAACCAAACATCTCAAATTTGGACTCATCAGACCAAAGGACAGTTTCCCACCGGTTTAATGTCCATTGTTCTTGTTTCTTGTTCAAAGCAAGTCCCTTCTTCTTATTGGTGTCTTTTAGTAGTGGATTTTTTGTAGCAATTCAACCATGAAGGCCTGATTCACACAGTCTCCTCTGAACAGTTGATGTTGAGATGTCTCTGTGAAGCATTTATTTGGGCAGCAATCTGAGGTGTAGTTAACGCTAATTAACTTATTCTCTGCAGCAGAGGTAACTCTGGGTCTTCCTTTCAAAGTAAGGGCAGTCCTCATCAGAGACAGTTTCATAATAGCGCTTGATGGTTTTTGCAACTGCACTTGAAGAAACTTTCTTGAAATGTTCTGCATTGACTGACCTTCATTTCTTAAAGTAATGATGGACTGTTGTTTCTCTTTGCTTATTTGAGCTGTTCCTGCCATAATATGGACTTGGCCCAAATAGGGTTATCTTCTGTATACCACTCCTACCTTGTCACAACACAACTGATTGGCTCAAACGCATTAAGAAAATACATTCCACAAATTAACTTTTAACAAGGCACATCTGTTAATTGAAATGCATTCCAGGTGACTACCACATGAAGCTGGTTGAGAGAATGCCAAGTGTGCGCAAAGATGTTATCAAGGCAAAAGGTGGCTACTTTGAAAAATCTTAAATATATTGTAATTTGTTTAACACTTTTTTGATTACTACATGATTCCATATGTGTTATTTCATAGTTTTGATGTCTTCATTATTATTCTACAATGTTGAAAATAGGCAAATAAAGAAAATCCCTTGAATGAGTAGGTGTGTCCAAACTTTTGACTGGAACTGTATATATTTGACAACTTTTACTTTACTACATTCCAAAAGAAAATATTGCCCTTACATTTTCCCTGACATCCCCAAAAAAAACTTTTTGAATGCTTAGCAGGACAGGTTAATGGTTCAATTCACAGTTATCAAGAGAACATCCCTGGTCATCTCTACTGCCTATAATCTGGCAAACTCACTAAACACAAATGCTGCGTTAGTAAATGATGTCTGAGTATGCCCATGGCAGTTGGAGTATACCCATGGCTATCCGTAATATAAAAATAAAAAATACAATTGTGACATCTGGTTTGCTTAATATAAGGAATTTGAAATGATTTATACTTTTATTTTTGATACTTAAGTATATTTTTAGCAATAACATTTACTTTTGATACTTAAGTATATTTAAAACCAAATACTTTTATACTTTTACTCAAGTAGTACTTTCACTTTTATTTGAGTCATTTTCTATTAAGGTATCTTTACTTTTACTGAAGTATGACAAATTGGGTACTTTTTCCACCACTGCTTACATTTGACCTTTGACCTCCTGCAGATGGAAACACAGTCATCACAAACATGAACCAGTAGTTGCCATAAGGTCAACAGCATCATGAACTTGAACAAGAACCAGAACATTTTAGAACAAAACCTGATTGACTCTGCCAGGAAGCTGAAACTTGGCTGCAAGTGGATCTTCCAGCAAGACAGTAACCCCAAGCACACATCAAAATCCACAAAGAAATTGTTAATTGACCACAAAATCAACATTTTGCAATGGCCATCGCAGTCTGCGGACTTGAACCCCATTGAAAACCTGCGGTTTGAATTGCAGAGAGCAGTCCATAAGCACAGACAAAGGATATCAAGGATCTGGACAGTTTCTATATGGAAGTTCCCTCCCAATGTGTTCTCCAATCTTATCAAACATTTTAGAAAAATACTCAGTGTCGTTATCTTTCGTAAGGGGGGTGCTGGATTATTGAAAACAGGGGATCCAATAATATTAACCCCCATCTTTTTTAAAAGTTTAAAAAAATAATTTGTTAAAACAAAATCTATTTCTCTAAGCAATTGTATTAGTATATAATAATAGTAAAAAACATAATTGGCGGAGGATCCAATATAAGTCTTTTTTGCTCATCTTTATCAAGGGATCCAATATAAGTCTTTTTTGCTCATCTTTATCAAGGGATCCAATATAAGTCTTTTTTGCTCATCTTTATCAAGGGATCCAATATAAGTCTTTTTTGCTCATCTTTATCAAGGGATCCAATAATTCGGGCCCCACTGTATTTCTCTATGGAATGAAAGCATGCACCTCAGCTCAGCTTGAACAAAAAGGGAATCAGGATGTTCAACTCGGGGACTTTAAAATCTCAAAAAGCTTTTTATTTTTTACACCAGGACATTTCAACAGGTGACTGTCCCGGAAAGAGTAACGAAAAAGGAGCACGCTGTGTCTGCATTTGTTTACAGGACAAGAACATATTTTTGGGGATCTCTATTCATACCAGACGTACACATTTTATGTCATGTAAAAACTCTGACATGTAAGAATTTGACAACTTAATTAATATAAATTGTTTTTATGTGTGGTAAATAATGTGAGGGGCATTTAGGTAACCTGAGTGGAGCAGCCAACACCAGCTGGCATAGGGTGACATCAGGCATGCACCTGCTATTGTGTGACTCAAGTACCTCCTGAATGAATGCACCTGTCAGGGAGAGAGGGAGGGAGAGGGATGGAGAGAAAAAAAATATAAGAAAAAAGGGAGGGGCCTTCAAGACAAATGTGTCCTGTCATTATGTAAAACACCACAAATCAAGATGGAGGCCGAATGAAAGTTTGGAGGAGATGGGAGGAGGACGACAGGGTGGGGGAGACTTGGAGGAGAGGAAGGAAGAGGGGTGTTCACTTGTCCTTTGCTCTGCAACAAGTTAAACCTGAATCTAAAACTAACAAAAGGCAGGGATTGTAAGGTGCTGAAAATATGAAGGAACAAGCAAACAAAACACACTTTTTTTCTTCTATTTTTTTTACAGTCTTTTGTTCACTCCGCTCTTTTCTTTCTTCTCAGGTTTCAGCTGAGGTTTTCTGTCCAGAAGCAGTGTCTTCAGTCCCCGAAACAAGCACAGATTGACAGGATAAAGTGTCACTGGCCGACCCTGACAAAGTTTGTACAGCCATACCGGCAGCGGGCAACAAGCATGCAGGCGGCATCCGCACGTGCAGACACACACACACACACACACACACACACCACCGAATGCCGCTCCCTCACACCTACACTTAAATATACAGTCACTCGCTCACTTTGGTATATACATTCAAACAGCCATACTAAATCAAGCACCAAGTAACACTCTACACACACAAACCCTGATACAAATGATCTTCTGCCCCATTATGAAAGTGTTATGAAGAAATGGCAAAATAGGAGTTTTCAGATTAGGATGTATGCACGGATAGGCTAAACACAATCCACAATGTATGAACACCTACACTCCAAACATCTCTTAGAGGATGCTGCCAGAACCACATACAGGTGTTTAACATCTACGCTAAGGTCAAAAGGTAAGACGACGAGTTTCTCTTCTCTAGTCATGGCTTGAACCCAGAGACAACCCTATCCTTGATCTGTGCATTGTTTCGGATCAGGGCCCTCAAAACACTGTCATAGTGTTACAGTGGTACAGTTATGGCAACACCGTGCCGTTGCTACTGTGACAGACATCTGGACAGACACACACACGCGCACAAACACATGCAAACGCATGAGAACGCACGCACACGCACGCACACAGAAGAAGCAAGACACATCCCTTAATTAAACCCCAAAATCTCAAATTTGTACTCAGCCTAATTATAGTACTTATGCCATTAAGAATCTTCAGCCCGTTGACCCCTCTGTTCCTAATGAGCAGGTATGGCTGCATGAGCTCACTATCACCACACCAGAACAATACATTGTGGGGCTTATGGACCTGACAGGTTAACTAAGTGCAACCGCAGGAATTTGAGTGGTTTTGCCAAAGTCGTAATGGTTACAGTTTAGGGGACTAATGATCCATATCATGTTCTATGTGGCAGGGTGCTGGAATTGTGCTGCCTTTAGAAATATGTGTTTTGTGTGGGTTTGTTTGGTAACTCAATATGGTCAAGACAATTGGGTTTTATTATGAGGCAGGCCTGGCATTTGATAGGTAGTGTAGTCTATTGTAGGGCCAGTGATATGGGGGCGTTGAGGTTGCACGTTTTTACTTATAATAGACTGTACTGGACTGGCATAGTAGCTATTGAGGAGTAGAAGGAATGTAATAATGAATTCTACATTCAAGACATCAAGGAAAATACGCTAGTTCGATAGTGAGCAGCAACTGCCCTAAATGCTTGTGTAGCGTCCACTCAATGGGACTTTTGACTCCTCAACCAGTAAAAGTTATGAGACCCAAAAATCCCAATTTAATTACTTGAGCGGTCTAATAATAATAATAATAACACATTTCAAAGAGTCAGTGGCACATACCACCAAAACCAATGTTCCCGATAGGTGCATGCCCAAAAAAAACGAAATAATGATTCAATCAATAAAGTCACACTCAAGTCATAGGTATGCATCAAATCCCACCCAAATCACTCATCCAACGTTTCTGAACTTCCTCCTAACATTGTCACTGTCGCCGTCACCTTTGTAAATCAAAGCCTCCATGTTCCCAAACGTGCAGGGAGACGAGCCTGGGCAGGTAGAGAGGACTGAAGAAAACGCCTGCTCTGCCATGACCTAACCTCATAATGACACAACATTCTCCGCAGAAAGGAGTATCACCTCATTGCTCAAAAAGAAACTAACCAGCCTTCCTGAAAGAGTGACATGTACACAGTAATAAAGCTTCCCTCTTGTTCTCCTAACGTACATGCATTCTTGAGCCGTGACTAAGGGACGTATGTACTGGCCGCCCGCAGGCTCGTTTGCTTTTTGAAACTGGTTTGTCGGATACACTTTGGAGACACTTGTCATTAACACCAACGTTCGCGCATTCCTCTGGAGATGGTGGGCATCGCCCACGCATGGCAAGGAACTGACAGCCGTGGATGAGTGACTTACATGTAGTTACACATGAGAAAATATAAATAATATGGAGAACACACACACACCAAAGGCACACTCACGCACACACACTGTATGTCACAGGTCATGACAATCACATGCTTTATTTCCCAAGCATACCGAATAAAACACAATATGTCACCCCCTAAAGATTGAGTTAAATAATAGATGCTCTGAAATAGACACGCTCAAAGTTGCAAAAATCGGGTTTCTCCCTCTTGTAAATGAGAGGAATCCCACACATCTTTACTGATCCCAACACTTTACTTTGACACTGCATCTGTCAAGCGCATAAGACCAAGACATTTATGCACCACAACCATGACCCTGCGAGTCACAGCTTCAACTAGGGCTAAAGACACAGCCCTTCTCCAGCCCTCCCAATCAAACCCCCAGTCATAAAACCACCTGCAGCTTGCCTCTAACCTCAACCAGGAGGAAGTTGTTAGCATTTGAAGCTAATACAATGACAGGATATTGGAGGATTTTGGGGATTGGCGGATTGATCCATCCTTAGCCTAAGCCCCTGGAGGCTGCCATAGGCAAGTGCTGTAGAAATTCCAACGGTTATTATAGGTGGGCGGATACAGGTGGTGAACTGAACTGGTCGGTCCACTATGCAGTATGAATGAACCTCTAAGGCCCCCCGGGTAGGATGCACCCTCTCCCCTTTGGCGCATAGCCCCTGGACCCCAACCCCCCCCCCACCCACAAATTCATATATACACACACACACCAGGTCTCAGTACGGAGACCAAGCCTCAAAGCCCCTCCTGGCTCTATGGAGATCAATGCCTGTGTTGTGCACCTGTAAACAACCTCTGAAGAACGCCTTATGCTGTCTCTTATCTCTCACCGAGATACATATCTGTGACCCATCATGACATGTTCCATTTGGGGCATTCACACAACTCATGTTAAGTGGCGATATAGTTTGACAGGTGTGATTTGCTCAGGGGGAACAGCTTTGAAGTTTTGGAGGGAGATATTTGCGTCACAGGAGGCTGCTAAGGGGAGGACAGCTCATAATAAAGGCTGGAACGGAGCGAATGGAATGGGATCAAACACATGCAGACCATGTGTTGGATGTATTTGATACCACTTCACTTATTCAGCTCCAGCCATTATGTTGAGCCCCTCCTCCCAAATGAAGGTGCCACCAACCTCCTGTGATTTGCATGATGTCTTTTGTGGGTCATTTTAAGCCAATCCCATGATTATTTCATATAGAGCAGGTATTCCCAAACTGGGGGTATGCCAAATAAAAACGTGATTCCCATTTTCTTTTTAAAATATTTATATATATATATATAAAAAAAAAAAAATCTTCACATTTTCAAACAGTCCATTAATATTTTATCACTTGTGTAGCCTTGTTCCACTGCCAAAAAATGTAATTAAACCATCTAGTGTTCAGCGAAATAACAACACAATGTCAAATACAGGTAGCCTCATCAAATAATTAACATCCAAATCACATTAACCGTTACTCTCTTCCACTAATGGTCTGTAAATGTAGCTGCTGCTCATGTTGGTACTGATGTACTGATGGCGCAAATACCATAACAGGGAGACATAGTGGAGTGGGTGAAAGCAGTTGCTCCCGACACCACTTGGGTACACTGCAGCATCCACCGAGAGGCTCTTGCTGCCAAGGGAATGCCTGACAGCTTGAAAGACGTTTTGGACACTACAGTGAAAATGGTTAACTTTGTTAAAGCAAGGCCCCTGAACTCTTGTGTATTTTCTGCTCTATGCAATGATATGGGCAGCGACCATGTAACGATTTTACAACATACAAGTGTGCTGGTTAGTCTGACCGTTTGAATGATGATGAGTTTCTCACACGACTGGTGATGTTTTTTCTCCCCTGAATGATCTGAATCGAGGATTACAGGGACTCTCCACAACTGTATTCAATGTGCGGGACAAAATTGAGGCTATGATTAAGAAGTTGGAGCTCTACTCTGTTTGCAAGGACAACACACAGGTCTTTCCATCATTGTGTTTTTTTTGTGTGCAAATTAACTCAAGTTTACGGACAACGTCCAATGTGATATAGCGAGGCACCTATGTGAGTTGGGTGCGCAATTACACAGGTACTTTCCCGAAACAGATGACACAAACAACTGGATTTGTTATCCCTTTCATGCCCTGCCTCCAGTCCACTTACCGATATATGAACAAGAGAGCCTCATCGAAATTGCAACAAGCGGTTCTGTGAAATTTTAATTTAATCAGAAGCCACTGCCAGATTTCTGGATTGGGCTGCGCTCAGAGTATCCTGCCTTGGCAAATCGCGCTGTCAAGACACTGATGCCCTTTGCAACCATGTACCTATGTGAGAGAGGATTCTCGGCCCTCACTAGCATGGAAACTAAATACAGGCACAGTGTCACGACTTCTGCCGAAGTTGGTCCCTCTCCTTGTTCGGGCGGCGTTTGGCGGTCGACGTCACCGGTTTTCTAGCTGCAACCGATCCACTTTTCATTTTCCATTTGTTTTGTCTTCATTGTACACGCCTGTTTTCCATTCCTATAATTATATGTTCCTCATTTAACCCTCTGGTTCCCCCATGGTTTTGTTCGTGTTTGTTCGTTGTACGTTAGTCTGTATTTGTGAGCTTGATTATTTTCCTTATTGGAATATTTGTTGTTTTGAGTAAAGTTACGTGCATTACTCATCTCTGTGTCCTGCGCCTGACTCCACCTTACCTGCTACTCCTAGTGTGGGAAATTATTTAAGACTGAAACTCTTGCGAGCCGGGTTGTAACAAAAACTCACTCATTCTTATGTTTAATACATGTATCATATAGTGTGTGTGTGGCATGCTTACAATGATGGTATAAAACAACATTTGAGAGTGCGCTGACCCTGATGCTACAGGGGGAACACAGCTGGAGGTTGAATGTTTGAAGGGGTACAGGGCTATAAAAGGTCTGGGAACCACTGATATATAGAGGGTTACCTACTGATCATAGCATATTTGTGTTCGAGACGGTCCAATCTGAAATCCCGAAGTTGTGGCCTTGGACTGATTCATGTAAATATCAGAAGTTTGATTTCATAAATGGATCTTATTGTAATTCTGGCTTCTCAAACTAATGCATGCATTTTGATAATTACTGAGACTTAGTTAAAAAAGTATGTTCCATACTCTGATGTGTCTGAATGGTTCTAATGTTTATAGATCTGACAGAGCTGGCAGGGGTGGGAGTGTCACCATATTAATAAAGAACAACTACTGTGTGTTTTGCTGTATGTATTACCACCTCTGTCCTCAAGCAATATGAATGTCTTGTCCTAAATGTAAGGCTTGGTAATTATCAGGTTTGAAGGTAAGACCCAGATGCAGACTGTGTTGGAGTGACAATGTTTATTACAGCAACAGGGCAGGCGATAGACAGTTCAAGGCAGGGGACAATAACCAGAGTAGTGGGGTAAAGGTACAGGACGACAGGCAAGCTCAGGGTCAGGGTCAGGTAGAGTGATCAGGCGGGAGGGATCAGAGACAGGACAGGCAAGGGTCAAATCCAGGAGGGCAAGAAAAAGGAAGACTGGGGAAAAGCAGGAGCTGAGACACAAAACACTCTTTGACTTGACAAACAAGACTAACTGGCAACAGACAAACAGAGAACACAGGTATAAGTACCCAGGGGATAATGGATAATGGTGACACTTGGAGGGGGGTGGAGACAAGCACAAGGACAGGTGAAACAGATCAGGGCATGACAGTACCCCCACCCCTTTCTAGGGACGCCACCTGGCGTCCTACATGGGTGCATACCTGGTTGACCGGGGTGCCAGCAGTGGAAGTCGGCGATGAGGGCTGGGTCCAGAATGTCTCTAGCGGGGACGCAGCACCTCTCCTCCGGTCTATAACCCCCCCAGTCAACCAGGGCCTGGAAACCCCTGCCCCACAGTTGAACACTCAGGAGGCGTCTCACCGTGTATGCAGGATGGCCATCGATGACACGGGGAGGAGGGGTGGGCCTGGAAACAGAAGACAAAGGGCTGTGAGACATGGGCTTAATCTTAGACAGATGGAACGTAGGGTGAATACGAAGGGTACATGGTAACAAAAGACAAACAGCAGGGGAACTAAGGACCCTAGAGATGGGGAACGGGCCAAAAACCGGGGGGAGAGTTTGCGGGATTCCACCCGAAGGGGCAAATCCTGGGTGGACAGCCATACCTTCTGCCCGAGACGATGCCGGGGAGCCGGGGTGGAGACCAGGCAGCGCAGGCTAGTCTCCAGATCCTAGTTGGCTCCCTCCGACTGGCCGTTAGACTGGGGGTGGAATCCGGAGGACAGGCTGGTCGACGACCCAATGAGGGTGCAGAACACCTTCCAAAACCGAGACGAGAACTGAGGGCCCCGGTCAGAGACCATGTTGACCGATCGATCGTCCATGGATCCGGAAGACGTGCTGCACCATGAGCTGGGCCGTCTCCTTGGCAGAGGGTACTTTGGGGAGAGGAATGAAGTGGGCGGCTTTGGAAAACCGATCCACCACAGTCAGGATGGCAGTGTTGCCATCAGATGGAGGAAGACCCATGACAAAGTCCAGGGAGATGTGGGTCCAGGGATGGTGAGGGACAGGCAGAGGTTGGAGGAGACCAGCCGAATGCAGAGACATCAGGGACCATGGTGGGCCACCAAAAGCGTTGTCGCACAAAAGCCAGGGTCCGGCGGGAGCCCGGGTGGCAGGGCCAGTCTGGAGGAGTTTCGGCTGGGGAATCTGTGCCTCCTGAACCTGTTTCCTTATACCTCAGCTGAGTGCCGTCGCCAGGCACGAGGTGGAAAAGATGGTCATGGGCTCCGGGGTAATAGCCATGGGGCTATTACGGCAAGACAGTGCATCCGGCTTGACATTTTTGGATCCAGGCTGATATGAGAGGGAGAAGTTGAATCATGTGAACAGCAGGGCCTATTTAGCTTGCCTGTAGTTGAGGCATTTGGCGGTGCGGAGCTACTCAATATTTTTGTTGTCGGTCCAAATAATGAATGGGTGTTCCGCCCCTTCCAGCCAGTGCCTCCATTCATCCAATGCCATCTTCACTGCGAGAAGCTCACAATTTCCCACATCGTAGTTTTTCTCCAGGGCGTCGAGGCGATGGGAGAAGAAGGCGCAGGGATGTAGCTTCAGGTCCAGGGCAGAACACTGGAACAGGACCATCCCCACTCCTATATCCGACAATCGGCCTCCACCACAAATTGACGGGAAGGGTCAGGATGAACCAGGATGGGAGCAGTGGTGAAGCAGTGTTTCAGGTCCCGGAAGGCCCAGTTAGCAGCAGGGGACCACGTGAACAGAAACCTGGGAGAGGCGAGTGCTGACAGGGGGGAAGCCAGGGAGCTGTAACCCCGGATGAAGCGGCGATAGAAGTTGGCGAACCCCAGGAAACATTACCAGCTTCACCCTGGACGTAGGCTGAGGCCAATCTACCACCACTCTCACCTTCCCGGGATCCATCTGGAAACTCCCAGTGGAGATGATGTACCCCAGAAAGGGGATGGTGGAGCAATGGAACTCGCACTTCTCTGACTTAACAAACAGCTGGTTCTCCAGGAGGCTTTGAAGAACCTGTCAGACGTGGAGCACATGTTCTTGGGGGGAGCGGGAGAAGACGAGGATGTCAATGTAGACAAAGTCGAACCGATTCAACATGTCACGGAGAACATCCTTTACCAGAGCCTGGAACACAGCAGGGGCGTTGGTGAGGCCAAATGGCATGACCAAAAACTTTTGTTTTGTTTTTTTGTCTTCCACTCATCCCCCTCCCGTAACCACACCAGGTGGTAGGCGTTCCGTAGATCCAGCTTGGAAAACACGGTGGCCCCCTGGAGCGGCTCGAAGGCCGAGGAGATGAGTGGTAGCAGTTCTTCACCGTTGTCATTTAATCCCTGGTAGTCGATGCTTGGGTCTTGTCTGTAAGATCTTATGCTTCACGGAGACGTGGCTGAACGACGACAACATCAACATACAGCTGGCTGGTTATACAATGTACCGGCAGGATAGAACAGCGGCGTCTGGTAAGATAAGGGGTGGAGGTCTATGTAATTTTGTAAACAACAGCTGGTGCACGATATCTAAGGAAGTCTAGAGAAATTGCACGCCTGAGGTAGAGTTTCTTATGATAAGCTGTAGACCACACTACCTACCGAGAGAGTTTAACTGTATTCTTTGTAGCTGTTTACATACCACCACAGTCAGAGGCTGGCACTAACATAGCATTGAACTAGCTGAATTCCGCCATAAGAAAACAAGAAAGCACTCACCCAGAGGCGGCATTCCTAGTAGCCGGGGACTTTATTGCAGGGAAACTTAAATCAGTTTTACCTAATTTCTATCAGCATGTTAAATGTACAACCAGAGGGAAAATAACTCTGGACCACCTATATTCGACACACAGAGATGCATACAAAGCTCTCCCTCGCCTCCATTTGGCAAATATGACCATAATTCCATCCTCCTGATTCCTGCTTACAAGCAAAAATTAAAGCAGGAAGCACCAGTGACTAGAACAATATAAAAAGTGGTCAGATGATGCAGATGCTAAGCTATGTAACTATTTTGCTAGCACAGACAGGAATATGTCCCGGGATTCCTCCAATGGCATTGAGGAGTACACTACATGTCATTGGCTTCATCAATAAGTGCATCGATGACGTCATCCCCACAGTGACCGTACGTACATACCCCAACCAGAAGCTATGGATTACAGGCAGCATTCGCATTGAGCTAAAGGCTAGAGCTGCCGCTTTCAAGGAGCGGGACTCTAACCCGGAAGCTTATAGTTTATCTTGCTATGCCCCTCAAACAGGCAAAGCGTCAATACAGGACTAATTTCGAGTTGAACTACACCGGCTTTGATGCTCGTTGGATGTGGCAGAGCCTGCAAACCATTACAGACTACAAAGGGAACACATCTGAGAGCTGCCCAGTGACACGAGCCTACCGGATGAGCTAAACTATTTATATGCTTGCTTCGAGGCAAATAACACTGAAACATGCATGAGAGCACCAGCTGCACTGGAAGACTGTGTGATCACGCTCGCCGCAGCCGATGTGAGTAAGACCTTTAGACAGATCAACATTCACAAGGCTGCAGGGCCAGACAGATTACCAGGACGTGTATTGCGAGCATGCGCTGGTCAATTGGCAAGTGCCTTCACTACATTTTCAACCTCCCCTGTCAGAGTCTGTAATACCAACATGTTTTAAGCAGACCACCATAGTGCCTGTGCTCAAGAACACTAAGGTAACCTGGCTAAATGACTACCTACCAGTAGCACTCACGTCTGTAGCCATGAAGTGCTTTGAAAGGCTGGTCATGGCTCACATCAACACCATCATCCCAGAAACCCTAGACCCACTCCAATTTTCATACCGCCCCAACAGATCCACAGGTGATGCAGTTGATGCTTCCTGACGGGCCGCCCCTAGGTGGTAAGGGTAGGTAACAACACACCCGCCACGCTGATCCTCAACACAGGGGCCCCTCAGGGGTGGGTGCTCAGCCCACTCATGCACTCCCTGTTCACTCATGACTGCATGGCCATGCACGACTCCAACACCATCATTAAATTTACAGATGACACAACAGTGGTAGGCCTGATGACCGACAACAACGAGACAGCCTATAGGGGGGAGACCAGAGGCCTGGCCGTGTGGTGCCAGGACAACAACATCTCCCTCAACGTGATCAAGACAAAGGAGCTGATTGTCGACTACAGGAAGAAGACGACCGAGCATGCCCCCATGCAGTGGCTGCAGTGGAGCAGGTTGAGAACTTCAAGTTCCTTGGTGTCCACATCCCCAACAAACTAACATGGTCCAAGCACACCATGACAGTCGTGAAAAGGGCACGAGAAAACCTATTCCCCCTCAGGAGACTGAAAAGATTTGGCATGAGTCCTCAGATCCTCAAAAGGTTCTACAGCTGCACCGTCGAGAGCATCCTGGTTGCATCACTGCCTGCTATGGCAACTGCTCTCTGCTACCGCATGGCAAGCGGTACCGGAGTGCCAAGTCTAGGTCCAAGAGGATTCTAAACAGCTTCTACCCACAAGCCATAAGACTCCTGAACATCTAGTCAAATGGCTACCCAGACTATTTGCATTGACTGTATTTGCATTCACTGTAAGGTCTACACCTGTTGAATTCGGCGCATGTGACTAATAAAATTGGATTTGATTCGGGGGCAAGGTGGAATCCCTGGACGTGCGAAAAAAGTCAAATTTCCTCTCCCTCCGTCGTTCCTGTAGTCGCCCATCGATTCGGATGGTCAAAGCGATGAGGGAATTGAGTTCTGTGGGTAACTCCCGAGCAGCAAGCAGTTCTTCCTGGTTCCAAGCACTCTCCGCTACCAACGTGAGAAAATCCATAGTCGGCCACACTGCAGGAGTCCTCCTGAAGCTGGATTAGCTGGGCAGCTTCTCTCCTGGAGAACAGGGCGTAAAAAAAACTTCTTTACCTCTCCCACGAACCCCTGCAGACTAACGCATATTGTTTCCATACAGCAGTAGCCCAGTTGAGAGCCCTCCCGGACATCAGTGTGATGAGATAGGCTATCTTGGATCGATCCGAGGGGAAGGAGGAGGGCTGAAGCTCAGAAATGAGGGCACACTGAGCTAGAAACACCTGACAGGTGGAGTGACTGATGAGACGACGCTGCTAGCAGCTGGGTAACTGAAGGGCTGTGGATTTACCAACGTGGTAGGCTGCCTCCCAGACAACATGCGGAATTGCTCCAGCAAACTGTCTAATGCCCGGTCATGGCGTTCATCCAACGTTTGGACCCCCTCCATAAGGCCATGAAGCAGTTCCTCGTGCCTCCCGATGGTGGCTCCTTGGGAGGAGATGGCGTTGCATAGCTGGCCCGGGTCTCCTGGGACAGTCATGGCCAGTTTGTACTATCAGGTTTGAAGGTAAGACCCTGATGCAGACTGTCGGAGTAACAATTACAGAAACAGGGCAGGCAAACAGGTCCAGGCAGGCAGGGGTCGATAACCAGAGTAGTTGGGGAAAGGTACAGGGCGGCAGGCAGGCTCAGGGTCGGGTCAGGCAGACGTTGTTAATCCAGAGGTTGTGCAAAGGTACAGGACGGAAGGCAGCCTCAGTGTCAGGGGCAGGCAGAGTGGTCAGGCAGGCGGGCTCAGACAGGACAGGCAAGGGTAAAAACCAGGAGGGCGAGAAAGAGAGAGACTGGGGAAAAGCAGGAGCTGAGACACAAAACGCTGGTTGACTTGACAAACAAGATGAACTGGCAACAGACAAACAGAGAACAAGGCGGATTATCCACTCGCTGACAAATTCTCACCAAGCACCAGAATCTGCGCCCCCTGTATCGGCGTCTCCTCTTCATGTGAATGACAGGGATTTGGGCCTGGTCCAGGAGGAGCCGTAAATCTTTCGCCTCCGATTCCTAAAAAAAAAGCTATTTTCAGTCATTATTATTATTATTTAACCATTATTTAACTAGGCAAGTCAGTTAAGAACAAATTCTTATTTACAACAACAGCCTACCGGAGAACAGAGACGTTGGCAGATACATTATGTACAACAAAAGTTACAAACAGCACAAAAATACACACAGAATAGCACAATTAGTCATACCCTCCGGAGCTATTATTAGATAGATGTCTTCCTCTGGATAGAAAAGCAAAGTCAACTTACTTCTTGAATTGTGTAGCTGAGAGTGGTGGAAATCCAGCTAAATTCTGGAAAGTGGTCAAATCTATGAAAAAAAATGACACCCCGTCATTGCCCCAGCAGGTTATGACAGCCTCTGGTCCCATAACAGACAAAAATGACATTTGTGATTGTTTTAATAACCCTTTTCCTAGGGTTAACCCTTTTCTTATTCACTGCTAGACAGATAGCAGAGAATGATACTCTTTTGTAAATTTGAACCATTTTTATGTCAATGACGTATTAAAAAACATCCACAGGAACGGATTCGCTTGATCCCTTTCTACTGCAGCTTTCTGTCCCCCTATTGTAAAAACGTTGATCCACATTTTTAATATAACAATTGCTTCTGGTGCTATCCCTAAGATCAGGAAGGCGGCACATGTCCTCCCCCTTCACAAAGTGGAGATCTTTCTCACCTAGATCAAGACCACCCAATTTCTAAACTATCTTGCCTTGCAAAAATATTAGAATCCCTGGCAAACACTCATCTAAGAACTATTTTAACTTCAAATTATATTCTTAATGTGTACCAGTCTGGTTTTAGACCTGGACTTAGCACCGTTTCAGCAGCTACGTTTGTCTTAAATGACACATTAAATTGCTTAGATCATAGGAATCACTGTGCTGCCATATTTATAGACCTATCCAATGCCTTTAATACTGTCAACCATCCCCTACTCATTCAAATAAGGCTCGACCAGGCATCTTTGGAAGTGGTTTGGGGAATATATGTCAGACAGGACGCAATGTGTGCTTTTTGATCGTGTCAAGTCAAGTTATCGCGATGTTACTAAAGGTGTTCTGCAGGGGTCAATTTTGGGACCCGTCCTCTTTACTATGTATATACAGTGTATTCGGAAAAGTATTCAGACCCCTTGATTTTTTCCCCACATTTTTCCAAACTGACCAATCAGGGGAGAAGGGCCTTAGTCAGGGAGATGTGTCACGCTGCATGAGGCAAATCAAAAAGTTGGCTGGTCCTCATTAAAGTTGTATTGTTGTCCTCAGGGAACCATTGTAAATGAGACCCTGATGTCAATGGGCTCCCATGAATGAATTAAATTAAAATAAAATACATTAGAACAAGTGAAAATTGACATGGGTCATGTGAAAATGTATTTATAGAAACACTCTCTCTGGTACATATTCATAAAATCGAGTCCTAACTATACATTTAACTATGCATGCATCGAGTCATAAATACGCAGGCATCCATCCACCTCTAACTACCCACCCAACCATCCATTCACATGGGCTTTAGAATTGGCTGTGGAAAGGAGGCATATAAAGTCCTGAAAGCCAAGGCAATCTTTTCACAAATCTTTTCCAAATTGTCAAATGTTGCCAATGCAAGGACATACGTCACTGCAATGGCCCTGTGTATTGTCCTCAAAATGTCACAATAAATATGTGATTACCTAAGAAGCATTACCCATATTGAGAATAGGAGGGGACAGATGATGAATCCAGTCCATCAAAATATGCAGCTACCTACCTGAGGGTTGTCGGGATGATGTAACATCTGGGCTCTTTCTTGAAGAGATGGTATCTTTCATTTTCATTTATATTTCTTCAGATGTGTTGATTTCTAGCCTCTGCATTGTGATGAAAAGACAAGGATTACTGAATTTATTTCTTCCATGTCAGTATCCCAATTACACTGGGATACATATCTGGCAGGCTATGTATCCTGCTGTGGAAACAACAACAAAATATTTCATCCATGTGAATATGCCAATTTTTGTGTTTTGTGTTTGTTATTCACTGTGTTTCATAGCATCATTGTCATGGGCTTTGTCAATCATTGTCAATACTGGCTACATGTCCCCACTGACTGGGAGAGTCTATGGGCAATTTCTGCGTAAAAACTCTGCTCTCTATGCAAAGTGATAGTACACGTCAAACTGCAAATTGACAACGTATGACATCATCCCCATGTGAGGGAATAGCCTTCCTATGTTCTTGTTGTGCTAAACCCAATGACACAGGGTAGTTTTGATTATTAGTATAAATAATTGTTTGCTTCAGAGGTGTTATTATCACTTAAACACATCACATTTTTTGTATTTATTTGTCTGTTCATTATGCATTTCTAATGGTATTCAGCTACTCAAGTTAAGGAGGATACTTTCCATGATCAAATAGTCTACAAAATAAAGACCAGGAAAATAAACCATGTAGCGTCACTCCCTCTACTGGATAAAACAAATACTGAAGATATTGTGTGTGGTCGAAATTGAGGATGACAATGTTCAGTTATTTTTTTCCTCCTTTTTTTGTGAGCAGCTTTTTACTTTATAGTCTCTTTTCAAGGGGGGGGGGGGGGTTACAAGTTTTTTTTTTTAAGTCAAGGAAATGCCTACAAAGATATCCCCAAACCATTCCCTCACTCCCTATCCACATCCCCGACCTGATGAAAGCATGCCTCCCACAGTTTCTCACCCAGAAAGGCCTACCTTCAAACTAAGTGCCTCTTTGCTTGAAATCAAGGGGAAAATCAAAAGAAATCAGCCAAGACCTCAGAAAAAAAAGTGTAGAGCTCCACAAGTCTGGTTCGTCCTTGGGAGCAATTTCCAAACGCCTGAAGGTACCACATTCATCTGTACAAACAATAGTACTTACAATAATAAGTATAAACACCATGGGACCACAGAGCCGTCATACCGCTCAGGAAGGAGACGTGTTCTGTCTCCTGGAGGTGAACGTACTTTGGTGTGAAAAGTGCAAATCAATCACAGAACAACAGCAAAGGACCTTGTGAAGATGCTGGAGGAAACGGGTACAAAAGTATCTATATCCACAGTAAAACGAGTCCTATATCTACATAACCTGAAAGTCCGCTCAGCAAGGAAGAAGCCACTGCTCCAAAACTGCCATAAAAAAGACAGACTACGGTTTGCAACTGCACATGGGGACAAAGATCATACTTTTTGGAGAAATGTCCTCTGCTCTGATGAAACAAAAATAGAACTGTTTGGCCATAATGACGATTGTTATTTTGGAGGGAAAATATCATGTTGTGGGGGTGCTTTGCTGCAGGAGGGACTGGTGTGCTTCACTAAATAGATGGCATCATGAGGCTGGAAAATGATGTGGAAATATTGAAGCAATCAGGAAGTTAGCTTGGTCACAAATGGGTCTTCCCAATGAACAATGACCCCAAGCATACTTCCAAAGTTGTGGCAAAATGGCTTAAGGAAAACAAAGTCAAGGTATTGGAGTGGCCATCACAAACCCTGACCTCAATCCTATAGAACATTTGTGGGCAGAACTGATAAAGCGTGTGCGAGCAAGGAGGCCTACAAACCTGACTCAGTTATACCAGCTCTGTCAGGAGGAATGGGCCAAAATTCACCCAACTTATTGTGGGAAGCTTGTGGAAGGCTACCTGAAACATTTGACCCAAGTTAAACAATTTAAATGCAACGCTACCAAATACTAACTGAGTGTATGTAAACTTGTGAACCACTGTGAATGTTATGAAAGAAATAAAAGCTGAAATAAATTTCTCTACTATTATTGACATTTCACATTCTTAAAATAAATTGGTGACCTACGACAGGGAATGTCGTGACCTACGACAGGGAGTGTTTACTAGGATTAAATGTCAGGAATTGTGAGAAACTGAGTTTAAATGTATTTGTGTAACGTACTGGGTGTAGCGGGTGAGAAGTCAGGCGCAGGAAACAGAGAGTTCAGGGTAGTGCTATATTTAATGCGGCGAACATAAGCCAACCCCACGAAAACACAGGGCGCACAACAAAACAAATACCCCAAACACGGGGACTTAAACTGTCCAGCAAAACCCACAAAAATGGGGAAACATGTAACACACAGACGTGCACACAAGTTACACAAAACAATCCCGCAGAAAGAGCAGGCGGGCCTACTGGTAAATAAAGCCTGACTAATCAGCCTAAAACACAAACAGGTGAAACCAATAACCCGAAAGGGGAAAAAGGATCAGTGGCAGCTAGTAGGCCGGTGACGACGACCGCCACCCGAACAGGAGTCACCTTCGGTAGGAGTCGTGACAATTTGCCTAAGGTGTATGTAAACTTCCGACTTCAACTGTACATTTCTTAATTAATTTTGTAACTTTGCCCCAGAAATATTTTGCTGCACTCCCACATCATATGAAGGAATATGCATACCTGATTTAGGGGACACACACAGTTGGGAGTTGTGGCCAATTTTATTGTATGTGGTTTCCTTGGTGTTAAATACAGTTGGTGAACGAACTTAAAATGTACAAGTTGATGGTTGGGATTATGGGATGCCAAGGACATTTTTCAAAATTCTGTTCCAGTTAAGGGGTTGTTCAGATTCAATTAGATATGTGGACCATACTTTAATAGCTAACTCAGAATATGAGCTTTCCAAAAGTAGTTTATATATTATAGAGATCAGTCCATTCAGGAGCCCAGATCATGTATTTATAAATCCCATCATTGGATAGTTGTGTTTCCCAAGGGACTCCATAGGCCAGCATAGCTGACCTAAAGTTGCAAATATAGAAATAAGGAGTGTCCTAGTAAAGTGTATGTATCTTTAAAATCTTGGAACGTTCTCAAACCACATTGGGACCATTGGGTGCATGCAGAAGGCCACCCTCCAGATTGCAAGAGATTACCATGAAATATTAGCGTATGGGCATGCCATTTTGATTCCCAGTTACATTGTTTTTCCAATGTTGTGCCAAATAGAAATTGTGTGACCAATCATAGGTCCAAAGAATAGTTTACATTGTTTAAGTGATATATCAGTGAAGACCACCTTTCCAGGGGCAATAGGAGACACCATATTTCTCTTTATACTCAGCCAGGGGGAAGAATAATTATGTCTAAACCAATTTAGGATGGGGCAAAATGCTAGTGGCTGGAAATACAATTTAAAGTTTGGTACGGATAGTTCACCCACGATTTTCCCTCTTTGTAAATGTGTTAATTTTTTTATCCGGGATCGTTTACCTTATTAAATACATTTTGAAACCACACTATGCATTTTATCCCAATAGGCAGAAGGAGGGGCCATGGGAAACATTGAACTACAGATATTTAGCCATGGCAATATAACAGATATTCTGTTGGTTAAAGCAACTGGGACATTATTCCATCTACTGAGGTTGGATTTAATAGATTTTTTTTTCTGAAAAACTAATTATAGGTTACAACATGAATATAATTTATTTGCTTATTTCGCCACAATTAAACAAATACTACACCCTCACATTAAGCTCCCGCCTGTCTGTCTGAGATTCTGAATCTTATCATAATTGTGACATGAGTAGCCTATTGTATCGCCATCATTCATTGTTTTAGTGCTACTTTACCATGGCTTTTCTCCAATCCCCTGACAATGTATTTTTACTAAACAAACTTGTCAGTCACCATGACTAATCATATAGAACAGGTGGACTGGCGTGTTCTTAAAACAAGAGGACACAAATAGTTTTATCCTCTGTCATCAGCAGGCATAACACCCCCCCCCCCCCCCTGACCTGCCTTAAAGCTACAATAGCAGGGAATGTGTATGGAACCAGTAGCTTTGACGCAATGCAGGGTCTGTCAAATGCCTGTAGGAGTGTATGACACACAAGGAACGCATTTGTTTCATTCAGCAAAGTTAGAGATGACTGATGGCATCAGATTATCATTGTCTTTCTCCATTTACCACCCAGTTTTTAATAATAGCTACCATGGAAAAGTACAACGCACAGGCAGAACACTATCATACCATTCATTACAAGTCACAGGTATGTTGTGTGTGTGTGTGTGTGTGTGTGTGTTGATAGAAGAATTGGGATAACATTTTATGAACCTCTGGTTTGATAGGGTTTAGCTTTGGTGTTGTGGTTGTCATAATTTGTTGTCCCATATTGATGAATATGGTATTTATATAGGTAAAAACCTGGAGTACTTCTTACTGTATATAATAAACGCACCTGCCTTCATTTAGGTCTATGGTAGCCTCAAAAACCCAAGTGGGGTATACCCAGTTTACAGCCGCCTCCCCCTGGGTTCTCAGTTGATGTTCCTGATTACAGCTGGCTCTCTCGTGAACTACAATCCCGACGCTCTGTCTAAACGTAAATACACTTCACTTGCGATACAGTTTTGGAAACCTTTGGAACTAACTTTTCATATAAGCGAGAAAATCTTTAAAACACAAAATATACAGTACACTTACTGAGCTCAGTTAAGCAAAGTTGCACCCGTCTGTTTTTCTTGAAGCAAGTTTTCTTGAGTCTGCCGCCTCTTCATAAGAGATTTGTTAGCAGTACTACTCCTAGTAGAAGTGGGAATTATGGTAAGGAGTCTTCAACAGAGTTTTCGTGCACATTTTGTCACTTGAGAAATACTGCACCAAACATCTTGGTTAGATGTAAAATTGCGCAAGAAAGACCTCCTCGGAAAAAAAAAAATTATACTGTATATGATCTTCGATTAATTCATACTATTTTGATGAAGTGTTAAAGCTATGCAGTTACGGTGGCTCAAGAGAGACAAACAGCAGTAATATAGCACTTTGGAGTCTGGAAGGGCAAAGGGGCATATGCTCTGCACAGGTAGACTGCGTTTAGACAAGAAGCCCAATAATAATCTTTTTTTTTCACAAATTGCATGGTGTTTTGACCAATCTGATCAACCCTGTGAAAACATCGGATGTAATTGGTCAAAATACCAATTAATGGAGAAAAAAACATTGAATTGGGCTGCCTGTGTGAATGCAGCCAGCCACAGAGCCCTAGCTGTGCATGTGCCTGGTTTAGTCTGTCATGTTCCACCTGTCACCAGAGGGCGGCAGAGACCTGTCATGTTCCACCTGTCACCAGAGGGGGGCAGAGACCTGTCATCTTTCATCTGTCACTAGAGGGCGGCAGAGACTGTTTTAGAGACTTATGACAGGTGTTTTCTATTTAAGCAATAAGGCACGAAGGTGTGGTATATGGCCAAAATACCGTGGCTAAGGGCTGTTCTTATGCATGACGCAATGCGGGGTGACTGGATACAGCCTGAAGCCATGGTATATTGGCCATATACCACAAACCTCAGAGGTGCCTTATTGCTATTATAAACTGGTTACCAATGTAATTAGAGCAGTAAAATGACATGTTTTGTAATACCCATGATATACTGTCTGATATACCATGACTGTCAGCCAATCAGCATTCAGTGCACGAACCACCCAGTTTATAATACTAATTACCACCGGCTAAATATATGACTTTAAAATGCCTACAATGCCTAAAATGCCATCTGACTGCGCAATCCACTGTCTCATCAGTCCAGCCAGGCACTTTATAAACTTGATCTCCACTATAAAAAGCATCTAGACATTATCTCACATTTCTTTTAGACTAACATTCTGTTTTTTTTTTTTTTTTTTTTTTTTTACCTTTATTTAACCAGGCAAGTCAGTTAATAAGAACAAATTCTTATTTTCAATGACGGCCTGGGAACAGTGGGTTAACTGCCTGTTCAGGGGCAGAACGACAGATTTGTACCATGTCAGCTCGGGGGTTTGAACTCGCAACCTTCCGGTTACTAGTCCAACGCTCTAACCACTAGGCTACCCTGCCGCCCCAAATCAACAGCGATTTGTATAAACCTTGCTGTCTGTCTCTCTGACATTTGCAACATTGTTTCAATATACCAATTCGATCTCCAGCTGTCCCATAGTAATGAACGTGTCTGGACGAGACAGGCAGGCAGAGTTTCTCAGCCAGTCGAAATCATGAATCAGCTGGCATCATCTTTATGGATATATACAAAGAAATGTCAATTGAAAAAAGGTCAAACGAAACAAAGTGCAGCTAGTTTGCAGTCTTTCCGGCTTCAGTTTGAAGTGATTGTGTTAGCTATGTTGTTGGCTAGCTCCTCTGAAGAACAGTGTCCTGAGGAGTGAGCACATTTTCTATGCCAGGTGAAATCGTGCCCCATTAGCTAATTTTTATGGATGTATCCAAATAAGTCACTAGAAAACAGCTTAAACAAATGTTATTTGCTGTTATTCTGGCTCGACTTCGGCCTAACAACACCTGTGCCAATATATCCTCCAAACACTGGCTCGGGCATTTTCACTTAATTATGATTACCTTTTAAGAAAGGTGTGTTTCTGTTACCCTTTGAGGAAGCTTGATTCGTTTGCCGTGTGCGCTTATCTCCTGAGTACGTTTTCGAGTCCTAGTTGTTTCCCAGTGTTACTTTGTACCTTCTGTTTAACTGTTTTCCAGTAAAGTATTTATGTGTACCCCATACCACTCAGGCGGCAGCCAGCTTTCTTGAATAGACGGTATAATGTTTAATAACAATTACTACCTATTTGAATGGGCTAGGTCTATGGTTTCCTCCCTTTATGTAGCCTTTTTGTTGCCTATTCGAAGAAAGGGCGTGTTCGCGTGGCCTACTGTGGGCCAATATGTGACAGTGCAACAGCAACTAATCATATCCTGCAAAATATACACCATAGGCAAGAACACAATGTGTTGTTCAATTACTGGCAATCCTTTCCATTAGCAATTACTTTCTTAAGTGAATTTGTCATCTTTATTTGCAAGCTGCACAAACAATTTGGGCATGGAACTTCAATCTGGTATAAGGTGCTGTAAGGCGATGTCACGACTTCTACCGAAGGTAGCTCCTCTCCCGGTTTGGGCGGCGCTCGGAGGTCGGAGTCGCCCGGTCTACTAGCCATCACCGATCCCCTTTTCCTTTGCTGTTTGTTTTGTCTTTGGTTCTTTTTCACACCTGGTTTCATTTGCGTTAATTTCTGTGTGTATAATCGTAACCTGTTGCCTGTCTAAATTTGTGCGGGATTAGTTGTTGATTGTGAGGTGCTCGGTTAAGTATTACCGTTATTTGTTTTCACGGGTTCTGAAGTATATGAGTGTCGGAACTTTGTTTGTTGCGTGGAAAAAGGAATGGGGTGGTGAAATAATTTTCTGTCATGGACAAAGGAACTCAAGGGGTTTGATTATATTAATTAACAAAAATGTTGATCTGAATGTTTATTTATTTGTATTTATTTCACCTTTATTTAACCAGGTAGGCTAGTTGAGAACAAGTTCTCATTTGCAACTGCGACCTGGCCAAGAAAGCGTAGCAATTCGACACATACAACAACACAGAGTTACACATGGAATAAACAAAACATACAGTCAATAATACAGTAGAACAAAAGAAAACAAAAAGTATATATATACAGTGAGTGCAAATGAGATGAGTTAAGGAAATAAATAGGCCATGGTGGCGAAGTAATTACAATATAGCAATTAAACACTGGAATGGTAGATCGGCAGAAGATGAATGTGCAGGTAGAGAGAGATACTGGGGTGCAAAGGAGCAAAATAAATAAATACCAGTATGGGGATGAGGTAGGTAGATAGATGGGCTGTTTACAGATGGGCTATGTACAGGTGCAGTGATCTGTAAGCTGCTCTGACAGCTGGTGCTTAAAGCTAGTGAGGGAGATGTGAGTCAGGAATGATTCGCAAGGAAGGCGGATCCTTTTGAATATGAAAGTGGACGAAAAAGAGATTTGGCTCATGAATCTATATGGTCCAAATTAGGATGATCCACACTTCTTCAAAAACAACAATTTATTGAATTTACAGGCAACAGATGATCGAATCATTATGGTAGGAGACTATAACACAGTGTTAAGTACCTCAATGGACCGTAAAGGTAATCACTCAACAAACTATCACCGTGCCCTTAAGGAAATCACAAATATTATGGACACATTAGAAATAGTAGATATTTGGAGAATAAAAAACCCCGACCTAGTGGCTATACTTACAAGGAGGAGACTTAATCAAGCTAGTCGTCTTGACTACTTTCTTGTCTCTTTCTCTCTTCCATCAAAGGTTTAAAAAGTTTTAATAGGAGAAAGAATGCGATCGGATCATCATCGAATTGGCATTCACTTAACTCATAGATTTTCCACGTGGATGGGGATATTGGAAATTTAATAAAAGTTTACTGGAGGACAGCTTATTTTTAACTAAGACAAAATATTTTATAACTGAATTTTTCCAGTATAATATATGTAGGTTCAGCAAATCTCCTTATTGTTTGGGATACCTGTAAATGTACTTTCAGAGGTCATTCAATATTCATCAATAATAAAAAAGCAGATTCTGGCTAAAGAGACAAGACTAACAAGGGAAATCCATGAACTAATAGTACAGGTAGATACAAATAAGTTTGAGGAAAAACAAAAATAACTTCAGGCACTTATTCAAGAATGATGTAATGTAATCTAATACAAAAATAAAGCAAACTGGATGGAATATGGAGAAAAATGCACAAAATAATTCCTGAATGATTCTCCACATTATATTTTAAAAGAGGAAGCTAATTATTTTAGGCAGATGTTCTCTATTCCGTCTCATCCTCTCCCACTGAATGAAGATTACGGCAAGGAATTCTTTCCAAAAAATATAAAAAAATTGAAAATTAACAAATGTACAGAAATAACAGTGCGAAGGCAAATTCCAGAGGAAGAACGTTTTGAGGCTATTAAATCCTTTCAGTCTGGAAAAACCCCAGGGCTTTATGACATACCGGTAGAGGTATACTAAAAGCTCCATGTTAGATTGTTTTAATAACTACTCCTATAGAAATGGTAGTCAGGTGTCAGGTGGGGCGGCAGGGTAGCCTAGTGGTTACAACATTAACTATGTCTACACTGTATATCTGATCAATTTTATGTTATTTTAATGGACAAATAAATGTGCTTTTTCAAAAACAAGGACATTTCTAAGTGACCCCAAACTTTTGAACGGTAGAGTATGGTACGTAGAAATCCGAAGAGGGTGGCCAGCAGAGATAGATGGGATAGTAATCGGAAGGTTGCAAGTTCAAATCCCCGAGCCGACAAGGTTCTGTCGTTCTGCCCCTGAACAGGCCACTGGGGGGGGGGGGGGGGGGGGGGCGGCATAGGCCGTCATTGAAAATAAGAATTTGTTCTTAACTAAAAATAAAGGTAAAATAAATAAAATAATAGGTACTCAGCAGGAAGGTCTGATTTCTCTACTATTAAAACAAGACCCAGATGGCAAATATAAAGACCCAGACCTAAAAAACTGGAGGACCCTTACACTTCAATGTTGTGATGCAAAAATACTAGCAGGGTGTATGAGTTGATATATAAAACAACCCAAGATTCAAGACTTTATGCTTTTCAGCTAAAACAATTATATAGAATTCTTGCAACCGACAAAATGTTGAATGTTTGGGGCAAACAATCATCGAAGCTCTGCAGATTTTTTTTTTTGTGAGGATACAGAATCAATAGACCATTTGCTTTGGTATGGGAAGGCCAGCATGCCGGAGTTGCCTCTTCACTGTTGACGTTGAGATTGGTGTTTTGCGAGTACTATTTAATGAAGCTGCCAGTTGAGGACTAGCGAGGCGTCTATTTCTCAAACTAGACACTCTAATGTACTTGTCCTCTTGCTCAGTTGTGCACTCCTCCCACTCTTTCTATTTTGGTTAGAGACAATTTGCGGTGTTCTGTGAAGGGAGTAGTACACAGCGTTGTACGAGATCTTCTGTTTCTTGGCAATTTCTTGCATGGAATAGCCTTAATTTCTCAGAACAAGAGTAGACTGACGAGTTTCAGAAGAAAGTTCTTTGTTTCTGGCCATTTTGAGCCTGTGATAGAAGCCACAAATGCTGATGCTCCAGATACTCAACTAGTCTAAAGAAGGCCAGTTTTATTGCTTCTTTAATCAGAACAACAGTTTTCAGCTGTGCTAACATAATTGTAAAAGGGTTTTTCTAATGATTAATTAGCCTTTTAAAATTATAAACTTGGATTAGCAAACACAACATGCCATTGGAACACAGGAGTGATGGTTACTGATAATGGGCTTCTGTACGCCTTAAAAAATCTGCCGTTTCCAGCTACAATAGTCATTTACAACATTAACTATGTCTACACTGTATATCTGATCAATTTTATGTTATTTTAATGGACAAATAAATGTGCTTTTTCAAAAACAAGGACATTTCTAAGTGACCCCAAACTTTTGAACGGTAGAGTATGGTACGTAGAAATCCGAAGAGGGTGGCCAGCAGAGATAGATGGGATGTGCTGAGGGTTGGGATGTGGAATTGGAGACAAATGGGAGTGGAGTTTCTGGGCGGGGGATAGAATGATGGTCAAAGATAAAAGTCTAAAAAAATTGAAATAAAATAAACAAACGGTAAGTTTAAATGGCACTGAGGGGGAGTGTTTTACAGCTAATGCCGGTTTGCCTGAGGCTGATGCCGTGCAGGTGTTTGTACACGTGTATATACACACACTCTCATTCAAATGCACACGTACATACACGGACACACACATGTAAATAGTGCCATACATGCACTCAAACATATTCAGTTGACCTTGCTGTTATGATTTTTGTTGTCTTTAGTGTTTTGCATTGTTTTCTGTTTTCCTTTGTCTTTGTCTTTTTCTTTTGTTAATTTTCTTGGTCATGGGGGGGTGGGGAATGTTTATTTTATTTTTCTCTGGGGGGGGTCTCGGATGGTTGAGGGGCAGCTTTTGGGGAACTGTGGGGGGGGGGGATCTTGGAGGACTGGTAGCCTGGCGGTTGGGAGTTTGGGCCGGTGGCTGATGGATCGCTGGTTCGGGTCCTTGTTTTTGACCTTGTGGGAGATCTGTCGACGTGCCCTTGAGCAGGGTGTTGACCCTGGTTGCTTCTGTGTGTCGCTCTGGAGGGAGTCTGTTAGAGGACTAATGTGATGTAGTTGTTGAGCGGCTTCACTGCAAGTATATAGTATATTTTAGATACTCAACAACAACAAATAATTACCAAAAGGGTTATAAACTGTTATTTATCTTATTTTTGTTTTAACGTGTTTTGTTAACATGCTTGAATCGTCAGGTAGTAGTTGGAGATACGGTCTAAAATGCACAATGATTCAATGTGTGGTTTTTATTTAAAACTGAAGGAACTGGAGGAAGATGTACGTAGAATAGAGCCATATTTATTGGGTTTGAAAGCATAATATGATAACGGTTGAAAGGCTTTATTCGAGTGGTCTTGGTGTTGAGGATGGATTTGACACAATTTTCTGCCCTTTTTAAATACAAATATTTTTAAGTAAGGGATCTAGTTGCATTTATTCTGTGGACTACTGGGATATTGAACGTTTTGCGTTTTTGAACAGAAATGCAATGGTTCAATGGATCAGTCTATAACTTTGCACATACACTGCTGCCATTTAGTGGCCAAATTATAAATTGCACCTTGGTTGGAATACAAAAAAACGGTTTGTTTTGTATTTTCTTTTACCAGATCCAATGTGTTATCTCCTACATTAATTTCACATTTCCACAAACTTCAAGTGTTTCCTTTCAAATGGTATCAAGAATATGCATATCCTTGCTTCAATGCCTGAGCTACAGGAAGTTAGATTTGAGTATGTCATTTTAAGATAAAATTGAATTAAAGGGTCCGATCATTAAGAGGTTTTTTCAGAAAATGACTAAACTGTTAAATCCCCCTGCATTGATGAGGAATTGAAAATTGTATGTATTCTGCCCTTGAGTTGCGTTCCCAAAACTAGACAGATGGCTAACAACTAAGTCTTCAATAAAACTCCCAAGGCGTGACTTTTCTTGAATGAATATATTGAAAACGTTTATGTTGTGAAACTGCAAAATACAGAAAAGAATATACTTTAGTATTCAATTCACACCGACACACTGTAGCTGTACATTATACATTTGAAGTTGCATAAATACAAAGCACACGCTAAGGTACCATGCATCTGGCATGATGCCAAACCATATAGCTAATTGTTACTCATATGGTAATTGGCTCCTTTCATTACTCTAATAATGTACAACCATTTATGTAGAATAACAAAGCATATTACACTAGGAACAGTAACAAAACTACAGTATTGTATATTTTACAATTCGTTTGCATGACGCACGAGCAAAGTAATACAGCTAACGACATACATGAAAAGCATTGCAATTTGTGAGTAAATGCAACCAACATTGACATGTAAGCAATTCTATCAATAACAAGATTATAATCATTAGCTAAATGCTTGAATTGAACTTACAAACAAATATTTTCCAAGGCTGAAGCGTGACAAGAAATAACTAAATTGAAAGACCTGCACCGTAACGTTGTTTGTAGCTGCTTCTATGCGTGCAGAACAAATTCTCTACTTCCTGTTTGCGTAGTCTTTCTAAGTACCAGAAACATCCACTAGGGGCAAATAACACCATTGAACACAATGAAAATCCAATTGAACCATTGTAATAAAATAATCTGTTACCTTCTAACAGGATGGCAGCACAGTATGGTTGAGAGGGATGAGGCAAAAGGTATGGCAAATAAGTCTGGCAGCCCGACTGATTGGCAAACGTACTGCAAATTAAGAAATCACGTGACTAAGCTAAATAAAAATGTAAAAAACTATGAAACAAAGAAATTAAATAATGAATGATAGCCAAACCCTTCGGAGCACCTTAAATACATTTTTTTGGGAAAAAAGCCAACTCGGTTCCATCATTCATTGAATCTGATGGCTCATTTATCACAAAACCCACTGATATTGCCAACTACTTTAATGGCTTTTCACTGACAAGATAAACAAACTTAGGGATGACATGCCAGCGACAAACACTGACACCACACATCCAAGTATATTTGACCAAATTATGAAAGACAAGAATTGTACTTTTGAATTCCGTGAAGTTAGTGTGGTAGAGGTGAGAAATTATTGTTGTCTATCAACAATGACAAGCCACCGGGGTCTGACAAGCCACGAAAATTACTGAGGATAATAGCGAACAACATTGCCACTCCTATTTGCCACATCTTCAGTTTAAGCCTACTAGAAAGTGTGTGCCCTCAGGCCTGAAGGGAAGCTAAAGTCATTCCGCTACCCAAGAATTGTGAAGCCCCCTTTACTGGCTCAAATAGCCGACCAATCAGCCTGTTACCAACCCCTAGTAAACATCTGTAAAAAATGGTGTTTTGCCAGATACAATGCTATTTCACAGTAACCAAATTGGCAAAAGATTTTCAGCAAAGACACTCAACAAGCACAGCACTTACACAAATTACTGATGATTGGCTGAGAGAAATTGATGATAAAATAATTGTGAAGGCTGTCTTGTTAGACTTCAGTGCAGCTGTTTACATTATCGATCATAGTCTGCTGCTGGAAAAATGTATGTGTTATGGCTTTACACCCCCTGCTACAATGTGGATGAAGAGTTACTTGTCTAACAGAACCCAGAGGGTGTTCTTTAATGGAAGCCTCTCAAACATAATCCAAGTAGAAGCAGGAATTCCCCAGGGTAGCGGTTTAGGCCCCTTGCTTTTTTCAAACTTTACTAACGACATGCCACTGGCTTTGAGTAAGGCCAGTGTGTCTATGTATGCGGATGACTCAACACCATACACATCAGCTACAACAGCAACTGAAATGACTGCAACACTCAACAAAGAGCTGCAGTTAGCTTCAAAATGGGTAGAAAGGAATAAGTTCTAAATATTTCCAAAACTAAAAGCATTGTATTTGGGACAAATCATTCACTAAACCTTGAACCTCAACTACATCTCGTAATGAATAATGTGGAAATTGAGCAAGTTGAGATGTCATGGTCAAAACATATTGATGCAACAGTAGCTAAGATGGGGAGAAGCCTGTCCATAGTAAAGCAACGCTCTTCCTTCTTAACACTATCAACAAGGCAGGTCCTACAGGCCCTAGTTTTGTTGCACCTTGACTACTGTTCAGTTGTGTGGTCAGGTACCACAAAAAAAGGAGTTAGAAAAATTGCAATTGGCTAAGAACAGGGCAGCACGGCTGACCCTTGGATGTACACAGAGAGGTAATATTAATAATATGCATGTCAATCGCTCCTGGCTGAAAGTGGAAGAGATTTGACTTCATCACTACTTTTATTTGAGAGTTATTGACATGTTGAATGCACCGAGCTGCCGGTCTAAACTACTGCTCGGACACCCATGCATACCCCACAAGACATGCCACAAGAGGTCTCTTCACAGTCCCCAAGTCCAGAACAGACTATGGGAGGCACACAGTACTACATAGAGCCATGACTACATGGAACTCTATTCCACATCAAGTAACTGACGCAAGTGGTAAAATCCGATTAAAAAAAATAGATTAAAAAAAAAACACCTTATGGAACAGCGGGGACTGTGAATCAACACAAACATTGGCACAGACCCATGCATACACACACACAAACACGATAACATACGCACTATACATACACATGGATTTAGTACTGTAGATGTGTGGTGGAGTAGGGGACTGAGGGCACACAGTGTGTTATGAAATCTGTGAATGTATTGTACTGTTTTTACATTTTATAAACTGCCTTCATTTTGCTGGACCCCAGGAAGAGTAGCTGCTGCTTTGGCAGCAGTTAATTGGGATCCATAATAAATACAAATACAAATAGGGTGAAGCATGTTGGTGGCAGCATCATGCTGTGGGTAAGTTTTTCAGCGGCAGGGACTGGGAGACTAGTCAGGTTCGAGGGAAAGATGAACGGAGCAAAGTACAGAGATCCTTGATGAAACCTGCTCCAGAGTGCTCAGGACCTAAGACTGAGATGAACATTCACCTTCGAACAGGACAACGACCTTAAGCACACAGCCAAGACAATGCATGAGTGGCTTGGGGACAAGTCTCTGAATGTCCTTGAGTGGCCCAGCCAGAGCCCGGACTTGAACCCATTCTAAACATCTCTGGAGAGACCTGAAAACAGCTGCGCAGCGATGCTCCCCATCGAAACTGACAGAGCTTGAGAGGAACTGCAGAGAAGAATAGGAGAAACTCCCCAAATACAAGTGTGCCAAGCTTGTAGTGTCATACCCAAGAAGACTAGAGGCTGTAATTGCTGCCAAAGGTGGTTCAACAGTTCTGAGTAAAGGGTCTGAATACTTGTGATATTTCATAAGAAAAATATATTTTAATTTTATTTCTAAAAACCTGTTTTTGCTTTGTCATTATGGGGTATTATGTATAGATTGATGAGGGGGGGAAACGATTTAATCCATTTTAGAATAATGCTGCAACATAACAAAATGTGCAAAAGTCAAAGGGGTCTGAATATTTTCCCGAATGCACTGTAGCACAGAACCATCCTGTCAGCTGGCCTCAGATCGACATAAGTCAAAGTTTGCGACTGGATGTGTAGTTCTGTATGATAGCTGCTAATGTGGCTAACTAGCATTTAATTTTGGGGGAGTAATTACAGCCAAATATATTGATAAAAGTTACCTTCTCTGAGAGAGATTTGCACCGTTATCAAAACATCACGCCAGGGTAAGCCTACACCAAACAGAATTTATATGAATTGGTTCAAAAATCCCAGACACAAATTTATGGTGAAAAAATGATTGGAACCACTTCCGTGTTTTACCGTTAGGTTTTATGGGTATTATGACTCATACTGTGGTCCTCAATATGGCCGAGTCTAACCGAACCACAGACTGAATGGCAAACACTTCCAGCTGATTGCAAGGAAATGTGCTTTCGTTGACTACATTCGGCTATTGTTTACATATTGTAATGTAATGCCATTTTATTCAACATTCTGTCCTGTTGAGACTATTGCAGCCTTTTTTTACAGCGACTTCTTTCAGACTGAAATCCATGGTGCAACCATGGTAACAGTCTGATGTTTAGGCAAGGATAAAACGTGAACCACTTTCCTGATAGGACTATCAGTTATCACGAGTTGAAAATTGAACTCCTCAATCCTCTTTCGAAGTATATGGCTCAGAATGGCCCGGTTCCAAAATGAATACATTTTTCACCCCTCGCAAACTACGCCTACCTGGGCGCCAGGCCAGATTAATATAGTCCCCTTGTGGATGAAGTTTACCTCCTTTCGTTTAAACTCAGCTCACATTAAACTTTTCTGGCAGCTCTGTAACAAAAAACGGTATACATTGTAGCTTTTAGAGAGATTACATTGTTACAGCACTGCGTTGTTGACATGCTGTGCAGTTTTAACTAGGCTACACAATATTGTTGTTGCCTATATAGGCTATATTCTGCGCTTTGGAAAGAAACGTACTAGTATGTCAGTTGTATTTCATCACACATTGTGTGATTAAATTGTATGAATTGTGAATACATAAGGACTAATCATGTATTCAGGCTGGATAGTGTTTCAAATATATTTTATCAGCCACCAGGGGTCACCCTATCCGACCACAGCGTTTGAAATGACCCTCTATTGACTTATTCATGAAGGGCTACACGCTTAGAAAAAAAGAGTTCCTCGGTTGTCCCCATCGGAGTACCCTTTTTGGTTCCAGGTATAACCCACCCTTTTTGACTCCAGGTAGAACATCTACCTGAAACCAAAATAGTTATTCAAAGGGTTGTCCTATGGGGACAGCCGAATAACCCTCTAACCTTTTTGGGATAGGGGGCAGCATTTTCACTTTTGGATGAAAAGCGTGCCCAGAGTGAACTGCCTCCTACTCTGTCCCAGATGCTAATATATGCATATTATTATTAGTTCCGCTAGAAAGGTTCTAGATAGCACTTTTTCCCCCTAAGAATGTACTTTAAATGCTAGTGTTGAGGTCTTATTATGGGAAACATGTATACGGAAGAAAGGAATATCTGCAGCATTTGGTTCGATCAATATCCTCATCACTTGTTGTCTAGTAGGCCTACTGCCTGACTGACATAATAATAGATAGGTGATAAGGGAATTATTTGCTTAATGGTAATGATTAAAATATTCCACCCTGAAACCATATAATTGTATTAAATGTATTAGAATCATAAAACTATAATCTGATGTGTGTAGTTTTAGTCAGAATTAGAACAAGGACCTTTTGTTCCTTTTTAGTATGTAAGCAGGGTGCAAGTGTGAAACAAATGATAAGAGGAGCTATCGACAGACAAGTTGTACTACTGTGTTCCTTACAGGACATTCTGTCTCCACCCGTGGAGGGGAGAAACTGTTAGGCTTGCAGAAAATTATGAAACATGTTGCAGATTAAAGAAACAATGTATCTGTGTAGTGGAAAAACACAAACTGCCTGAGCAAGACGTAGTTTAAGATTTGAACTTGTTTGTGTGTGTGTTATAAAGACTGTTTTGTATTATGGACTTCAGAACGTTCTCGTGAATAAACTGTACGAACCTTTTGCATACGCTGAGTCTTTGCCTAATTATTATTAAACCCATGGTCTTACAAACCTCGGGGATTGGTCAAAGCTATTGATTGTTAGTTATTATCATTGTGATTGAAAATTCTCCTGACAATAGGTTAGAACAGTAAGACCATGCAAGGAGCAGGGAAATTACATCAATATGTCATATAAATCAATTGTTTGATTACCTAAAGTAAAAAATCTATACTTTATTTCTGTATCTCTCTTTCTTTCTCTTGAGTCTTGTCCCTGCTAGTGCCCCAGTAGGGGGCCCTCCTCTCCCACTAGCAGCTCACCTCTACCCCTCTGTTCCCTGTCCCTGGGCCTGGTTGACCATGCTGCAGGAGGGGGCCAAAGCCTGGAGCAATGGCTCGGAGGCCTACAGCATAGACCCTGAAGAGACGGAGGAAGAGGACATGGTATGCGGGGAGGATGAAGACGAAGTGGAGTAGATGATGGACCTCAGTGACCTGCCCAAGCCCTGTTCGCCTTCAGGGTCCACACGGCCTTGTTCGAGGAGGACCACCACCGGTTGAGGCTAGTGATGTCACTTCCTGTTTCAGATGTGCCACACCCCCTGGTTGACTTGTAGGCTAAACTAAATTAAGGCCGTTAGGAAGCAATTCACCCAAAATGTTTTGATTTAGCGTGTGTGCAATGCATGCATGCCTGTGTTATGTATCTGACTATCCATGCATGTGTGTGTGTTACCTTACATGAGTTCTGTCCGTCTCCCAACCACAGATTCAGTTCTCCACAAATAGCATGATATCATTACCTATCGAAATTGCACCCCACACAGCCTATCCCCAAGCCTGGCCAAATTCAGTCATCTCTCCCACAGTGGCTGCCAATGGCCCAGGAAGTACACCTGCTGCTACAAGGTTTATTTGTGACACACATGCCAGGAAACATCCCATGCTGGGGTCTGATATAATGACTCACACCCTATCCCGAGATGAGCCACTTGCCATATCCAGTCACATTATATCATTGTATGCATGCACATGTGGTTAGCTTGGTCTTAGCAAGGCTCACACACAGGCACAATCAAGCACATACGCATTCAAGCACACAGACACACACACACCACCTAATCTGAACCTATAGGCCCTATGGGACACAGTTGGTGGATCAAGGCCTGTCACATCTTTATCTACCAGGGATGAAACACAACCCAGGCTGTCTAAAAGAAAATACTTTTTAATTTTCTGCCCCTCTAATCCAATTAGGCTGTCCCAGCATCCATCCCTCCATCTGGCATGCCTCACATCCCTCTCTCTTTCTCAATCGCTCTCTCTCTCTTAATTCTTTACCTCTATATTTCACTCACCCAGTTCCCGCTCTTGTTACCTCACTCGCTCCTTTCAATTCCCCCTGCACTCTTTTTTTTCTCTCAATCCAACATGCACTCTTTATTTTCTTTCCATTTCATTCTCTCTCCCTCTCTCTGTATTCTTGGACAAATGATAACCAACACACAAGCAGGCAACAACAAAAATGGCACACGAATAAATGAATCACTCTCACTTTGTGAATTTGGTTGTTTGTACACCCTTTGCTCCTTGCAGTTGAATCCGCCCCCCTTCCCTCCCCATCCTTTGATTCCTTTTAAGTAGAAATGCCACCCCCTCACACTTCAATTAACGGATATCAATGCACCGTACACTGCATTTGAATAGGCCTGACTAAAAAAATAACCATTTCAACACTTATTTGAATATTCGTAAACTGATAGCGAAATGAGAAGGTAACCTTTCAAAGGTTAAGGAAAAAACTCTCGATGCCCCCACATGTGAATGTTGTAAGCAAGAGAGTAGGTGGTCATTTTTGGTCATTGTATCCATGAACACACAAAATCACACAGACGTGCATTAACATACAGTTCAAGCACACACACATAAACCCACACACATGCGCTGTATGTCCCAAATTTACAGTTGAAGTCAGAAGTTTACATACACTAAGGTTGGAATTATTAAAACTGTTTTTTCAGCCGCTCCACAAATTTCTTGTTAACAAACTATAGTTTTGGCAAGTCGGTTACTTTGTGCACCTACTTTGTGCATGACCCAAGTCATTTTTCCAACAATTGTTTACAGACAGATTATTTCACTTACAATTCACTGTATCACATTTCCAGTCAGTCAGAAGTTCACATACACTAAATTGTGCCTTTAAACAGCTTGGAAAATTCCAGAAAATTATCTAATGGAATTAGTCTTCTGATAAGCTAATTGACATCATTTGAGTCAATTGGAGGTGTACCTGTGGATGTATTTCAAGGCCGACCTTCAAACTCAGTGCCTCTTTGCTTGACATCATGGGTAAATCAAAAGAAATCAGCCAAGACCTTAGAAAAACATTTGTAGACCTCCACAAGTCTGGTTCATCCTTGGGAGCAATTTCCAAACGCCTGACGGTACCACGTTCATCTGTACAAACAATAGTACGCAAGTATAAACACCATGGGACCACGCAGCCGTCATACCGCTCAGGAAGGAGACTCGTTCTGTCTCCTAGAGATGAAAGTACTTTGGTGCGAAAAGTGCAAATCAATCCCAGAACAACAGCAAAGTACCTTGTGAAGATGCTGGAGAAAACAAGTACAAAGGTATCTATATCCACAGTAAAACGAGTCCTATATCGACATAACCTGAAAAGCCGCTCAGCAAGGAAGTGGTCACTGCTCTAAAACCACCATAAAAAAAGCCAGACTACGGTTTGCAACTGCACATGGGGACAAAGATCGTACTTTTTGGAGAAATGCCTTCTGGTCTGATGAAATAAAATAGAACTGCTTGGACATAATCACCATCGTTATGTTTGGAGGAAAAAGGTGGAGGCTTGCAAGCCGAAGAACACCATCCCAACCATAAAGCATGGGGGTAGCAGCATGATGTTGAGGGGGTGCTTTGCTATAGGAGGGACTGGTGCACTTCACAAAATAGATGGCATCATGAGGTAAGAAAATGATGTGGATATATTGAAGCAACATCTCAAGACATCAGTTAAAGCTTGGTCGCAAATGGGTCTTCCAAATGGACAATGACCCCAAGCATACTTCCAAAGTTGTGGCAAAATGGCTTAAGGAAAACAAAGTCGAGGTATTGGGGTGGCCATCACAAAGCCCTGACCTCAATCCCATAGAAAATATGTGGGCAGAACTGAAAAAGTGTGTGAGAGCAAGGAGGCCTACAAACCTGACTCAGTTACACCAGCTCTGTCAGGAGGAATGGGCCAAAATTCACACAGCTTATTGTGGGAAGCTTGCGGAAGGCTACCCGAAACATTTGACCCAAGTTAAACAATTTAAAGGCAATGCTACAAAATACTAATTGAGTCTATGTAAACTTCTGTGATGAAAGAAATAAAAGCTGTTATTCTGACATTTCACATTCTTAAAATGAAGTGGTGATCGTAACTGACCTAAGACAGGAATTTTTTACTAGGATTAAATAGCAGGAATTGTGAAAAACTGAGTTTAATGTATTTGGCTAAGGTGTAATTTTAGTGTAATTTAAATGTAATATATTCGACTTCAACTGTAATATCTTTGTTGCTTTCATTCTTTGTTTAAATCTCTGGTACATTGATTCTTTCTCATCTGTAAGAACTCATATCCCAATCCCAGCATTTCTCCTACTTACCAGCGAGACAACATTCTAGAGTCAGTCACACACACCCCTTTCTTCTCCACACACACACACACACACACACACACACACGTGGCATGTGTGGGCTAGTCTGCCACTGTAATCAGGTACTGTAGGGCTCTGTAGTCGGAGCAAGACGTGCCATAGCTTTATCAAATGCTCTTAAGAACTGCTGGGACTGCAAAGAGCTTTTTCCAACCCAGCTGCATTAGCAAAGGGAAAAACCTAGTGACACACTTTCTTTATCTGAATTATATTTCCGTGACCTACTCTCAGCAAAAATGGAAAGGACAGATTATTTTTTTTAACGCTTCCTAATTCTACCTAGAAGTTATGACGGCCCAGTCTTTCCTCCCCGTCGTTATGAAGTGATAGCCTCATGGTAATTCTTTATTTTACAGCCCAATTTCAGCTGGTACTTACCTGATATTTACATAGAAACTATGTGGGAATAATGTCTAGTGCTTACCTCAAAGAATTCAACACAATTGGTAACTACCAGTCCCAAATGGTACATAGAATAGAAAATAATAAAATAGAGAATAGAATACATTAAGTAAGCAGTGGGCTGTAAAACAAAGCTCTACCCAACTCATTTATTTAGTTTGTATTTTATATTAATTGCCCTAGATTTGCTGCACTTGTTATTACACCGATAGAAATGTATGTCAAAGGAAGGTCACACATGATGAGGCTATGCTGATGAGGGGTGTGTGAGGGATTTTTTTGGTTAGTAATGAGAGACAAGAATGGGAAGGGTGGTGGTGGAGGGGAGGAGGTTAAGGTCAGTGAGGCTATTAAGACTTCTCATTACTTATACAGTCCATGCCAGCAGCCTAATCAGCCTACCGCAAGGTTTTCAGATGCTCTCAGTGCGGCAGACAGGAACGATACTAGTAGGTTACTTTCACTACCTAATCATTTCACCTTTATTTAACCAGGTAAGCTAGTTGAGAACAAGTTCTCATTTGCAACTGTGACCTGGCCAAGATAAAGCATAGCAGTTCGACACATACAACAACACAGAGTTACACATGGAATGAACAAAACATACAGTCAATAATACAGTAGAACAAAAATAAAACAAAGTCTATATACAGTGAGTGCAAATAAGGTCAAATAAGAGAGTTAAGGCAATAAATAGGCCATGGTGGCGAAGTAAATACAATATGGCAATTAAACACTTGAATGGTAGATGTGCAAGTAGAGATACTGTGGTGCAAAAGGAGCAAAATAAATGAATACAGTATGGGAATGAGGTAGATAGATGGGCTGTATACAGATGGGCTATGAACAGGTGCAGTGATCTGTGAGCTGCTCTGACAGCTGGTTCTTAAAGCTAGTGAGGGAGATGGGAATCTCCAGCTTCAGTGATTTTTGCAGTTCGTTCCAGTCAGTGGCAGCAGAGAACTGTAAGGAAAGGCGACCAAAAGAGGAATTGGCTTTGGGGGTGACCAGTGAGATATACCTGCTGGAGCGTGTGCTACGAGTGGGTGCTGCTATGGTGACCAGCGAGCTGAGATAGGGCGGGGCTTTACCTAGCAGAGACTTGTAGATAACCTGTAGCCAGTGGGTTTGGCGACGAGGATGAAGCGAGGGCCAGCCAACGAGAGCGTACAGGTCGCAGTGGTGGGTAGTATGTGGGGCTTTGGTGACAAAACGGATGGCACTGTGATAGACTACATCCAGTTTGCTGAGTAGAGTGTTGGAGGCTATTTTATAGATGACATCGCCGAAGTCAAGGATCGGTAGGATGGTCAGTTTTACGAGGGCAGCATGAGTGAAGGAAGCTTTGTTGCGAAATAGGAAGCCGATTCTAGATTTAATTTTTGATTGGAGATGCTTAATGAGAGTTTACAGTCTAGCCAAACACCTAGGTATTTGTAGTTATCCACGTATTCTAAGTCAGAGCCGTCCAGAGTAGTGATGCTGGATGGGCGGGCAGGTGCGGTTGAATAGCATGCATTTGGTTTTATTTGCGTTTAAGAGCAGTTGGAGGCCACGGAAGGAGAATTGTATGGCATTGAAGCTTGTCTGGAGGTTAGTTAACACAGTGTCTAAAGAAGGGCCAGAAGTATACAGAATGGTGTCGTCTGCGTAGAGGTGGATTAGAGAATCACCAGCAGCAAGAGTGACATCATTGATGTATACAGATAAGAGAGTCGGCCCGAGAATTGAACCCTGTGGCACCCCCATAGAGACTGCCAGAGGTCCGGACAACAGGCCCTCCGATTTGACACATTGAGCTCTATCAGAGAAGTAGTTGTTGAACCAGGCGAGGCAATCATTTGAGAAACCAAGGCTGTTGAGTCTGCCAATAAGAATGTGGTGATTGACAGAGTCGAAAGCCTTGGCCAGGTCGATGAATACAGCTGCACAGTAATGTCTCTTATCGATGCCGGTTATGATATCGTTAAGGACCTTGAGCGTGGCTGAGGTGCACCCATGACCAGCTCGGAAACCAGATTGCATAGCGGAGAAGGTACGATGTGATTCAAAATGTTTTGTTAACTTGGCTTTCGTAGACCTTAGAGATGCAGGGTAGGATATACAGTGCCTTGCGAAAGTATTCGGCCCCCTTGAACTTTGCGACCTTTTGCCACATTTCAGGCTTCAAACATAAAGATATAAAACTGTATTTTTTTGTGAAGAATCAACAACAATTGGGACACAATCATGAAGTGGAACGACATTTATTGGATATTTCAAACTTTTTTAACAAATCAAAAACTGAAAAATTGGGCGTGCAAAATTATTCAGCCCCCTTAAGTTAATACTTTGTAGCGCAACCTTTTGCTGCGATTACAGCTGTAAGTCGCTTGGGGTATGTCTCTATCAGTTTTGCACATCGAGAGACATTTTTTCTCATTCCTCCTTGCAAAACAGCTCGAACTCAGTGAGGTTGGATGGAGAGCATTTGTGAACAGCAGTTTTCAGTTCTTTCCACAGATTCTCGATTGGATTCAGGTCTGGACTTTGACTTGGCCATTCTAACACCTGGATATGTTTATTTTTGAACCATTCCATTGTAGATTTTGCTTTATGTTTTGGATCATTGTCTTGTTGGAAGACAAATCTCCGTCCCAGTCTCAGGTCTTTTGCAGACTCCATCAGGTTTTCTTCCAGAATGGTCCTGTATTTGGCTCCATCCTTCTTCCCATCAATTTTAACCATCTTCCCTGTCCCTGCTGAAGAAAAGCAGGCCCAAACCATGATGCTGCCACCACCATCTTTGACAGTGGGGATGGTGTGTTCAGAGTGATGAGCTGTGTTGCTTTTACGCCAAACATAACGTTTTGCATTGTTGCCAAAAAGTTCAATTTTGGTTTCATCTGACCAGAGCACCTTCTTCCACATGTTTGGTGTGTCTCCCAGGTGGCTTGTGGCAAACTTTAAACAACACTTTTTATGGATATCTTTAAGAAATGGCTTTCTTCTTGCCACTCTTCCATAAAGGCCAGATTTGTGCAATATACGACTGATTGTTGTCCTATGGACAGAGTCTCCCACCTCAGCTGTAGATCTCTGCAGTTCATCCAGAGTGATCATGGGCCTCTTGGCTGCATCTCTGATCAGTCTTCTCCTTGTATGAGCTGAAAGTTTAGAGGGACGGCCAGGTCTTGGTAGATTTGCAGTGGTCTGATACTCCTTCCATTTCAATATTATCGCTTGCACAGTGCTCCTTGGGATGTTTAAAGCTTGGGAAATCTTTTTGTATCCAAATCCGGCTTTAAACTTCTTCACAACAGTATCTCGGACCTGCCTGGTGTGTTCCTTGTTCTTCATGATGCTCTCTGCGCTTTTAACGGACCTCTGAGACTATCACAGTGCAGGTGCATTTATACGGAGACTTGATTACACACAGGTGGATTGTATTTATCATCATTAGTCATTTAGGTCAACATTGGATCATTCAGAGATCCTCACTGAACTTCTGGAGAGTTTGCTGCACTGAAAGTAAACGGGCTGAATAATTTTGCACGCCCAATTTTTCAGTTTTTGATTTGTTAAAAAAGTTTGAAATATCCAATTAATGTCGTTCCACTTCATGATTGTGTCCCACTTGTTGTTGATTCTTCACAAAAAAATACAGTTTTATATCTTTATGTTTGAAGCCTGAAATGTGGCAATGTCGCAAAGTTCAAGGGGGCCGAATACTTTCGCAAGGCACTGTATATAGGTCTGTTTGGGTCTAGAGTGTCTCCCCCTTTGAAGAGGGGGATGACCGCGGCAGCTTTCCAATCTTTGGGAATCTCAGACGATACGAAAGAGAGGAACAGGCTAGTAATAGGGGTTGCAACAATTTCGGCAGATAATTTAAGAAGGAGAGGGTCCAGATTGTCTAGCCCGGCTGATTAGTAGGGGTCCAGATTTTGCAGCTCTTTCAGGACATCTGCTATCTGGAAATGGGTCAAGGAGAAATGGTGGGGGCTTGGGCGGGTTGCTGTGAAGGGTGCCGGGCAGTTGACCGGGGTAGGGGTAGCCAGGTGGAAAGTATGGCCAGCCGTAGAGAAATGTTTATTGAGATTCTCAATTATAGTGGATTTGTTGGTTGGTCCTAGCCTCAGAGCAGTGGGTAGCTGGGATGAGGTGCTCTTATTCTCCATGGACTTTACAGTGTCCCAGAACTTTTTTGAGTTTGTACTACAGGATGCAAATTTCTGTTTAAAAAAGCTAGCCTTAGCTTTCCTAACTGCCTGTGTATATTGGTTCCTAACTTCCCTGAAAAGTTGCATATTCTGCTAATGCAGAACGCCACAGGATGTTTTTGTGCTGGTCAAGGGCAGACAGGTCTGGAGTGAACCAAGGACTATATCTATTCCTGGTTCTACATTTTTTTGAATGGGGCATGCCTATTTAAGATGGTGAGGAAGGCTCTTTTAAAGAATAACCAGGCATCCTCTACTGTCGGGATGAGGTCAATGTCAATCATTCAGTGATTTAATCAATCATTTAATCATTAATCATGATTAAAGTAGAACCCCCCATCCCAAAACCATAAGACAATGCTCTTTGTGGTACAGACATACTGCAATGAAACAGTAGCGGAGCATTGGTAGTGCAAAAAAAAGTTATTTATTAGTATCTCCATACAATCTAGTGCTTTGAACACCAGGAAAATCCAATACATTGTGGTTATATTAAGCTTAACTATACTGAATACATTTTCCATCTGCACAAAAAGCTTATTTCTCTCAAATTTTGTCCACAAATTTGTTAACATCCCTGTTAATGAGCATTTCCTCTTTGTCAAGATAATCCATCCACCTGACAGGTGTGGCATATCAAGAAGCTGCTTAAGCCAGTACATGTCCAGGCCCGTCTGAAGTTTGCTAGAGAGCATTTGGATGATCCAGAATAAGATTGGGAGAATGTCATATGGTCAGATGAAAACCAAAATATGACTTTTTGGTAAAAACTCAACTCGTCGTGTTTGGAGGACAAAGAATGCTGAGTTGCATTCAAAGAACACCATATCTACTGTGAAGCATGGGGGTGGAAACATCATGCTTTGGGGCTGTTTTTCTGCAAAGGGACCAGGACGACTGATCCGTGTAAAGGAAAGAATGAATGGGGCCATATATTGTGAGATTTTGAGTGAAAACCTCCTTCCATCAGCAAGGGCATTGAAGATGAAACATGGCTGGGTCTTTCAGCATGACAATGATCCCAAACACACCGCCCGGGCAATGAAGGAGTGGCTTCGTAAGAAGCATTTCAAGGTCCTGGAGTGGCCTAGCCAGTCTCCAGATCTCAACCCCATAGAAACTCTTTGGAGGGAGTTGAAAGTCTATGTTGCCCAGCAACAGCCCCAAAACATCACTGCTCTAGGGGAGATCTGCATGGAGGAACTGGCCAAAATACCAGCAAGTGTGTGTGAAAACCTTGTGAAGACTTACAGAAAACGTTTGACCTCTGTCATTGCCAACAAAGGGTATATAACAAAGTATTGAGATAACAAAAGTTTGACAAATACTTATTTTCCACCATAATTTGCAAATTAATTCATTAAAAATCCTATAATGTGATTTTCTGGATTTTTTTTCTCATTTTGTCTGTCATAGTTGAAGTGTACCTATGATGAAAATTACAGGCCTCTCTCATCTTTTTAAGTGGGAGAACTTGCACAATTGGTGGCTGACTAAATACTTTTTCGCTACACTGTACATCCACAGATACACCTCCAATTGACTCAAATTATGTCAATTAGCCTATCAGAAGCTTCTAAAGCAATGACATCATGTTCTGGAATTTTCCAGGCTGTTTAAAGGCACAGTCAATTTAGTGGAATTGTGATACAGCAAATCATAAGTGAAATAATCTGTCTGTAAACAATTGTTGAAAACATTACTTGTGTCCTGCACAAAGTAGATGTTCTAACCGTCTTGCCAAAACTATAGTTTTGTTAACAAGAAATTTGTGGACTAGTTTTAATGACTCCAACCTTAGTTTATGTAAACTTCCGACTTCAAATGTAGCTAACATGCCAGGGAAATAAAAATAGACTGTACCTTTAGAGAGAGATGCAGAGAGATATAAATGACAGGAGAGGAATAAATAGAGCTTGAGAGAGAAGGGATAAAAGAGAGATGGAGAGTAATTAAGGGCAAGAGAGGTGGATAAAGACAGGGATAAGTGGAGCGAAAGAGACATTGGGGGAGATAGAAAAAGAGAGGAACAGAGAGTGTAATACATAGATTTTTCATCCTCCAGCAAGCCTCCCTGCCAGGCAAATTGCAGTGGCAAAATGCATAAGCAAAGAACAAGACGATGTCCTTTCCAAAGGACACAATAACAGTATACTTTAAATGTCATCCCTCCTTCAAAAACAACAACCTGCATAAAACTTTGGTTATCGAACTTCAACAAGGTAGCATTTATTGAAATTTCCCATGTGAAACTGCAATTTACAATTGAGGTGAAAACGTTATTCTAAACTGCAAGTTTTTTTTTTGTAAGGGCAGTCATTATGTCTTGTGACAGACGTGCTCAAGATTTCCTTGTGGATGCTGAGATCAGCCACTACAAGACCATGAACTTGACTATGAGTAAGGCTTACCTCACCAAAGACTTCCAGAAGTCTTCCAGAGGAATGGACGATGGACACACTCTGCAACAGTGCATCATGGGTGACCTTCAGCTCTCTGTGCGCCCTCCCGCACGTTCCCCCTACGGGACAGAGACCCCAAAATAGACGGACAACATAACACACGCAGCACAGCAGCTCCATCCAATATGATATTTTTCCTTCAGACTGGCTTTAATCTCTCGGTTCTAGATACAAACAAACATACACAGGCCACAACACTAACCTCTACTCTGCTGCTCCCCAACTGTACAAACAGTCAATGCTGTGCTTTCACCATAGTGTACTATAGCACGAATTGCAGGGTTTCAATCAAATCGGGAATTGATTAAATAAAAATAATGTATGAACTTTTGTAATTGTTTATCCTCTTCGGTCTGTTGTGAAGCAATGTTTTCAATTATTAAATTGGAATTTCAGTTTACTCCCTGAATTGACTGTTTTCAATTCGAATTGACCCTAACCACTCTGACTAATTGTAAATTCGGAGTTGAGGGTTACATGGCACAGTGCACAATGACAATACAATGCCATCAGGGGGATGATGTTACTCCTGAACGAAAATATAAATGCAACATGCAACAATTTCAAAGATTTTACTGAGTTACAGTTCATATAAGGAAATCAGTCATTTGAAATAAATGAATGAACCCATAATCTTTTTAAGTGGGAGAACTTGCACAATTGGTGGCTGACTAAATACTTTTTTACCCCACTGTATGTCAAGGCCGACCTTGACATCATGGGAAAATCCCCAAAAATCAAGAAAAGACCTCAGAAGAAAATGGTAGACCTCCACAAGTCTGGTTCATCCTTAAGACCAATTTCCAAACACCTGAAGGTACCACGTTCATCTGTACAAACAATAGAACGCAAGTGTAAACACCATGGGACTGGGCAGCCTTCATACCTCTCAGGAAGGAGACGCGTTCTGTCTCCTAGACATGAACGCACTTGTGCAAATCAATCCCAGAACAATAGCAAAGGACCATATGAAGATGCTGGAGGAAACAGGTAAAAAAGTTTCTATATCCACAGTAAAATGAGTCCTATATCGACATAACCTGAAAGGCCGCTCAGCAAGGAAGAAGCCACTGCTCCAACACCGCCATAAAAAAAGCCAGACTACGGTTTGCAACTGCATATGGGGACAAAGATCCTGCTTTATGGAGAAATGTCCTCTGGTCTGATGAAACAAAACTAGAACTGTTTCCTCATAATGACCATTGTTATGTTTGGAGGAAAAATGTGGAGGCTTGCAAGCCAAAGAACACCATACCAACCATAAAGCGTGGGGGTGCTTTGCTATAGGAGGGACTGGTGCACTTCACAGAAAAGATGGCATCATGAGGCAGGAAATTATGTGGATATATTGAAGCAATCTCAAGACATCAGTCAGGAAGTTAAAGCTTGGTCGCAAATGGGTCTTCCAAAAGGACAATGACCCTAAGCATACTTCCAAAGTTGTGGCAAAATGGCTTAAGGACAACAAAGTCAAGGTATTGGAGTGACCATCACAAAGCCCTGACTTCAATCCCATAGAAAATTTGTGGGCAGAACTGAAAAAGCGTGTGCGAGCAAGGAGGCCTACGGACCTGATTCAGTTACACCAGCTCTGTCAAGAGGAATGGGACAAAATTCACACAACTTACTGTGGGAAGCTTGTGGAAGGCTACCTAAAATGTTTGACCCAAGTTTAACAATTTACAATTGATATTTGGTAGCATGTAAACTTCTGACCCACTGGGAATGTGATGGAAGAAATTAAAGCTGAAATAAATGATTCTCTACTATTATTCTGACATTTCACATTCTTAAAATAAAGTGGTGATCCTAACTGACCTAAAACATGTATTTCTTTACTCGGATTAAATGTCAGGATTTGTGAAAAACTGAGATTAAAAGTATTTGGCTAAGGTATATGTAAACTTCCGACTTCAACTGTAGATCTCGTAACGGCATTGTAAAAACAGGAGAGAGACTAAAAAGGAATGGGAACACATTCTATCCTTAAGCAAAGTTCCATCCCTTGCATTTATGAGCCTGTGGGTTTCGTAAATAGCAATGCTACTTCTCTCTGTCTGCTTGCCTCGTGGAAATGACACACTTAAGTCTTGGAGCACTGTGCTGTCTTCAACGTTTGTTTATCCTCTTGTCTTTCCAGCTGCTGGCTATTCAGGCTGACATACAGCGCATTTGGAATGTATACAGACCCCTTACAGAGGTTACAGCCTTAATCTAAAATGGATTAAATAAATAAAAAACATTTATCAATCTACACACAATACCCCATAATGACTAAGTAAAAACAGATTTTTAGACATTTCTGCAGATTTAGTCAAATAAACAGAAATACCTTATTTACGTAACTATTCAGACCCTTTGCTATGAGACTCGAAATTGAGCTCGGGTGCATCCCGTTTTCAATAATCATCCTTGAGATGTTTCTACAACTTGTCTGGAGTCCACCTGTGGTACATTCAATTGATTGAACATGATTTGGAAAGGCACACACCTGTCTATATAAGGTCACACAGTTGACAGTGCATGTCAGAGCAAAAACCAAGCTACAGTATGAGGTCGAAGGAATTGTCCGTAGAGCTCCGAGACAGGATTGTGTCGAGGCACAAATCTGGGGAAGGGTACCAAGAATTTCTGCAGCATTGAAGGTCCCCAAGTACACAGTGGCCTCCATCATTCTTAAATGGAAGAAGTTTGGAAAAACCAAGGCTCTTCCTAGAGCTGGCCGCCCGGCCAAACTGAGCAATCAGGGGAGAAGATGACCAAGAACCCGATAGTCACTCTGACAGAACTCCAGAGTTCCCCTGTGGAGATGGGAGAACCTTCCAGAAGGACAACCATCTCTACAGCACTTCACCAATCAGGCCTTTATGATAGAGCAGCCAGACAGAAGCCACTCCTCAGTAAAAGGCACTTGACAGCCCGCTTGGAGTTTGCCAAAAGGCACACAAGATTCTCTGGTCTGATGAAACCGAGATTGAACTCTTTGGCCTGAATCCAAAGCGTCACATCTGCAGGAAACCTGGCACCATCCCTACAGGATGTCCTTTAGAGGCACAGCCAGAGCCCGGACTTGAACCCGATCGAACATCTCTGGAGAGACCTGAAATAGCTGTGCATCGACGCTCCCCATCCAACCTGACAGAGCTTGAGAGGATCTGCAGAGAAGAATGGGAGAAACTCCAAGTACAGTTGTGCCAAGCTTTGTAGCGTCATACCCAAGAAGACTCGAGGCTGTAATCGCTGCCAAAGGTGCTTCAACAAAGCACTGAGTAAAGGGTTTTGAATACTTATGTAAATTTAGATTTTTTTTCTTATATAGATTTGCAAAAAAATCTAAAAACCTGTTTTGCTTTGTCATTATGGGGTATTCTGTGTAGATTGGGGGGGGGGGGAATTGATCTATTGTAGAATAAGGCTGTAACATAACAAAATGTGAAAGGGTTCTACATGGAACCCAAACAGGTTTTTACCTGCAACCAAAAAGGGTACTTAAAAGGGTTCTCCTATGGGGACAGCCGAATAGCACTTTAAGGTTCTAGATAGCACCTTTCTTTCTAATAGTGTACATCACGCGTTATAATGCATTTAAGGAATACTCTTCCTATCATTTGTTCAGTACTGGTCTTCCTCGGCTGTGCTCTCATCCAGGTTTGTCCTCTGCACCTTGCTTCTCGCTATCTCTTTCTCGTTCTTGCTTTTTCCCTGTTCCCCATGACTCTCTCTCTCTCTCTCCCCCCTCCTTTCTCTGTTTCTCTCCCTTTCTCTCTCTTATTCACTCTCCTCTCTTTAACGCTCTGTTCTTTCTCTCTCTGCTCTCTCCATTCACTCTTTCTTTCTTATTCCCTTACCCTCTCTCTCCGCATGCTCCCTTTCTCTCTCGCTGTCTCCCCCTGGCTCCCTATGCCTGTACTTGGCTGCTTTGTTTTATTATTAGCTCGGCCTAAATTATGGCAGCTGCAGTGGCGCCAGGGGGTGGCTGAGCAGGGCCGAGTGAGGAAGTGTGGTACTGGCAGCCTCCATCGCTGCGAGGGCACAGTGATGGTGTGTGTATATGTGTGTTTGTGGGGGGGGTACATTGCTGTTTTTAGGCATTAGCGACATACGGGAGCCCCCAACCAAAAAAGGAAGTCAGTCGGGGTCTCAACTTACTGTTAGTTAGGACAGTAGAATAAACAACGTTCAATTTTTACATTTGGTAGCACATCAGCAGTTTTCCTCTTGTTATGTCAGTCTCTGACTGTCATTCAATTAGCCCATGTCCGCAGACAATCTATAGATTGCTAGGTAAGCTATCCTAACCAGCTATCTAAACATTGTAGTAATCATGGCCAAATTACTGACCGTGTTCCTGACCTCCAGGGGGCCCCCAAGTCACTCTCACTCAGATATCATATGAACATGACAAAATGTGTAGAATTGCAGGAAATTAGCTTTAAAACTGCCAATATTTTTCTCCATCCTATGGCGAAATGTGTAGAAATGCAGGAAATTTGCTTTGAAACTGTGAAATTGTCTCGCCATCACATGGCCAAATGTGTAGAATTGCAAGACCAAAGAAACACCTCTGGGGGTCGTGTGTGTGTGTGACCCTGTACAGACAGACTTTACGATACTTTGCCGGTAAAAAATAAATAATCTGGCAATGTTTTTAAGAGCCCAGTTCATACATTTACCACGTTATTGCCAGGATAAGCCTATTATATCTCCAGTGCACATGCCTGCAAGTTTAGGAGTGGGAGTAGATATGGGCCGTTGTGGGTGGACATCTATTTGAAAAAATCCATTGAATATACACCATAACAAAGAAATCCATTATTAATTTGTTGTAGGCAGGTCATAGGAAATATTATAAGACTAATCAAATATATTTTCAAAAGAATAGAATGGCATATTTTGAGTTGAATGATGTTTCTGGTCTGTGCAGCCTATATGCTAAATGTCTGCACCATGCATATGAAATCAATAGTTAAACTATTCCGTTTATTAAACAGACAAGAATATAATGGAAAATAACAGAATAAAATAAATAATGTTTTTTTCCACGGAACCACAGTCATACAGTAATAAAGAAAAGGTGATATTTTGAAACAGAGCCCAAGCTTTTTTGATCCATGTTTCATCTCTTTCCTACCCTCACTCTGTTTTGTTAAGGAGCAGGCATAGGGTCTTACGTTGAGAGTAGGCTTATCTTCATCATGATACCAATAGAAAATAATAAGAATCTACACTACCGTTCAAAAGTTTGGGGTCAGTTAGAAATGTCCTTGTTTTTGAAAGAAAAGCAAAAAATTTTGTCCATTAAAATAACTTAAAATTGATCAGAAATACAATGTAGGCATTAGAAAACCCTTTTGCAATTACGTTAGCACAGCTGAAAATGTTGTTATGAATAAATAAGCAATAAAACTGGCCTAGTTGAGTATCTGGAGCATCAGCATTTGTGGGTTGGATTCAGTGTAGACATTGTAAATGTCTTCCAGAGGACGTCCTCCAACCTATCAGAGCTCTTGCAGCATGAACTGACATGTTGTCCATCCAATCAAAGAATCAGAGAATGAATATAGTACTGAAAGCATAGGCTACAGCTAGCTAGCACTGCAGTGCATAAACTATGGTCAGTAGTTGACTCAAAGAGAAAGACAATACTTGGAACAGTTTAACAAATGTATTCAAAAATGAGAGATATTTTGTTCACTTTGACTTGGACTACTTAACTAGCGAATGCAACTAGCTAGTTTATCCTACACAAACACCCAGCTCAAACAGAGAGGGATGCAATGTTAGCTAGCTGGCTATGGCTATCCAACACTAGAAGTCTTCCAAGTCAAGGAACAATTTTGGTTTTATTCACTTATTGCCACCGTGGTACGCCGGTGTAACTGCTAAACTACTTGCTGCTGACCGTACACTGTATTGCATGATTGTAGCGGGTTTACTGACAAGTTAGTTCTAGTAGCTATGTTTGGTTTTTGAAAAATTGTTTTTTGAGGGAGTTCTTAAAATTGTAATGTCTTAAAGTAATGATGGACTGTCATTTCTCTTTGCTTATTCAGCTGTTCTTGCCATAATATGGACTTGGTCTTTGACCAAATAGAGCTATCTTCTGTATACCACCCCTACCTTGTCACAACACAACTGATTGGCTCAAACGCATTAAGAAGGAAAGAAATTCCACAAATTAACTTTTAACAAAACACATCTATTAATTGAAATGCATTCTAGGTGACTACATGGAGCTGGTTGAGATCATGCCAAGAGTTTGCAAAGCTGTCATCAAGGCAAAGGGTGGCTACTTTGAAGAATATTAAATATATTTTGATTTGTATAACACTTCTTAGGTTACTAAATTATTCCATATTTGTTATTTCATAGTTTTGATGTCGTCTACAATGTAGACGCCATATATTTTTTAACTTAGCTGTTTCACAAAAGTTCGGAACCTATATACATTTTACGGACACAGTATACAGTTGAAGTCGGGAGATTACATACACCTTAGCCAAATGCATTTAAACTCAATTTTTCACAATTCCTGACATTTAATACCAGTAAAACTTCCCTGTCTTAGGTCAGTTAGGATCACCACTTTATTTTAAGAATGTGAAATGTCAGAATAATAGTAGAAATATTTATTTATTTATTTATTTCATCACATTCCCAGTGGGTCAGAAGTTTACATACACTCAATTAGTATTTGGTAGCATTGTCATTAAATTGTTTAACTTGGGTCAAACATTTTGGGTAGCCTTCCACAGGCTTCCCACAATAAGTTGGGTGAATTATGGCCCATTCCTCCTGACAGAGCTGGTGTAACTGAGTCAGGATTGTATAGGCCTCCTTGCTCGCACACGCTTTTTCAGTTCTGCCCACAAATTTTCTATGGGATTGAGGTCAGGGCTTTGTGATGGCCACTCCAATACCTTGACTTTGTTGTCCTTAAGCCATTTTGCCACAACTTTGGAAGTATGCTTGAGGTCATTGCCCATTTGGAAGACCCATGTGCAACCAAGCTTTAACTTCCTGACTGATGTCTTGAGATTGCTTCAATATATCTACATCATTTTCCTACCTCACGACGCCATCTATTTTGTGAAGTGCACCAGTCCCTCTTATAGCAAAGCCCCCCACAACATGATGCTGCCACCCCCATGCTTCACGGTTGGGATGGTGTTCTTCGGCTTGCAAGCTTCCACCTTTTCCCTCCAAACATAACGATGGTCATTATGGCCAAACAGTTATATTTTTGTTTCATCAGACCAGAGGACATTTTATGATCTTTATCCCCATGTGCAGTTGCAAACCGTAGTCTGGCTTTTTTATGGCAGTTATGGAGCAGTGGCTTCTTTCTTGCTGAGCGGCCTTTCAGGTTGTCAATATAGTACTCGTTTTACTGTGGATATAGATACTTTTGTACTTGTTTCCTCCAGCATCTTCACAAGGTCCTTTGCTGTTGTTTTGGGATTGATTTGCACTTTTCGCACCAAAGTACGTTCATCTCTAGGAGACACAACACATCTCCTTCCTGAGCGATATGACGGCTGCGTAGTCCCATGGTGTTTATACTTGTGTACTATTGTTTGTACAGATGAACGTGGTACCGTCAGGCGTTTGGAAATTGCTCCCAAGGATGAACCAGACTTGTGGAGGTCTACAATTTTTTTTTCTAAGGTCTTGCTGATTCTTTTTGATTTTCCCATTATGTCAAGCAAAGAGGCACTGAGTTTTTGAAGGTAGGCCTTGAAATACATCCACAGGTACACCTCCAATTGACTCAAATTATGTCAATTAGCCTATCAGAAGCTTCTAAATCCATGACATTTTCTGGAATTTTACAAGTTGTTTAAAAGCACATTCAATTTAATGTATGTAAACTTCTGACCCACTGGAATTGTGATACAGTGAATTATAAGTGAAATAATCGGTCTGTAAACAATTGTTGGACAAATTACTTGTGTCATGCACAAAGTAGATGTCCTACCCGACTTGCCAAAACTATAGTTTGTTAACAAGAAATTTGTGGAGTGGTTGAAAAACAAGTTTTAATGACTCCAACCTAAGTGTATGTAAACTTCCGACTTCAACTGTATTTTACATTAGTTTTCTTGTTGTTTTTAGTCCAACCCTTCAGCTCCACTCAACCCTCTCATCTATGTCTTAACATCATCCATTTTTATATTAAATTTGCCATATATTTTTCAATATATATATATATATATATATATATATATATATATATATATATATATATATATATATATATATATATAGCATTCTTGTCACGCCCTGACCTTAGAGAGCTTTTTATGTCTCTATTTTGCTTTGGTCAGGGTGTGATTTGGGTGGGCTTTCTATGTTCATTTGTCTGTTTTGTATTTCTTTGTTTTGGCCGGGTATGATTCTCAATCAGGGACAGCTGTCTATCGTTGTCTCTGATTGGAACCATACTTAAGGTAGCCTTTTCCCACCTGTGTTTTGTGGGTAGTTGTTTTCTGTTTAGTGTTCTGCACATGACAGGACTGTTTCGGTTTCTCACTTTGTTATTTTGTTCTAGTGTTCAGTGTTAATAAATCATGAACACTTACCACGCTGCACTTTGGTCCGATCCTTCTTCAGCAGACGACCGTTACAATTCTATTGATCGCAAGAATTTTGTATAATCATTTATATTGAAAAACTCTTAAGTTTTGAATCCGTCGTCGTTTTGCGAATCAGTTCATATTCCAAGTGCCATGGAATCGGCAAATCAAAAATCTATTCCCAACTATTTTGCAATCCATATGGCACAGCTGTAAATGTTTTGGTCCTTAAATTAAACTGGTATACTTTTTTATTTATCACAATTTTCTTCAACCAATGTTGGTCTATAACGCAGGGCCGACAGAAGCTCCTTACTATTTCCCCCTAGCATCTTCCATTTTTGGTAATGTTGCTAATTAGTTGGTTGTACTTTTGATTAGAGCAGACATTTCCATATAGTTTTGTTAGCTGCATGTGTGGCATAACTCCACCAGTCCTATTTAGGATATAATTTACAAAGATTATACCGTCCTAAAAAATGTAATTCCCATGAAAAAAAAATATATGAATATATATTAAATTACTTTATTTGAGTTTAACCATAATTTGTTGTATTATTCAAAGTATTTAGACCCCTTGACTTTTTGTTCCGTTACAGCCTTATTCTAAAATGGTTTAAATTGTTTTTCCCCTCATCTACACACAATACCCCATAATGACAGAGCAAAAACATTTTTTTTTTTAGATTTTTGCAAATGTATATAAAAAAAACTGAAAATACATTTACATAAGTATTCATGACCCTTTACTTTGTTAAAGCACTTTTGGCAGCGATTACAGCCTTGAGTCTTCTTGGGTATGACGCTAAAAGTTTGGCACACCTGTACTTAGAGTTTCTCCCATTCTTCTCTGCAGAGCCTCTCAAGCTCTGTCAAGCTTGATGGCTCTGGCTGGGCCACTCAAGGACATCCTGTAGGGATGGTGCCAGGTTTCCTTCAGACGTGACGCTTTGCATTCAGGCCAAAGAGTTCAATCTCGGTTTCATCAGACCAGAGAATCTTGTTTCTCATGGTCTGAGTCCTTTAGGTGGCTTTTGGCAAACTCCAAGTGGGCTGTCATGAGCCTTTTACTGAGGAGTGGCTTCTGTCTGGCCACTCTACCATAAAGGCCTAATTTGTGGAGTGCTGTAGAGATGGGAGAACCTTCCAGAAGGACAACCATCTCCACAGGGGAACTCTGGAGTTCTGTCAGAGTGACTATCGGGTTCTTGGTCATCTTCTTGATGAGGAACAATATTATTTAATACATTTTAGAATAAGGCTTTAAAGTAACAAAAATGTGGAAAAAGTCAAGGGGTCTGAATACTTTCCAAATGCACAGTAGGTAAACTGGGTTATGACTAAAGAGTTAATCAGGGTGATTTTTACACAGACAGGTATTTTCCTTTCGGTGGTAGCAAGTGGTTATCAATTCTTGCTCAATTTCTAATTAAATGTATTGCAGAGAGAATTTCTTTCCTACGGGATATGAAAACTGAGAATGTCCACATCACCACCAGACCATTTTGTTGGTAAACTACACAGTAATGTCAAAGTTGTATTTTTTTGTGATCCAATACATAATATAGTACACGTATCATAATTTGGTTGTAATCCAAAGAGGTTACAAAAAGTATCATAATTTGGTTGTAATCCAAAGAGGTTACAAAAAGTATCTAGATCAACCTCAGTTCATGAACTGATCAACCTCAATTCATCTTTCAATCACCCACGTGGGTATCACCAATGAGGAGATGGCCCGTAGGTATCTGCTTCTATAAACCAATGAGGGGATGGGAGAGGCAGGACTTGCACTGCGTTCAGTGTCACAAATAGAACTAACTTCTATTTTAGTGCATGGCAACGCAGACGCTCAGTGGCGCTCGCGAGCAGTGTAGGTGCAATGATTGAATAACATGTATCTGTACATTTATTTTGCAACGCTCGCAAATGCGACGCGAGCGGTGTGGTTAGCATGTCAGCCAAATACATAATCAATATTTCAATATTTTTTTTGGACGGGCAAGGATGATAACCCTGGTACAGTCAACTTTAGGGACAGTTCTTTGTGTACTTCTGTGGTCTGAAGTAACCTTTTATGAGTGGATCATCTATTAGTGTGTGTAACGGCTTTCTTCCGCTGAAGGAGAGGAGGACCAAAATGCAGCGTGGTTAGTTCAACATGTTTAATATAGACCATACGAGAACACTACAAAATACAAAACAACAAATGTAAAAAAAAAAAACGAAACAGTCCTATCTGGTGCAATGACACAAAGACAGAAGACAATCACCCACAAAATACCCAAAGAACATGGCTGCCTAAATATGGTTCCCAATCAGAGACAACGATAAACACCTGCCTCTAATTGAGAACCAATCTAGGCAACCATAGACTTCCATAAACACCTAGACTAGAAAACACCCCATAAACATACAAAACCCCTAGACCAGACAAAACACATAAATCCCCTATGTCACACCCTGACCTAATCAAAATAATAAAGAAAACAAAGATCACTAAGGCCAGGGCGTGACAGTGTGACAATTTTAGGTCCCCTATTAATCAAGGATCTGGTGAGGGGAATGACGGTTGAATATCCAGGACACTCTCAAAATATATATAATTGCAATTCATAGAGTAAAAATATTAATTTCACAGATATATTTGCAAGGAGGATAAACCCCTCTGACAACACTGGATTAATGAGGGTAGATGATGGTTTTATTCCAAATAGATTTTAAGATGAGTTTAGAAAATGCTGACTGAGATCATTTGAAATTAGTAAGAAAACTCTAAAAGGGGAGCACATCCTCAATCTACTCATATTTTATAAGAATTGCATGATATTACTAATAGAAAGTAGTACAATGATAATGGTTCAAAAAGTGAAACACCATCCCATTCGATTATATTCTATTCCATTCTACTCTAGCAACATAGTGCTTCTTAGTCAATTCACACTAACAGCGGGGCCATAGCCTCAGGCCGGTCAGAACCAGATTAAGCCACCCCAGTTAACAGTGGATAATATCTGGTTTGCATGGTTGTCTGTCTCTGGACAATGTGCCCTGTGGTAGATTACATGACACACAGACAGACAGCCCACTCCCTCCAGCCTATTGCCTACTCATCATGGCTTATGACAACTTTTATTTTCTTAGCTAGTGAATGATGAAACTGAGAGCTGGTGCTGTAGTTGAGGAGTGTGAGGTAATGCAATACTGAAGTCTGTCAGAAGTTTGGGCCAATCAGATGAAGTTGAGAGTGAGAATGCACATGTCACATGGCATCATCATAATGAGTAAGGGAGATATGACAATTGTGGGAAGTTATTGTACTACAGGCTGCCTCTGCAAGGTCCACAACATATTAGCAGAGTATACTGGATTTGTCTGGATTGTTCTGTATTTGCACCAGGCACTTTACGGTCAAATGCATTGGGAACATTATAATGACAAAAGACTACTGAAGCATTCAGACAGCCTACCCCATAAATACATATTCAATAGGGTCACTACACATGTTGTGGGAAAGGATGGGTATATAACATGAGCATGCATATCACTTTGAACTTGAGTAAACACAAACTGACATTTCATTTGATTGAGCATGGTGCGTCCCATGTCAGAGAGAAAGTAGCCTAGGCCTATTCTATGGAACCAAGACATTATCAAATTCAATTCCAGGCAATTTTTTGTGGACTGTGCTTATAGGCAGTCCTGATTATTATTGTTGGGAGAAGTAGGCCTAGGATACATCATTTCAGAGTTATTTTCGCAGTTATGTTCATTGGCTAAACGAGAAGGAGAAAGAAATAAAGGGAGGCAGTTAGAAACGCTCCGTGGGCTACAAGCTGCAGTGCCTCCTCCCTACAGCATCGCTAAACGAACAAATGAGGCATGACGTCAATGTTGTGCCTGAGCGCGCGCTGGTTGGTGCGCTCGCGAGCGCTTCTGACGGTCGTTCTGTATTGAAGCGGTGTAGGAGAGTGAGAGTTTACAGCTGCAGCATCACTTCCTATAGCGCACCCAAACTGCGAGGACACCACTTCATCCGAAGCAAACCCATTGGAGTGTACAATCACCTGCGAGGCTGTGACTGCACTTTCTCTGAAGCAGACAAGAACCCAACGAAATATTTTATTTATTTATTTATTAGCTACGAAAGGGAATGCCATCTATAAATATGAAACTGGAGATGGTGACCATTATCGCCTGCGAGGTAGATACCGAAGTGTTTACGTCCGACAAAATGCAGGTAGGCCAACAGTTTCATAAAACCGTACGTTCAATATTTTGATTATATTTTTCGTTTTGTGCTCCGAATTACGCATGACCGGATTTTCTGCATGGCCCAAAGTGCCTGTCTTGATGACGTTTTATGGAGTAACCTTTTCACCATGGATATTTATCAATGAAACCGCAGTTCGTCAAGATGCACGTCTTGAATGCGCATAGTTGTCCTCGATGTCATAATTGATTGACGTTTGTGGGGTTGCAGAAGTGGGGACGGGAGGGCGGACAAAAAAGCCTCATGCAGTAGCCTATACTTTTTTCACTGTATGCGCTTCAGACTACATCTCACCACAGGTCAGTTTTGGTACGCAAGTTACATGGTTAAATGCGAAGGGGGGGAGGGGGGGTTATCGAATTGAACTTGAGGAGGAGCGCTGAACGAAATTCAGATTTCTTTTAGACGCAGTGTCGGAGTCGGACCCCCCTCAACCCTCCCTTTTTCAGCATTGCAGGGGCGCCAGATAGCTAGACTGCTACTTTAGGGAGCGCATCGATCGAATCCAACCGTCACGGGGCAGACGATGTCGGTACTTATATGCCCACACGTTGTAGCCTTGGAATAAGAAAGTGCTAATAATTCATTGAAATGCCGCACATATGTTGTTCAAATGGTTCATTGTGGATCAAGGCTGGCAATTGTATTGTCCATTGCAGAGGACAGCGCGTGCCGTGCAAGAACAACAAGGTATTAGGAGACTAAGTCTTTCCTAAATACAGTTATGTAGTCTGAACAGAGGTCTTATGCTATGAAAAAGTAAACAGTAGCTCTGCCATGGCCTCAATAAACACAGACATTATGCATGTGTGCTCGTGCACACACTCACACACACACACATCACCGACTCCAAAAACAAAGCACCTTTTATTTTTTTGACATTCAAACCTAAGCTCTACATATCCTAACTCTTCACCTCACTGACTCCCAAAACCCTACTACCACCTTTTGCCTGGGGATGCTCGTGAAATCATGCAATGCAGGGAAGCGCGCGCAGGCTCATGTTGGAATAGGATGGCACAAAGAACAGGACTAATCCGTGTTTCTGGCAGTCTGGGCACGAGAGGACAGGGGTTTGGGGGGAAAGATTAGCGGGGCATGCACGTGGTTGGGGAACACTGATTGAGATCATCTCTCCCAGGCAGCTTGCGGTTTGGTTCATTGTTTTCAAATATCATTCAAGGAGGCCTCATCTGTTGTCTGTGTGTTCTTTCTCTCTACCTTTATTCATCCAAAGCAGTGGTTAACAACCTTTTCTGAGTCAAGATCATTTTCGCAGTCAAAAAGCAAGCTGAGATCTACTGCTCAGATTTGTACTTTTTACATTAACCTCACACAAACAGTTTTGTAGAAATTAGGTTTGGGCAGTAGGCCTAGCACATTATCACAGCATATTGGCTATATGATTGGCCTGCCAATATTGTTAATCAGACCATATTATATTTCAAAACTCGAGCTTTGATAACAAAATAGATCACAGTGAGTCACTGTGGAGCATGAATTGAAATGGCTTGCGAAAGTTTTCATCCCCTTTGGCATTTTTCCTATTTTGTTGCCTGGAATTAAAATTGATTTTTGGGGGGTTTGTATCATTTGATTTACACAACATGCCTACCACTTTGAAGACGCAAAATATTTCTTTATTGTGAAACAAACAAGAAATAAGACAAAAAAAACAAACTTGAGCGTGAAATAACTATTCACCCCCCCCCCCCAAAGTCAATACTTTGTAAAGCCACCTTTTGCAGAAATTACAGCTGCAAGTCTCTTGGAGTATGTCTCTATAAACCTGGCACATCTAGCCACTGGGATTTTTGCCCATTCTTCAAGGCAAACTTCTCCAGCTCCAGCTCCTTCAAGTTGGATGGGTTCCGCTGGTGTACAGCAATCTTTAAATCATACCACAGATTCTCAATTGCATTGAGGTCTGGGCTTTGACTAGGCCATTCCAAGACATTTAAATGTTTCCCCTTAAACCACTCGAGTGTTGCTTTAGCAGTATTCTTAGGGTCATTGTCCTGCTGGAAGGTGAACCTCCGTCCCAGTGTCAAATCTCTGGAAGACCAAATACAGGTTTCCCTCAAGAATTTCCCTGTATTTAGCACCATCCATCATTCCTTCAATTCTGACCAGTTTCCCAGTCCCTACAGCATGACGCTGCCACCACCATTCTTCACTGTGGGGATGGTGTTCTCGGGGTGATGAGAGGTGTTGGGTTTGCGCCAGATATAGCGTTGATGGCCAAAAAGCTACATTTGCCTAGAGTACCTTCTTCCATATGTATGTGGAGTCTTCCACAGGCCTTTTGGAAAACAAATGCGTTTGCTTATTTTTTTCGTTAAGCAATGGCTTTTTTCTGGCCACTCTTCCATAAAGCTCAGCTTTATGGAGAGTAACGCTTAAAGTGGTCCTATGGACAGATACTCCAATCTCCGCTGTGGAGCTTTGCAGCTCCTTCAGGGTTATCTTTGGTCTCTTTGTTGCCTCTCTGAATAATGCCCTCCTTGCCTGGTCCGTGAGTTTTGGTGTGCGGCCCTCTCTTGGCAGGTTTGTTATGGTGCCATATTCTTTATTTTTTTACAATGGATTTAATGGTGCTCCGTGGGATGTTCAAAGTTTCAGATATTTTTTTTATAACCCAACCCTGATCTGTACTTCTCCACAACTGTGTCCCTGACCTGTTTGGAGAGCTCCTTGGTCTTCGTGGTGCTGCTTGTATGGTGTTTCCCTTGCTTAGTGGTGTTGCAGACTCTGGGGCCTTTCAGAACAGGTGTATATATATACTGAGATCATGTGACAGATCATGTGACACTTAGATTGCACACAGGTTGACTTTATTTAACTAATTGTGTGACTTCTGAAGGTAATTGGTCGCACCAGATCTTATTTAGGGATTTCATAGCAAAGGGGGTGAATACATATGCACGCACCACTTTTCCGTTTTTACATTTTTGTATTTTTTTTTAAAACAAGTAATAAAAAAAAAAATCACTTCACCAATTTGGACTATTTTGTGTATGTCCATTACATGAAATCCAAATAAAAATACATTTAAATGACAGGTTGTAATGCAACAAAATAGTAAAAACGCCAAGGGGGATGAAAACTTTGCAAGGCACTGTACCTGCATCTGAATGTCAACAAGGTCAAATCACGACATGGGTGATCTTCAGGTCGAAAAATCGGAGCTCTAGAAAGATGCCAGAGTTTCCGACTTGGAATTCCGAGTTGGATGACCGTTCAAAACTATTTTTCCCAACCGCCTCTCACGGTCCCTGCTCTCTCATTCCTTTCCTCCGGTGAGACTGATCAGAGAGGGGGGACACCGTCTTCCACCTGATGGCGAAGCTCGAGTCACACCGCATCTGCCTCATGCACGAAATCATGTTGTTCCTATGACCAGAGAAAGTTAAATATTCCTTAATATTAAAATCGTCATGACGAGCTGCAAATAATAACAATACAACGCAGGGCTGTCGATACTTGGCTACTCTTTCATTGCAGCTTCAGCCCGAGCGGAAGTACGGAGAAGCGCGTTTTGTAATAGTGTTGAATAAAACAGTGAAAGTGCTGAATATAAACTTAAACAGCTCTTTGCTGTATTCGTTGAGTCTCTCTGTGGTCATAGTTTTAAAAGTTATAGAATTACGTAGACTAGTAGCCTAAACTTGGCTGTGGCCAGGGTCATGGAAGCTCTGTAGCCACGGTGATTTGAGCTATCCGATTGGGCAGCGCAGTAGGTGCACTCGATTTAGTCACAGATTTGCTGTTCCGCCGGGTAGGCGGAGTTTGTCTCATGGGAACACTTTACTTACTCGGTTGGCGACCACTGATCTAAAGTAACATAAATATTATAGCATGGACTTTGAAGCTATAGCTGAGATATAAATGTTACCCAGCTAGCACAATCTAGAGGCGAAAGAAACGCACACCTATTTAGGCGAGGTGCTGGCTAGCGGAGTGGAACACTTAAAAAAAATAAAGGAGAGCTGCACACTCTAGGAGCTCAGATGCAAAATGATTTATGTCCAACATTTCAACAGACAAGCTGTCTTCATCAGGGTATAATGACAAACACTGCGGAATGACTCATTTATATAGTGTCAAAAGACACACACAGGTGTCTGTAATCATGGCTGGGTGTGGCCTGATATCGTTGGTTAATTCTCATATTAAAATAGCATACAAAAAATATAAATGAATAGAGTACGATCATAGATACAATTTGGCTACATGAGCCTACAAACATTTACAATAGCAAAATCACAATCATCAGAAGAATGGCTTCAGATCAAAGTTTAGGTTGAGACAGCTAGCATAAACCCTTCCTGTAACGTTTCCTAAAGGTTCTCCTTTGGTTATTCGAAAAACAACTTTCCCGTTACGTTCTGGAAACGAAAATGTGTTAGCCGGGTAGGCCATCTTGTTGAGGTGTCTTGCCTTGAGCCAAGGAGCCCGTGTAGGAATTGAGGGACAGTGTGTGATGATATTGTTGCTGGTTAATACTGATACAGTGTCTGGTTGTGTTTGATACTATGCTGTCCATCTGGAAGTGTGGTTCATAGCCAACCTAGAACTGAGACTATTCTGATTCTACCATGCAGACTATGAAATATTAAGGAATTGCTACCTACAATATCCTACTAAGAGTATATCTAGCTCTGGTCCAGGCAGGCGTTAATGTACATTCCTTTACTAACAGTGTTTGTAGAGGAATATTCAATAATGCCCCTGGACCATAGCTAGCTTTTAGCTTGCAGTCTGTTTCGAGATGATTATACTATGTTTTTCCGATTGCCACTGGTCTAGGATTAGTCAGTCAGAAGGACCGGTTGGGTCTTTTCTCAATAGTATAGGCTGAACCTGTGGCTTTAGGTTAGTAATGCCAATTGATAGCCTGGTCCCTGATCTGTTTGTGCTGTATTGCCAACTCCTATGGTTATTGTCATGCCATCGCAAACAGATCTGGGACCACGCTAGTTAATTTAGTGCTGTGCCCAGTGTTTTTATGCGAGTGACGCTAACGGGTGCTTACAGGGTTAGTTTAAGTATATGGCTGGCCTTAGCAGTTGCTATAGGACTTGCGATAGCTGATGGATTAGTCTGTGTGGTGGTTTGTAACACTGTTACCTGGAGAATATAGAGCAGCATCAGCAGATTAAATGTGAAGATCACAGGAATGAGCTACATGAACAGGCTCTCTCACATGTTAGACAGCATATGCACATACAAACATGCACACACGCGCGCACACAAATGAACATAGAAAGTACAAACACACAGACACATGCAGATGGGCAGTAATTCTGTTACAATGTATTTAAATGACTTCTGAGTATTTTGTAACTTGAATTACATTGGGCTGAAATACACTCCACGGTATTTTGTAACAAAGATACCTTCGAGAGCTGTAATTTCTATACCATTTTCTTTTTTATAGCAGTTCACATTTTGTGGCTCACTTTCATGGTATCAAAGGTCTGATGACACTATGGTGTGATAAAAGGGTCTGCTAAATGAACTAAATATAAATGTACACTACCATTCAAACGTTTGGGGTCACTTAGAAATGTCCTTGTTTTTGAAAGAAAAGCTGATTTTTTTGTCCATTAAAATAACATAAGATTTATCAGAAATACAGTGAAGACATTGTTAATGAAAAAATGATTGTCTATCAACAATGACAAGCCACCGGGGTATGACAATCTGGGTGGAAAATTACTGAGGATAATAGCGGACAATATTGCCACTCTTATTTGCTATTTTTTTTCAATTTAAGTCTATTAGAAAGTGTGTGCCCTCAGGCCTGGATGGAAGCAAAAGTCATTCTGCTACCCAATAATAGTAAAGCCCCCTTTTACTGGCTCAAATAGCTGACCAATCAGCCTGTTACCAACCCTTAGTAAACTTCTGGAAAAAATTGGGTTTTACCAGATACAATGCTATTTTATAGTAAACAAAATTACAACAGCACTCTCATTGAGAAGGACATTCAACAAGCACTTAAACAAATGCTTTGTTAGACTTCAGTGCAGCTTTTGACATTATCGATCATAGTCTGCTGCTGGAAAAACTTGTGTTATGGCTTTACACCCCCTGCTATATTGTGGATGAAGATTTACTTGTCTAACAGAACACAGAGGGTGTTCTTTAATTGGAAGCCTCTACAACATAATCCAGATAGAATCAGGAATTCCCCAGTGTAGCTGTTTAGGGTCCTTACTGTTTAGGCCCCTTACTAACGACTTTGAGTGAAGCCAGTGTGTATGCCAGTGTGGATGACTCAACACGATACACGTCAGTTACTACAGCAACTGAAATGACTGCAACACTTAACAAAGAGTTGCAGTTAGTTTCCGAATGGGTGGCAAGGTATAAGTTAGTCCTAAATATTTCCAAAACTAAAAGCATTGTATTTGGGACAAATCATTCACTAAACCCTAAACCTCAACTACCTCTCGTAATAAATAATGTGGTAATTGAGCAAGTTGAGGTGACTAAACTGTTTGGAGTAACCCTGGATTGTAAACTGTCATGGTCAAAACATATTGATACTTCTCCCCATTGATACTGTTGTATGTCGATGAGGTGTTGCTCTAACTTCTTGACAGCACTGTCAACAGGGCAGGTCCTACAGGCCCTAGTTTTGTCGCCCCTGTACTACTGTTCAGTAGTGTGGTCAGGTGCCACAAAGAGGGACTTAGGAAAATTGCAGTTGGCTCAGAACAGGGCAGCACGGCTGGCCTTTAAAAGTACACGGGGATCTAACACTAATGATATGCTTATCAATCTCTCATGGCTAAAATGGAAGAGAGATTGATGTCATCACTATTTGTTTTTGTAAGAAGTGTTGACAAACTGAATGTACCAAGCTGTCTGTTTAAACTACTAGCACACATCTCGGAAACCCATATGCATACCCCACAAGACATGCCACTAGAGGTCTCTTCACAGTCCGCAAGTCCAGAACAGACTATGGGAGGCGCACAGTACTACATAGAGCCATTACTGCATGGAACTCTATATGGAACTCTTTTCCACATCAGGTATCTGATGCAAGCAGTAGAATCAGATTTTTTTTAAACAGGTAAAAATATACCTTGTGGAACAGCGGGGACTGTGAAGAGACGCACACAAATGTACAGACACACGCGTACATTGTAATATTGTTGTATGGTGGTATTATACATGTTGTATATGGCAGCAGCTAATGGGTATTCCATCTGTAAATACAAATAAAATTGTGACATTACGAGTCTAGTTGGTTTAGCCACGGAAAAAGACAGGAACCTTTCCGCTAGTCATGATTTACTGACATAATGGATGGGCTGGACATGCCAGGAGATGAGTGTGGATTAGTCTGCCATGTAGCATGCTTCTGTCTATAACCTGAGCTGCTCAGTATGTGTTGATAGTCCTTTCTACCGCAGCGTTTTTGAAAGATATAACGTTAGCCATCGAGAACTACAAAAGTTTTACTACTTTCTCAACAACATTGATTAGCCGGCGCTATCGACAGATCAGTTGGAAAAAGTAGTGATGGGCTACTTTCTGCACACGCCACGGTCAGTGTGACCCGGAGTGACTTGACACAACGCTGGCCAAACAAGATGTAGCTTGAAACAAAACAGAGATCAATGGCCGTGAAGCCATTTACATGGGTAAGAGTCTAGCTACATTTTCCGATATTATAAGTTTCAAATTCTGGCAGGAAGTCGTTTTCATTTCAAGTTAAAGCGTACTGTTAGCTAGCAAACGTTAGCTTGCTGGCTGGCTAGCTAACATTACATGTATGATCTGTGTAGTAATATTATTCGAATCAGAAACAGTTTGCATTGATAGTTATAGCCTAATGTTAGTTAGCTAACATTGAACCTAGTTGGTTAGCTTGATCTACCTGCCAATTCATACTACAGCTATGACAATGTTTGTATTGGTAGTAGTATGAGTTGAGATTATTCCGGTTCGTTGTTTAGCTAGCTAGCTAGCTAGCTACATGTCTAAACAAAAGACTCAACTTTACCAGATTATTACATGACCATCAAGTTAGCCAGGTGTGTCTGGGAGTGATTATGGCAATCTATTGTATTTCATGAACATGTGTACATGTCTAGACAATAATGACCCATCCATTTAGCTAGCTGTCGCTGGGGGATGGTTATAGCATTTCTTTCACATGACCCATCAATTTAGATAAGTATGTCTGGGTAAGCATCATCTAATAATGATAAAATGTTTATCAAATATTTTTTTCTGGACATTTTCTGTTTTTGATATTGATACTTCAAAAGTAACCATTTCAATGTACTGTTTACACCTTCTGTATCCTGTGAATGTGAATTTGATATTATGTGTGTTTACCAGAAACGGTAATGTGAAGAAGAACATGGCCTGCACCAAAGTCAGATTAGGATATATGCTAAGGACTAGATAAAGTGTATTTTTACCTGGAGTTTTACCTTATTTGTAGGCTACTACTTTTAGTCTTGTTAACTACACTACTTACTCTGTTTAGCATATGGCCTCACATGTGAATCCTTAAAGAGATGGGGGAGGATAAGATTTAAGAGGGTGTGAACGATGCTGAATGGGTGGAGACAATGAAGAGCTCTGCAGTAGGTGTACCGGACCATTCAAGGGCCATTTTCTCAAAAGTGGGGTTATAGTTTATCAACTTTCAAAGCAGAATTTTTTCCCATTGTTCCTCAACTGCAGTGCATGATATACTATTTTCTAGTCTTTACTTTTATCCAATGTAAAATAAATATCATTAAAAATGTTGCTACATAGGACTGAATCCAGGCAGAGGGTCACAGATAACTTCCCCTTATAGTGTGGCTCAGTTGGTAGAACATGGTGCTTGCAACTCCAGGGTTGTGGGTTTGATTCCCACGAGGGACCACTATAAAAAATGTATGAACTCACTACTGTAGATTGCTCTGGACAAGAGTGTCTGCTAAATGACTAAAATGTAAAACAAGTGAAAAAAGAAACAACACATTGTGACCTTCAAACACACTCCACATACATTATATAGGATCACGTGCACATGCTCTCTCTCTTTCACAGTGGTGACAGGATAGAAAAAGGTAATTGTTGTAGATTCCCTCTGTCAGCAAACCTCCATCCTTCCAGACTAAATCCCAGGCCTTGTAGAACCCTACTTTCTCTCCATCAGCATTTGTGGTCTGCCTGTCTGTTCCCAAGCCTATCATCATAACAATGGCAGCCGTCTGTGTCACTTGTACCTCTGCTTACCGCCCTGGAAACTCAGGGGAGAGCTTTGAGGAGCCACATCTTTTTTTGATGCCTGTTTTGGTCTCTTGCCTATTTATCAAGCACGTACCAATGGTATATTCAATGTGGATGTGTCAAAACGTCACGTATGAAATTATAATTGATTGAAAACATGGAACATTTGGATTGCTGTTTGGCTTGCTTTAGTACGGTCATCATATCATCTTCAAAAACCTGCATTGATAAAAAAAAAAAATCTATCCATATTTCAAACAATCAGCAACCTATCAGCAAGGTTGCACTCAGCAAGCCCTCACAAACGCAGGCACTTGCTAGATGATATAACTATTCTGAAACAGCTCTGTAGAGGTTTGCATTGCTACAGTAGAGACATAACAAACGGCGTGTGTCAGTCAAACAGGTATAGCAGAAGGGGAAAGAGTGGAGGATGAAGCGGATGGCCATATTATGTTCTGTCCAGGTGGGAAACCAGATCTGGCCCTGGCAGGTGGACAAGGCCTAGGCCCATGGTCCACCTGTGTATAACTCTGATAGCCTAGTCCAGAGTAGGGGGCTCAGGTGTTCACCGCTCTCAGTCTGTGGATATGTCGATCTGGGCCACGGTCGTCTCACATTCCCCCGAAACCTTAGAGAGACTCTGGGTCTCAGGTGTCACGTAAAAGGTTAGGACGATGTCCGCTGGAGTGACATAGAAGAAAAAAAACACAAAGAATAAAAGTCTTGTCTCCAACTCCGACTTCTATCGTTGGCGTTGCGCCGGGATACAAGAGCCAAGACAACAGGGTTGTGAGATGTTAAGGTGAAGGCTAAAGGAAAAGGCTTTTTATCCATTGAAGTGGAGATTTTTTGGGATCAATGGCAGGATGACATGAAGTCTAGTCACTTGATGTTTTATTCATGGCTACCACTTTGTTGCCATGTAAAAGCATTATCTGAAATGAACGTTTCAGAGCTTTCATTTGGATAAGGCATCAGTGCCTTTACATCACACAGATTGCCAATAGAACCAGCCCCATTTTTTAGATTTAATTCAAGGAGCAAATTCTATTTATATTTATGAAAATGTTCATATTTTGAGTCTCTCCGCTAGCAAGGGCCATTGTAAGCTCAACGGAGTCATTCAATTTGTGTAGTTGGAGTCCTACGATCATGATTGGTGCAATACTTAATAAATAATATCAAGTGAACGATGGCTTACAGTAGGCGTTAATGATGTGGCCGAGGATATGGATACTGGATATAGTCGTCTGTCAATCTGTCAGTCTGTCAGCTAAATGACCTCTACAGCGCTCCGTAGTCCTGAATTACCGCGTTAAAAAGACCTAGACCTAGCTCACAACCAAGGTGACACAAAGTGACACGCGAGGGAGAGAGCTTCATTACATTTGCTGCTGAGGCGTAAGGTGAGAGTGACCCACCATCACAGCATCTTCTGGAGGATGTTGTCAGGGTTATGTCAACCATTGGAAGTTTGGGAAGGATATTGATGATGAAGATTATGAAAGAAATTGTCTTCCACAGTGAAATACCTAAATGACAGATTGGTAAAAGGATTCTTTTCCAGTACAGAGCGAGTTCTCAGAGGCCATTACGTCTCACCCGTCAATACCATCAGCGTTTCCAATTTAAGAACTTTGTTTCTATATTTAGGGAGTTTTTATACCCCTCCAATTACTGTTATTGGTAAAGGATTCTATCGACAAAATGTAGCTACTTTTCAGGCTGCCTTTGGGGAGTTTTGACAGAGGGTTTCTATGGTTTTGATAGCATTTAGTGAATTTTCCCACTAAATTCTGCCTCAAACCAGAGTGGGAGAAGCTGTTTGTGCAACAGTCACAGCAACGGCACACACAGGCAGAGAAGCACAAGGGGAGGGGGTGTGCGGCGGGAGAGGGGGGCGAAAACGGACTGCAGCAGCAAGTCAAATTGGTGCAGTGACGTTGTCGCGGCAACAGCTAAACGTAATCTAGCAATTTCTAGCGACTAAAATCAAGAGGCCAATAGCGGATCTCACTGAAAAAAAAATGGTTGGCAATACTGGATACTGTTCCCACTCCCGTATTGATCCCATAGCAATTACATGGCCGGTTTTGGCTGCTTTTTAGTTGCCCGCTTTGCAGCGCTGAAGGCTAGGCTAAGAGCATAGTGCAGCTAGGTCTGAAGAATTAGCATATGAGGCTCTAGGTAGCCTTACTGTCATTTGTCATGAGTTGTTTTGCTGCATTGTTGTTTTGTAGCGCTGAAGACTAGACTAACATGCTGACTACACTGGCCACACGCACCAGATGCGATCATGACACTCGGGTTAAAATAGAAAAAACAACTGAACCAACTATATTAATTTTAGCGGCAGGTCGAAAAAACACATGAAACATTCATGGACATTTAAGTAGCTAGCTATCTGTTGCTAGCTAGTTTGGCCAAGGAGATTAATATTGGTTTGTTATTTTTACCTGACATGCATATGGTCCTCTTTTTAGCTGGTTCTTTGTAGAATTTTGACTTGGAGTCATACAAAATTGTGGGGTTCTCTATGCCGACGATTAATACACACATATAAAAAAAGAAAATCGAGTTCGTTTTTAGTTATTCATTAATCTTTCAAGCATCCACGTGGGTTTGTATCTTCCTGATCCGTGTTCTATTTTAGCGCTTAGCCACACAGACGCTATTTCACGTGTGTGGGTGAAATTATGGAATAACATGTATGTGCACATGTATTTTGCAACAGTCCAGACCAAATCTGAACCAATCATAGATGTCTATGTATCACAGGTTTGGACAGCACATTAGAGCACTGCAGAGTGCAGTACAGTTCAATACATTATAGTCATGTAGAGTACAGTAAAGTATAGTTCAGTACATTAGAGTAAAGTACAGCATATATTGTACTGTACTGTACCCTACTTTACTGTACTGTTCTCTAATGTACTCTACTGAACTAAACTCTACTGTGCTGTACTGTAATGTGTTGCCCAAACTTGTGAAACAAATACTTCCGGTCTGGACTGACCAAATTTGGTCTTGTTTGGGGGCGGAGCTCATTCATTAATACCCAGCTTGCTTTGCAAGTGATGTATTTTTCTACATTTCATTTTACATTTTGTGCTTTTAGCAGATGTTATTTTTCAGAGTGACTTAGTCAGTGGATAAACAACCACATACCACAGTCAGAGCAACAAAAGCCTTTCTGTAACTTACTGAGAATGTTACTGTAGTTGTGTGTTCTTTTTTATACATTTTTTTTTGGTCTGAAAACTTTGAAAATGAACATTGCTAGTTTTAAAGCTTTAAAAAAAGTTACATAAGTGCATGTGACAGATGGGAGGCAACTTTTCCTTTAAGCTGCGCGGGTGCGCCCACCTCCTCCTGGACTGCTGCACAGAATAAATGCCATGTTGCGCAGAGACGCAAGAGTTCAAACTTTACTGAGTTCACCCCATTAGCTTGCACTACATACAGTGCCTTGCGAAAGTATTCGGCCCCCTTGAACTTTGCGACCTTTTGCCACATTTCAGGCTTCAAACATAAAGATATAAAACTGTATTTTTTTGTGAAGAATCAACAACAAGTGGGACACAATCATGAAGTGGAACAACATTTATTGGATATTTCAAACTTTTTTAACAAATCAAAAACTGAAAAATTGGGCGTGCAAAATTATTCAAAGCTGTTTCCATGTGAAAATGTTATGGGATTTTCCCCATTGGTTTAGTTGGTAGGCCTATTATGCTCAAATAGCCACAATAGCCTATTGGCTACTGTCTAAAACTGTAAGGGTAAAGCCTCAGTGTTAACTGTAAACACGCGCCGGAAGTTGAAAAAAAATCTCACAACGTTCAAGTTTCCGCTCCCAAGACCAAACATTTGCTCGGTGCCCCAAAACATTACAGGGAACATTGGTGAGAGGAATATAATGTTTTCTGCATTGACATGTAGAAATAAATGATTGTATGTACTGTTGAAATTTGGCCAAGAAACAATGACCCAAAAAATACGTACTGTATTTTCAACGTCCGTTCTTTAAAAGTCGGGAAGAGATGTATTTTCAACTTTCAATCAGAACCAAAAAATAAATGTGATTTTAACGTTTGGAAAATACTTAATTTTGCTCACTGGGTAAGGCTTAAGTGCTGCTAGGCGAAGGTGTGTTTTTGGTTTGTTATAGTCTGTAGCATTAGCATATGAGGGAAAAGCTATCCACTCTGAGGTAAATGCTCATTATAGTGTCTGTTGGAGTTATCCAGACTAGTCTGTGGTTAGTGGTTCCCAGAGGCGCCAACCTCAGGCCTCACCCAGTGTGTCAATCTTCCCACTGGAAGACTCAGACAGTAAACAAGCATTAGTCTGGGCACTAACACCCTCCTCCCTGCTCTACAAGCCAGTACCAGGGGATAACATTGTGCTAACACCAAACAAACACTCGCATCATTCATTATGACATGCATTTATTTTCCAACTGTGAAATTCTAATCTAGACTCTTTCAAAGCTACACTTTCCTACCAACTGCCACCTTATTGTCTGGTAGGTGAGATTAGAGATGTCTCCTCTGACTTGAGGAAGTGTAGTTTGTATGCGTGCATGAGAGTGTGTGTGTGTGTGTGTGTGTGTGTGTGTGTGTGTGTGTGTGTGTGTGTGTGTGTGTGTGTGTGTGTGTCCGCACACCCAGAGATAACAGGTGGATCACTCAACTGCTCCCATCATCCCCTGACCTGCTTTGTTTGGCTCCAGCTCAGCCGACAGGGGGACTGTAATTAAAAAAGATTGTTGGCACACTTAAGAGATAGATTTCCTTAATTATTTCAGCACACTCTATCTTTAGTTTAAAGTCCTTCCTGAATCCCTCCGGGCGGCATGGCCTAGATTGTTGGTTTTCACCCAAATCTCCTGCAGTGGATGAGAGTCTCTTCAGTTTGTCCTTAAATAAAGCCCTGCCTCAAGGGAACGCTCTGATTACCAGCTGACTTGGCGGATATCGGTTTTTGACTAGCCATCCGGGGTCATATTGGGGCACACTGTAGCAAAATGTTTTGCAACTGAAAACTAAAAACCAGTGTTTCTTATTGGACATGTTCAGGTAGGCCCTCTTTATTTCAGTCCGCTTTCTTCCATTTGGTGCTTAATGAAAACAACCCGGGCTATAAACAAGTTCCAAACTGGTAGTCTACAGCCAGCGACTGCTCTCTCCACTCTCTTTGCTATTGAACGCTCCCCTGCCTGCTGATTTAACTCCATTATGTAACGTGTCAGCCGATGGAGTGTGAAGGGTTTTACGATGTCTCACATTGTGTGATCTATAAAATGACAGTAGGCCCATTAGTCGAGAGGGCTTTTCTTTGGATGAGTGTCGCTCATGCATTTATCAGACATGGAAGATCAAGGCAATGTTATGGTGAGATGACAACCATCCGTTTATTTCCACCGATAAAGCATGTTCAAGGCTTATGTCATCAGAAAACATTTTGTCAACATTATGTTGACCTTGCAAATATTAAATGTCTGAGGCTTTATTACAGATTATATTTTATATATTTTTATATATATTCAAGCAGTAGGGATAATTACTGCTTGAACTTTGCTATATACTTCTATGTTTACAGAATCCAGTGCAGCCCTGCAGTTTCTGTATTATCCTGGTTTGGCTGCTGTGTGTGTGTGTGTGTGTGTGTGTGTGTGTGTGTGTGTGTGTGTGTGTGTGTGTGTGTGTGTGTGTGTGTGTGTGTGTGTGTGTGTGTGTGTGTGTGTGTGTGTGTGTGTGTGTGTGTGTGTGTGTGTGTGTGTGTGTGTGTGTGTGTGTGTGTGTGTGTGTGTGTGTGTGTGGTTTTTTTTTTTTACTATCCTTGTGGGGACCAGAAGTCCTCACAAGGATATTAAAACAAATAAAATTCAGACAAGTGGGAACATTTCGCCAGTCCCCACAAGAAAAAAAGGCTATTTTAGGTTTAGGGCTTAGGGTTACAAATATGGTTAGGGTTAGAGTTAAGAGTTAGGGGTTAAGGTTAGGGTTAGGGTTAGAGGAAATAGGATTTTGAATGGGAATCAATTGTTTGGTCCACACAAGGATAGTAAAACAAACGTGTGTGTGTGTTTACTCGGCTAGCAAAGCAGTATGGGCCCGGCTAATCGTCACTGAGCCATATGCTAATCTAAACAAACTCACTCATACTTTTACATAACACAGCATACAGCCACATAGTGAGTGTATGTGTGTTCCTCTCTCATCCACACTTAACACCGTAGAGACTGCTAATTTAAGTTCCATTTCTAACTAATTTCCTGTCTTCCTATCTGTGTCATCTTGGTGCTGATGAATGTGAGTCAAGGCAGTGTCCCGTTGTTACAGCCGTGACAGCTTTTCCCATTACCATCAGGAAAACGACCGTCTCATTACCCACAGGGCAATCTGCTAAAAGATGGGATTGTGTCACTCGCCTCTGTCTGTCTCTCGCTCTCTCTCTTGGCTAATTTGGGCCAGCTCATTGGCCAGCCGAAGTAACCTGGAGTGTTTCATAAAGGTGACATGGGGAGGTAGTGGAGGGGCGCGGGTAATGCGGTAATGGCCATATTTTCTCTTGGAGCTCTTGAGGAGCTAGACTTTGGCCACGTTTCAATGTCCATACTACCATAGGCTACTACTTAGAATGGATGCCAAATGGATTGCTTCATATTAAGTGTTATAATCTAGTGTGGCTATTGGCTATTGTAACAGAGTCTTTTGTCTGTCTCTGACTTGGCTTTTTCTGGGGCTATTCCCCCTCCGTTATAGAGTAGGAGACCCAACTCATTACTCATTGACCTTGTGGTCTGAGTGTCCACGCTGAGACTGGAAGGTTGGGAGTTTTATCCTCATCCGAGTCATACCAATGACTTGTAAAAATGGGGACCTGGTGAGTTTCTGCTTGGCACTCAGCAGTAAAGAGCTAGATTGGGGGTAAAGGCCCTGCGATAGACTAGCGTCCTGTACTTGTACATCAAGCTGGCCGCACTCTACAGCACGTGTCGAACTCATTCGACGGAGGGTGGAGTGTCTGAGGGTTTTCGCTCATCCCTTGTTATTGATTGACGAAATAAGGTCACTGATTAGTAAGGAACTCGGCTCACCTGCGGTCAGAAATCAGCAGACACTAGGCCCTCCATGGAACGGGTTTGACACCCCTGCCCTACAGAAACAGGCTCCTACTCCTAAAAGCTGTTTCGGCTCGCTTAAGCCAAGCCTTGTGCAGGACTACTTACTCACTTGTGTACAGTACAGACATATGATCTGAACAGTCATTCAGCCTTACCTGTTTTGCCCCGTTACTTCATCTAGTGACAAAAAATGTACCCCAATTTCCTGCACAAACTTTACCTCCATGAAGTTAGAGGAACAGGGCCCACAGCGGCCATCTCTGATAAAAAGTCACCTTTGAGAGAGTCAAAAACAAGAACAGCTTGTTCTGTTTACCTCATACTCATCCTTTGTCCACCATGTCTTCATGCTTCTCTCTTACTGTGGATAGCAGGTTCAGTGCGATGTGTGCGCGTGCCTGCATGCTCGAGCGAGTGAGTGAGTGGTTTTGTGTGTCCTTATGTGTTAGCGTGTGTGTGTTTTACACCTTGGATTAAAAAAGCCCGGGTCAGTCTTCCTTTACAGGCCCCACGGTCGTCCGTCAGCTCCAATTGGGTTTGAGGTGCATTACCTGTCACATTATTATTTTGCCCGTGCCCACATGCGGACATGACCCCTTATTTACGAGAGAACAAATCCTCAGGTTACATCAGAGCCCAGATGAGAAACGAAGTTATCAGGACAGGCACCACCGCTGCTCTGGAGCGTCAAAATGACACTTGTCAAATAATCACAACATGAGCCTGGTCTAATATGCAAGTCCTCTTTAGCTCAGTTGGTAGAGCATGGCCCTTCGGTTCAATTCCCGCGACCACCCATACGTAAAATGTATGCTTGCAAAACGGTAAGTCGCTTTTGATAAAAGTGTCTGCTATATGGCATATTGCCCTTCGTAACGCAAGGATAGTGGGTTCAATTCCCGTCACCACACTTATGTAAAATGGATGCTCACATGACTGTAAGTCTGCTAAATGGCATATATTATTATATTTTAAGTTGCTCTGGATAAGATTGCCTTTGACTGTAATAAGGCGCTCTGAAGAAGAGTGTCTGCTAAATGACTAAGACGCAAATGTAAAATGTATGTTTGAGTACCAGTCTTAACACACAGCCATTGATTCCATAAGTGTGTTGTAATACATCACTAAGATATTAAGCTTGATGAACCCTGTGACATTGGCGAATAGATGGCTCGTAGTACTATTACAGTGCACATGCACAGTCCAGCCCTGGGTCTCGTCCACAGTTGCAATGGGGTTTAGACTGCAGTTTGCTATGAATCCACCCATTTACAACAGAATTCTGGATTCAGTAGCAAGTGAGCCGAGGAGTGAACCAGAGCCAATCTGGGAGAAGATGGAGAAATTGGAGGAGAGTGAACGGAGAGAGTCAGAGACCGTCAGTGAGTTGATGGAGAAATTGGAGGAGAGAGAAATGATGCACGGCATTCGCCCTAAAGAGCATGTCATCAGTTTGATGCCACCTGAGTCAGCTCTCCATACTCGTCCTGAGGAGCGTGCTAGCAGTCTGGTAAAAACTATGCCGGCTCCATGCACCAGGTCTCCAGTACGCCTTCACAGCCCAGTACGTCCTGTGCCAGCTCCCCGCACTCGCCATGCGAAGTGTGTCATCGTTCCGGTACAATTTGTGCCGGCTCTACCCACTAGGTCTCCAGTACGCCTACACAGCCCAGTACATCCTGTGTCAGCTCCTCGCACTTGCCCTGAAGTGTGTGTCACCTGTCCGGTACCACCTGTGCCGGCTCCACGCACCAGGCCTCCAGTGCACTTTCCCAGCCCGGTACGTCCTGTGTCTCCTCCTCACACTCTTCCTGAAGTGCGTGTTCCCAGTCCGGTACATCCTGTGCCTGCTCCTCGCCCCGAAGTGCGTGTCACCAGTCCGGTGCCACCTATGCCGGCTCCAAGCACCAGGCTTCCGGCGACGGTCCCCAGTCCGGAGCTTCCGGCGACGGTCCCCAGTCCGGAGCTTCCTGCGACGGGCCACAGTCCGGAAACTCCTACGACGGTCCACAGTCCGGGACCTCCTACGACGGTCCACAGTCCGGGACCTCCTACGACGGTCCACAGTCCGGGACCTCCTACGACGGTCCACAGTCCGGGACCTCCTACGACGGTCCACAGTCCGGGACCTCCTACGACGGTCCACAGTCCGGGACCTCCTGCGACGGTCCACAGTCCGGGACCTCCTGCTACGGTCCACAGTCCGGAACCTCCTACGACGGTCAACGGTACGAAACCGGTCCCCAGTCCAGAGCTTCCGGCAACGTTTCACATTCCGGAGATTCCGACGACGGTCCACAGTCCGGAGATTCCGACGACGGTCCACGGTCCGGAACCTCCTGCGACGGTCCACGGTCCGGAACCTCCTGCGACGGTCCACGGTCCGGGACCTCCTGCGACGGTCCACGGTCCGGAACCTCCTGCGACGGTCCACGGTCCGGAACCTCCTGCGACGGTCCGGAACCTCCTGCGACGGTCCACGGTCCGGAACCTCCTGCGACGGTCCACGGTCCGGAACCTCCTGCGACGGTCCACGGTCCGGAACCTCCTGCGACGGTCAATGTTCCGTAACCTCCAGCGAGGGTCAACGGTCCCACTCCAAGGCCGGAGCCTTCCTCTGCGCCGATGTCCAGTCCAGGCATGGTGTCCAGTCCCGCTCCAAGGCCGGAGCCTTCCTCTGCGCCGATGTCCAGTCCAGGCATGGTGTCCAGTCCCGCTCCAAGGCTGGAGCCTTCCTCTGCGCCGGTGCCCAGTCCAGGCACGGCGGCCAACTCATCTCCATGGCCGGAGCCTTCTTCGGCGCCGAGGTCCAGTCCGGGCACTGCGTTTTACCTCCATGGCCGGACCCGTGGTCTCGGAAGATTTCCTGCTCTAGTATGCGAGCTGAGTTTCCACTTGCTACTGAATCTAGAAAATGGGTGGCTTCAGAGCGAACTGCAGCGCCCCATTCTGAGTGCCCTTTCTGGATCCAGAGTGCCAGAGCCCCTTCTATACGCTCACTGTATGATAACAAGTGGTGCGTTTCCGCTGTAAAGGTCTATTTAGCCGCTATCTCTGCCTTTCATATAGGCTTCAATAACAACACAGTAGGGAGGCATCCCCCTGTTGTCTTGCTTTATGAATTAGCCTCCAAGCCTTTAGCCCCATCTTGGGACCTACAGTGCCTTACAAAAGTGGTCCCCCCTTGGCATTTTTCCTATTTTGTTGCAATACAACCTGTAATTTAAATGGATTTTTATTTGGATTTCACGTAATGGTTATACACAAAATTGTACAAATTGGTGAAGCAAAATTTAAAAAAAATACTTGTTTCAATAATTATAAAAAAATGTAAACGAAAAAGTGGTGTGTGCTTATGTATTCACTCCCTTTGTTATGAAGCCCCTAAAAAAGATCTGGTGCAACCAATTACCTTCAGAAGTCACATAATTAGTTAAAGTCCATCTGTGTACAATCTAAGTGTCACATGATCTGTCACATGATCTCAGTATATATACACCTGTTCTGAAAGGCCCCAGAGTCTGCAACACCACTAAGCAAGGGGCACCACAAAGCAAGGGGCACCACCAAGCAAGCGGCACCATGATGATCAAGGAGCTCTCCAAACAGGTCAGCGACAAAGTTGTGGAGAAGTACAGATCATGGTTGGGTTATAAAAAAATATCTTTGAACATCCCACGGAGCACCATTAAATCCGTTATTAAAAAAATGAAAGAATATGGCATCACAACAAACCTACCAAGAGTGGGCCATCCACCAAAACTCATGGACCAGGCAAGGAGGGCATTAATCAGAGATGCAACAAAGAGACCAAAGATAACCCTGAAGGAGCTGCAAAGCTCCACAGCAGAGATTGGAGTATCTGTCCATAGGACCACTTTAAGCTGTACACTACAAAGAGCTGGGCTTTACGGAAGAGTGGCCAGAAAAAAGCCATTGCTTAAAGAAAAAAATAAGCAAACACGTTTGGTGTTTGCCTAAAGGCATGTGGGAGACTCCCCAAACATATGGAAGAAGGTACTCTGGTCAGATGAGACTAAAATGTAGCTTTTTGGCCATCAAGGAAAACGCTATGTCTGGCGCAAACCCAACACCTCTAATCACCCCGAGAACACCATCCCCACGGTGAAGCATGGGGGTGGCAGCATCATGCTGTAGGGATGTTTTTCATCGGCAGGGACTGAGAAACTGGTCAGAATTGAAGGAATGATAGATGGCACTAGATACAAGGAAATTCTTGAGGGAAACCTGTATTTGGTCATCCAGAGATTTGAGACTGGGACGGAGGTTCACCTTCCAGCGGGACAATGACCCTAAGCATACTGCTAAAGCAACACTCGAGTGGTTTTAGGTGGAAACATTTAATTGTCTTGGAATGGCCAAGTCAAAGCCCAGACCTCAATCCAATTGAGAATCTATGGTATGACTTAAAGATTGCAGTACACCAGCGGAACCCATCCAACTTGAATGAGCTGGAGCAGTTTTGCCCTGATGAATGGACATAAATCCCAGTGGCTAGATGTGCCAAGCTTATAGAAACATACCCCAAGAGACTTGCTGTCAAGTCCTGACCTTAGTTCCTTTTTATGTCTCTATTTTAGTTTGGTCTGGGCGTGAGTTGGAGTGGGCATTCTATGTTTTGTTCTGTCTGCTATATTTCTACGTGTTTGGCCTGGTATGGTTCCCAATCAGAGGCAGCTGTCAATCGTTGTCTCTGATTGAGAACCATACTTAGGCAGCCTGTTTTCCCACTATGGGTTGTGGCTAGTTGTTTTCTGTGTCTGTGTTTTCACCATACAGAAAGAACTGTTTCGATTTTCATTTCTTTCCTTCACTTTGTTATTTTGTATTTTTCGTGTTCTGATATAATTAATTATCATGGACACTTACAACGCTGCATTTTGGTCTGATCCTTCCTACTCCTCATGAGACGAAGAAGAAGTTTGTTACACTTGCAGCTGTAATTGCTGCAAAAGGTGGCTCTACAAAGTTTTGACTTGGGGGGGGGGGGTGAATAGTTATGCACGCTCAAGTTTACGTTTTTTTTTGTCTTATTTCCTGTTTGTTTCACAAGAAAAAATATTTAGCATTTTCAAAGTGGTAGGCATGTTGTGTAAAGCAAATGATACAAACCCCCCAAAAATCCATTTTAATTGCAGGCTGTAAGGCAACAAAATAGGAAAAATGCCACGGGGGTGAAAACTTTCACAAGCCACTGTATCTATTGAGCTTGAGGCCATTTCACAGCAGCCTTTCGAGCCAATGAAAAGTATGGAGATGAAAAATCTCTCCTTCAAAAGCGCTTTACTGATTGCCCTTACATCTGCAAAGCGAGTGAGTGAGCTGCATGCACTGTCAGTCCACCATTCGTGCCGACAGTTTGCCCTAGTTTTTCCAAGGTGACTTTGTTACCCAACCCAGCCTGTTTGCCTACTGCCAGCAATACTTATTATTTCCTCACCTTAGAGCTTTTGGCCTTCCATGCGCCTCCCCTCTCTTCTACTGGAGGAATAGTGTCTCCACCGTTTGTGTCCAGTATGCACTTTGCGCATTTACTTGGATAGAACGAGTACATTGCGAAAGAGCGATCAACTCTGTATCCTGGGCACTCTCTCTCGTCAACGGCTATCCCGTTGGATAGTGGAGGCTATTATACTGGCTGATAATAGCAAGGCCACTGGATGGCCTGAGGGCTCATTTCACTAGAGGTATGGCTACCTCTTGGGCACTGTTCAAAGGCATCTCTGTACAGGAGATTTGTGATGTGGCATGTTGTCCTCAGTATCAGAGCCTCTGAGGCGTGATGATGTTGGACCCTGGCTTCGAAGGGCCAAATCCCACAGTGAGACATGGGAACGAGTATTTGAAAGAGAACCCAAGGTGACTTGTGTAACCCCAATTCTCTGAGAATATGAGTGAGATGCTCGCAAGAGCACAAGGAAAAGAGAGACATGCTTGAGAATGACCAGAGGGTGTATTGAGTGGCGCCTTATAAAGAGGGAGGGGCTCACCTCATTCGACACTCAACCTGTCCGTCTCCGACAGAAGTTGTGTGATTGGTTCTTCCGTAGTGATCCGCCTATCCAGCGATACCATAGTGAGACATCTCAATCATATTCTCAGAGAACCGGGGTAACTTTGAGTTTCGTCTCAAACAGTGCCAAGGAATCAGGTTTAGTGGATTCAAGTCCCACATTGAGTGGCAGTTTTGTCGAGTCGCCTGCCAAGTGACTATCCTCTTGCCAACATCACATATATTTTGTAGGAGATATGTTTTGTTGCTATGGAACTACTGTGCGTGGCTGCTGAGGGCTAGGACTTGTACTGGAAGGATGTATCAAAGTCTGTGTGGTCCAGGATGTAGAATTGAAATGAGTGTTGTCATTGGCTGGAAGGATGTATAACATTTGTGTGGTCCAGGAATTGGAATTGAAATTAGCGTTGTCATTGGCTGGGAGAGGTTGTCTGTCAAAGTGCTGCCCACATAAACACGCAATTCCTGGCCCACTCTACCATAACAGCTTTTGAGTGGCACTGCATTATGCAATATTTAGCTTGAGTTTCATCTATTTATATTTGACTACCACTGGGAGAGATTGACTCACAGGCACAGCCATAACAATATTATGTGATCACCAGTCTTACAGTGAGGTAAGATGTAACTGTGAACTGAGGAGTTGAACACCGTTGTTGGGTCGTAGATGGGGTGATGTGTGTCACTGTTTTCCGTCAGGGTAGTGGTTGCCTATGCTAGTTTCAAGTGCTAGTTATCAGGTGTGGCTGACAGTCTGCGATTTATATTTATTGAAATTGAAAGTGGATTAAGCTGGTAAAGTCAAACATCACAACACTTTCTAAACCACTCGGGCGACAGAAACGTTTTTCTTTGTCGCCATTCGTCCACATGGCTGCTGGCTTTGCTATCACCAGAAATATTGTGAAGATTGCCAATTAGGACCCCAAAAACAGAGGTAGTAGGGGAACCTATTCAAGTAAGTAAATACATTTGTTCTATGTAAAAACAAACCCTTTATTATTAGCTAGCTAGCAGGCTACAGTAGGCCACTTTGTAGACTGACTCAACTGAGCTGCTAACTTAAAACACACTGTTCAGCTAAATTAATTAAATATCATCAGCTAGCTATCTAGCTGTCTTGATGTAATCATTGTAAATTAAAAACACCATCTTCAAATGCATTTGTAGATAACAGCCATGGAAGAGGCTGAAATTGCAGCTCCAGCTGTCAGTAAAGCGAGAGTGTAGGCTACTGGATAGTGCAGGTCATTTTGTGGGAGGACATTATGAAAAGATTCTCCAGTTCCGGTCGCTAGAGGGGAAAACTTTGAGGACAGAGCAACATAATATTCAGTGCTGTTTAATTTGAGTATAATGAAGTATGTTTCTTTGTGATGTTTTCAGTCCTCAAGATATGTTAAGCTGCGAAAACCTGTTTGCAGATGAAAAAAAGAGGTTCCAATGAATTGTCCAAGATACTAAGGGTATGTCCTATATGCCATGGGTTATACGTGTAGGCCTACCCATTTTAGCAAACGTTGCATACAGAAATACAGTTAAATACATCACAAACCATGTATGAACCTATTACAATTGGAGCAAGCCAACCATGCTGGAGGTCTGCTGGATGTGCCATGTTCTGCATCAGCCCAGCTATAACATACCTGATTCAACTTATCAAATCTAATGAGTTGATTATCAAGTGTGCTATTGCTGGGCTGGAATAGAAGTGTTCTCACCCAGTAGATCAGGGATCAGTGGAGCAAGGTTGAGTTTTTTTTGTTAACCAGAAATGATTGCTTTAGTAATAAAAGCCTACTTGTTACTACTCAATTATATATATTGTTGTTTAGACTAAGATGTCTAATCTTTACATACGAGTTAGCTTATTTGTACACTTTGAAGTGATGACGTGTTGATTCTTTCAAGTTAAGTGTTTAAATTTGTTTTAATTGTTGAACTATTATTCAAAATGAACTAATGTCAATGTTGATGAATCACATATCTCAATCCTTTAATAAAGAGGGGAAGGGGTTCTTTCTCCTAATGTGTCTGTGTTTCTGTGTTGTATTCTCAAATGAACATGTCCTTTTTATCTAGTTGTAAGATCTCCAATCTATTTTATTTGATTGGCACTCTTGTATATCCGCTATGTGGATCCATTTTGCAGCTTAACTTCTTAGCGATCCCTTCGCGCGCCAATCCCGTTAACGGGATTGATTTAACAACACCCAGTGAAATAGCAGCGCGCCAAATTCAAAAACAGAAATACTCATAATAATAATTCATAAATCATACAAGTGTTATACACCGGTTTAAAGATTAACTTCTTGTTAAGCAAACCATGCTATTATCTGAGGACAGCACCCCATCAAACAAACACACATGAAAATCATAATTCAACCCACCAGGCGCGACACAAAAGTCATAAATAACATATAATTCATGCCTTACCTTTGAAGATCTTCTTCTGTTGGCACTCCAATATGTCCATTAAACATCACAAATGGTCCTTTTGTTCAATTAATTCTGTCGTTATATCCCCAAAATGTCCATTTATTTAGCGTTTGATTCTGCAAATACACCGGTTCCAACTCGCACAACATGACTAGAAAGTATCTAATAAATAACCTGTAAACTTGATCCAGACATTTTAAACAACTTTCCTAATCCAACTTTCGGTATTTTTAAACGTAAATAATCGATACAATTTAAGACGGAATAAACTGTGTTCAATAGCGGATAAAAACAAAGTGGAGCGAGCTTTCAGGTCGCGCGCCCCAACCACAACAGTACACTACACTCAACCCTCGTTCTGAACAGCCCTACTTCTTCATTTCTCAAAGGAAAAACATCAACCAATTTCTAAAGACTGTTGACATCCAGTGGAAGCGATAGGAACTGCAAGCAAGTGCCTTAGAAATCTAGATCCCCATAGAAAACCCATTTAAAAGAGAGTGACCTAAAAAAAAAAATCCTGGATTGTTTGTCCTCGGGGTTTCGCCTGCCAAATAAGTTCTGTTAAACTCACAGACAGATTTTAACAGTTTTAGAAACTTTAGAGTGTTTTCTATCCATATCTACCAATTATGCATATCCTAGCTTCTGGGCCTGAGTAGCAGGCAGTTTACTTTGGGCACACTATTCATCCGGACGTGAAAATAGTTTCCCCTAGCCTTAAGAAGTTTTAACATATAGCATGCATTGCCAATGCAGCCATAGGCCTACAGTATGATGGCGTTACTGGTCTTATGGGAATCTGTCATCTGAAGCAGAGAATAGCTAAACTCACCACTATATGTTTGCAATTTAAAATAGTACCAGTAGACAAACCATATACCAGATTTTGTGCATGCCTTTTAAGTGCTGACATATAAATTGTTTAGTGCAAATCCAACCCTTGTAATTAGGTTCATTTTATTTAATTCATTTTAAATTCAAAAGGCACTCGCACATCTGAGCAATCTCTTTGCAGGTGCATGGCAACAATTGAACAAGATGAACTGATGTGGGTGGGGCTAGGTCTACATAAGGGTGCTAATTTAAAAAGATTCACAAAAGCTCTGACGAAGTCCGTGAGGCCGATACATAAGCTTATTAAATATCAGTGATACTACCAAGAGCAGTGTCCTTTTTCCTTCATTTCATTCATTTTAGAAATGTTGCTTGCGAGATTATTGCAGTTGTTCCCATAGACTGTACATGGTTGCTCTATGTACCATTGACCCTGGATAAGCTAGTGACTGGGCTAACACAGTTAACCTTTTAGGTGAGGCTGGGCAATATGGGCTAAAAATCATATCTACATTTCTTCTAACTTATGGGCGATTCACGATATATATCTTCTATATTGTATTTTAAAGTTCTCTAAATAAGCTTTATCGCACAATTAAAGGTCAATACACTGCATACAAAATTATACCTAGGTTAAATGTAAGCCTTCCACACCCATAAGACCCACTAATAATGATCTGTCTGTAAGTCTGTCAATGAAAATGCCATTTTTGTTACAAATTTAACCAGAACCATGCATTTAATGAAACACGGACAGGAACAGAATAGGGACAGCGTCTGGACAGGGGGAAACAAAAATGACAATAATGCCGGGGATGAAACAGAGGAAACGGACAGATATAGTGAAGGCAATGAAAACGTGAACGAGTCCAGGAGAGACCAATGAGCGCAGATGCGCGTAATGATGGTGACAGGTGTGCGTAATAAAGGGCAGCCTGGCTCCCTCGAGTACCAGAGAGGGGAAGCGGGAGCAGGCGTGACAGTACCACCCGGACCTGACATCACCAACAAAACAAAAAACTAAAACCTCTCTGATGCTTCAAATATTGGTGTCAGCATTCTGTGAGGACAGACGCTGGAGATGTGAAACAAGTACAGGAAGCGAACATTTAATGAAACACGGACTGGAACAGAATAGGGACAGCGTCTGGACAGGGGAAAACAAAAACGACAATCAAAACGTGAAGGAGTCCAGGTGAGTCCAATGAGCGCAGATGCGCATAATGTTGGTGACAGGTGTGCGTAATGAAGGGTAGCCTTGTGCCCTCGAGCGCCAGAGAGGGGAAGTGGGAGCAGGCGTGACAATTATAGAAAATGAGCACTGGTCTCAAAAAACAATCTCGAGCACAAGCCCACGTGCTAGTGAGTAGCCAGCTAATCTTTATATTTAAAGTCTAGCCAACTTGGAACTATTTGCTTGCTAACAAGGTAGATGAGTTAAATGTTATGAATACACCCATCTCCAGCTGTTTGAACAGCATAGCCTATTCACTTTAAGATTTTGAAATCAAGTGGCTTACCTGCTTAGGAAGACACCTGTTTCTTAGAATGAGAACAAGTTGCCTATTCCTGATGTAAATTAAAGATTGGTATGCTCATTGCACATGTATAAAACACAGACAGAACATGACAGTCTGTGGCTAAAACGCTGCTAGCGGTACGTGGTACGAGACAAACTGAGCATCCATTTTCCACAATCATGTTCATTGATACTCTCGTTCTAGTAGTGTCTGCTCTATTCTACATGGGAGTTGAGACATAAAAAGGGTGTCGTTAGAAAGGTTAGGTTCTCGTCTGTTGGACCAAATCGCAAATGCAAATAGCGAGTTTAAACTGCTTGTTTAAAGTTATCTTTCGTCGTTGTGAGTGGCAGGGGGAGGGGCTTGGTGTCTGTGTGCGAGTGACCTGCCCAGAGCCCTGACCTCAACCCCATTGAACACCTTTAGGATGAATTGGAACGCCGAATGTGAGCCAGGCCTAATCGCCCAACATCAGTGCCCGACCTCACGAATGCGCTTGTGGCTGTGTGGAAGCAAGTCTCCACAGCAATGTTCCAACATTTAGTGGAAAGCCTTCCCAGAAGATTGAAGGCTGTTATAGCAGCAAAGGGGAGACCAACTCCATATTAATACCCATGATTTTGGAATGAGATGTTTGACGAGCAGGTATCCACATACTTTTGGTCTTGTAGTGTAGCTAGTGGCTAGCTAGTTATACCTAGGTAGCTTACAAGGTTAGCTGACTTCTCAAAACGAACCTCGTTGTGGCTAGCTACTTCTTGTCCCTCATGCTAGCCTTTACAGGCAAATATCACTTCAGAAACGTCAAAATGTAAAAAAATATTGATATGGCCAGCATTGAAGAGCATTTATCCCCTTTTCCTTGAGCTTTAGCTAATCTCGAAATGACAGAGAAATATTGTGAAAACTAGTGTGCTGCAAACATTCTAAAATGGTTTGTCACCAGGGCTTGTTATGTTGACATTTTCTGTCCTCACACACTGGTGCTCCTACGGCACTCTTCTGGTGAGCACCTTTGGAGCTCCGCCCAAGCAAGGCATTTGATTTTTTTTGACATATTGTGAGGCGCAGTGGTGGAAAAAGTACCCAATTTTCATACTTGAGTAAAAGTAAAGATACCTTAAAGGAAAATGACTCGAGTTAAAGTGAAAGTCACCCAGTAAAATACTACATGAGTAAAAGTCTAAAAGTATTTGGTTTTAAATGTACTTAAGTATCAAAAGTAGAAGTATAAATCATTAAAAAAATGTCTTATATTAAGCAAACCAGACTGATTTCTTGTTTTTTAAATTTACGGATAGCCATGGGCACACTCCAACAACTGAGACATAATTTACAAATGAAGCATTGGTGTTTAGTGAGTCTGCCAGATCAGAGGCAGTAGGGATGACCAGGGATGTTCTCTTGATAAGTGCGTGAATTAGACCTTTTTCCTGTCCTGCTAAGTATTAAACATGTAATGAGTACTTTTTTAGGGAATCCTGTTTTCCCGTTTTAGGGAATCCTGGTTCGCGACGAGGCGAACCACAGCATAACATGTGATTGGTGACAGAGCTGAAACTGACAGGGGTCACAAAACAGCCATAACTCAAGTAGTGGATGAATGTAGCCTACTGTAATAGGGTTTGATATGCAACCCACTTCCTGGCAGCTCAACATCAGGAGGACTTTGGTATATCCATGATGTTTTTGTGTGTGTGTGTGTTTTCCACATGTTAGTCATGGGTGTTGATGATGGTAGTCTAGAATTAACTGCAGGGGGTTCATCACTACTCGTTCAGTACAGAGGCTCTGAGTGGAAAAGTAGTCCCTATGTCAGGGGGTTGGCACGGCTACAGACTGAAGGGCGGAGTCAAGACACAGAAACAAAAATTGAACAATTTTCTTGGCCAATGAATGGAAAGGCTCTTGTATGGTGAGTTAAACACCAATCAGATGTGCCGCCGATAGTGAATCTAGCTCTGGCTGGAAAGCAGATAAGGAAATTCAGATGGGGGTTGAGGAGTGCTCATCTTTTACAAGCAGCTTATTCACTTTTCCACAGTTTACGCTCTTTATCAACCTGTTACTGTCAGTGTCTCATACCTTGACACTTCCGTATCCCCATAGCAATGCGGTACAAACGTGTATGTGTTTGACGATACCTTTGGAACAAGAGGTGAATTACGTCTTATGCTCTTGTACCAATAGTAAAGTCTGACACATACGCGTACCAGTACCAATATTATTGTTATTTTAGCATTTCCATTTGAAGGAGTAATTATTATTTAGTGTGATAGTAAATGCTTCCTTCAATCAATTGTGTCCTTTCAGGAAAACTATGATATGTATGTGATTGAGAGCCTTTCTGTTTAGCTGAATTCAACTACAGTTGCTCTAACCCAAAATGGCATCGCCGAGCCGACCAAAAGGAAGTCGTCACCAATTCCTTTTAAATTATGCCTATAGTTTCATGGCTACCTTTCTTCCCTCTCTCAAAAACAGGTTTGATGAGAGAGAAAGAATAGTCTCCTTGAATGCTCTGTCTGTGGAGCGTGCTGTGACAAGCCCCCTGTATCAACTAGCCAGCCTCCACCTTCCCTGGTCTCTTCCCAGTTACTGGCTCCCGACAGAGTCCATCGATTGAATTCACAGCTAAAATGTCACTCTGTCCAAGCAGTGAGAGAGAGAGAGAGAGAGACAGAGCGACAGGGGGAGAGGGAGAGAGAGAGAGAGAGGGATGGAGAGAGAGGGAGAACATTGAGAAAAAGAGGGTGTCGGAGATAGAAAAGAGAGAGGTTGGGAGAAAGGGAGAGGAGAGAGACGATAGCATCTGGAGGGCCAGAAGGATTCAGATGGGAAATCTAATTTCCTTACCAAACACAGCAGTGGATGGGCAGAGGAACACCATGGTTACCCCTGATATATATATATATATATATATATATATATATATATATATATATATATATATATATATATATATATATATATATATACACACAATGTAACTCCAAGTCAATCACACTTCTGTGAAATCAAACTGTCCACTTAGGAAGCAACACTGATTGACAATAAATTTCACATGCTGTTGTGCAAATGGAATAGACACCAGGTGGAAATTATAGGCAATTAGCAAGACACCCCAAATAAAGGAGTGGTCGGCAGGTGGTGACCACAGACCACTTCTCAGTTCCTATGCTTCCTGGCTGATGTTTTGGTCACTTTTGAATGCTGGCGGTGCTTTCACTCTAGTGTTAGCATGAGACGGAGTCTACAACCCACACAAGTGGCTCAGGTAGTGCAGCTCATCCAGGATGGCACATCAATGCGAGCTGTGGCAAGAAGGTTTGCTGTGTCTGTCAGCGTAGTGTCCAGAGCATGGAGGCGCTACCAGGAGACAGGCCAGTACATCAGGAGACGTGGAGGAGGCCGTAGAAGGGCAACAACCCAGCAGCAGGACCGCTACCTCCGCCTTTGTGCAAGGAGGAGCAGGAGGAGCACTGACAGAGCCCTGCAAAATGACCTCCAGCAGGCCACAAATGTGCATGTGTCTGCTCAAACGGTCAGAAACAGACTCCATGAGGGTGGTATGAGGGCCCGACGTCCACAGGTGGGGGTTGTGCTTACAGCCCAACACCGTGCAGGACGTTTGGCATTTGCCAGAGAACACCAAGATTGGCAAATTCGCCACTGGCGCCCTGTGCTCTTCACAGATGAAAGCAGGTTCACACTGAGCACGTGACAGACGTGACAGAGTCTGGAGACGGTGTGGAGAACGTTCTGCTGCCTTCAACATCTTCCATCATGACCGGTTTGGCGGGTGGTCAGTCATGGTGCCCTCCATGTGCTCGCCAGAGGTAGCCTGACTGTCATTAGGTACCGAGATGAGATCCTCAGACCCCTTGTGAGATTATATGCTGGTGCGGTTGGCCCTGGGTTCCTCCTAATGCAAGACAATGCTAGACCTCATGTGGCTGGAGTGTGTCAGCAGTTCCTGCAAGAGGAAGGCATTGATGCTATGGACTGGCCCGCCCGTTCCCCAGACCTGAATCCAATTGAGCACATCTGGGACATCATGTCTCGCTCCACCACAGACTGTCCAGGAGTTGGCGGATGCTTTAGTCCAGGTCTGGGAGGAGATCCCTCAGGAGACCATCCGCCACCTCATCAGGAGCATGCCCAGGCGTTGTAGGGAGGTCATACAGGCACGTGGAGGCCACACACCCTACTGAGCCTAATTTTGACTTGTTTTAAGGACATTATATCAAAGTTGGATCAGCCTGTAGTGTGGTTTTCCACTTTAATTTTGAGTGTGACTCCAAATCCAGACCTCCATGGGTTGATAAATTTGATTTCCATTGATCATTTTTGTGTGATTTTGTTGTCAGCACATTCAACTATGTAAAGAAAAAAGTATTTAATAAGAATATTTCATTCATTCAGATCTAGGATGTGTTATTTTAGTGTTCCCTTAATTTTTTTGAGCAGTGTATAAATAAATATATATATATATATATATATATATATATATATATATATATATATATATATATTAGGCATAAACTAATACCACCATTCTGAATGTTGACACTGAATGAAAGTGGAACTCCCTCAACAAGATTTTGTTTTGCTAAATATGACAGACACACATCTGACCAAGGGCCATATGTATTGTATGGCTCTGATCATAATACTGTAAACACAGCCTTGGGTAGGTTACTTTCTAAATGTAATCCGTTACAGTTACTAGTTACCTGTCCAAAATTGTCATCAGTAACGTAACTTTTGGATTACGCAAACTCAGATTACCCAAATGCCGACAGCAGTTGCACCATTGGAAGACATAGCCTGGACTGTAGCCTACAAAAGTCTATTCCTGCTCTTTTCCCGCGATACACCAAATGTGTTTGATGTGCCATCATAGTGGTCTCTGACTTGTGGTCAGACTCGCTCAGGAGGAACAAACAAACAAACTTTTTTCAATGCTGATTTGAATGTCATTGAGAAAACAGAGAAGTGTTAAAGATTTTTTCCCGCAAGCATCCTTTCTGAATTTCAAAGTAATCTTCGAGGTAATCATCAAATTTTTCAAAATATCTATAATCTGATTACACTATTTTAGCTGGTAACAAAATGGATTACAGATACTGTTTTTTGTAATCCTTTACATGTAACGGATTACATGTACACGGACGACATGTAATCCGTTACTCACCAACACTGTGTATACCTTAAATACACTGAGTTTACAAAATATTAGGAACACCTTCCTAATATTAAGTTGCACCCCCTTTTTCCCTCAGAACAGCCTCAATTAGTTTGTGCATGAACTACAAGGTGTCAAAAGCGTTCCACAAGGATGCTGGCCCGTATTGACTCCAATGCTTCTCACAGTTGTGTCAAGTTGACTGGATGTCCTTTGGGTGGTGGACCATTCTTGATACATACAGGAAACTGTTGAGTGTGAAAAACCATCAGTGTTGCAGTTCTTGACACGCTCAAACTGGTGCACATGGCACCTACTACCATTACCTGTTCAAAGGCACTTCAAATCTTTTGTCTTGCCCATTCACTCACTGAATGGCACAGATACACAATCAATGTCTCAATTCTCAAGGCTTAAAAATCCTTCTTTAACCTGTCTCCTCCCCTTCATCTACACTGATGGAAGTGGATTTAACAGGTGACATAACAGGTGACATCAATAAGGGATCATAGCTCACCTGGTCAGTCTATGTCATGGAAAGAGCAGGTGTTTTTAATGTTTTCTACACTATAAATACAAAAGTATGTGGACACCCCTTCAAATTAGTGGATTCGGTTATTTCAGCCGAGCAGGTGTCCACATACTTTTGGGCATATATACACATTACATGACCAAAAGTATGTGGACACCTGCTCATCTATCATCTAATTTCAAAATCATGGGCATTAATATGGAGTTGGTCCCCCCTTTGCTTCTATAACAGTCTCCACCCTTCTGGGAAGGCTTTCCACTAGATTTTGGAACAATCCTGCGGGGACTTGCTTCCATTCAGCTACGAGAGCATTAGTGAGGTCAGGCATTGATGTTGGGCGATTATGCCTGGCTAGCAGTCGGTGTTCCAATTCATACCAAGGGTGTTCATTTGGGGTTGAGGTATGGGCTCTGTGCAGGCCAGTCAAGTTCTTCCACACCGATCTCGACAAACCATTTCTCAATGGACATCCCTTTGTGCATGGGGGCATTGTCATGCTGAAACAGGAAAGGACCTTCCCCAAACTGTTGCCACAAAGTTGGAAGCACAGAATCATCTAGAATGTCATTGTATGCTGTGGTATTAAGATTTCCCATCACTGGAACTAGCCCGAACCATGAACAACAGCCCCAGACCATTATTCCTCCTCCACCAAACGTTACAGTTGGCACTATGCATTCGGGCAGGTATCGTTCTCCTGACGACTACCAAACCCAGATTCGTCCGTCGGACTACCAGATGGTGAAGCGTGATTCATCACTCCAGAGAACACGTTTCCTCTGCTACAGAGTCCAATGGCGGTGAACGTTTCACCCCTCCAGCTGACACTTGCCATTGCGCATGGTGATCTTAGGCTTGTGTGCGGCTGCTCAGCCATGAAAACCCATTTCACAGATCTCCTGACGAACACTTCTTGTGCTGACATAGCTTCCAGAGGCCGTTTGGTACTCCTTAGTGAGTGCTGCAACCAAGGACAGATTATTTTTATGCACTTTAACACTCGTGGTCCCATTTTGTGGCCACAAGCTCACTCCACAATCCCCCGACCTCAACCAAATTGAGTAAAAGAAAAGCAGCCAACAAGTGCTAAGCATATGTGGGAACTCCATCAAGACCGTTGGAAAAGCATTCCAGGTGAAGCTGGTTGAGAGAATGCCAAGAGTGTGCAAAGCTATCATCAAGGCAACAAAACAAATAGTTTGATTTGTTTAACACTTTTTTGGTTACTACATGATTCCATATGTGTAATTTAATAGTTTTGATGTCTTCACTATTATTCTACAATGTAGAAAATAGTAAAAAATAAAGAAAAATACTTGAATGAGTAGGTAGGTGTGTGCAATCTTTTGACTGGCACTGTATATTCATGTATATAGAGTCAAGAAACAGCTTATTCTCTTAAAAAGTTCATAATGTCACGATTTCGAAACTACAGTGCATTCAGAAAGTATTCAGACCCCTTGACTTCTTCCAAATTTTGTTACGTTACAGCCTTATAATAAAATGGATGAAATATCTTTTTCCCTCATCAATCTACACACAATACCCCATAGTGACGAAGCGAAAATATGTTTTTGACTTTTTTGCAAATGTATTAAAAATAAAATTCAGAAATCCCTTATTTACGTAAGTATTCAGACCCTTTGCTATGAGACTCGAAATTGAGCTCAGGTGAATCCTGTTTCCATTGATTATCCTTGAGATGTTTCTACAACTTGATTGGAGTCCGCATGTGGTAAATTCAAATGATTGGACATGATTTGGAAAGGCACACACCTGTCTATTTAAGGTCTCACAGTTGACAATGCATGTCAGAGCAAAAACCAAGCCTTGAGGTCAAAGGAATTGCCCCATAGAGCTCCGAGACAGGATTGTGTCGAGGCACAGATCTGCAACATTGAAGGTCAGCAAGAATACAGTGGCTTCCTTCATTCTTAAATGGAAGAAGTTTGGAACCACTAAGACTCTTCCTAGAGCTGGCTGCCCAACCAAACTGAGAAATCGGGGAAGAAGGTCCTTGGTCAAGGAGGTGAACCCGATGGTCACTATGACAGAGCTCCAGAGTTCCTCTGTGGAGATGGGAGAACCTTCCAGAAGGACATCCATCTCTGCAGCACTCCACCAATCAGACCTTTATGGTAGAGTGGCCAGACGGAAGTCACTTCTCAGTAAAAGGCACTTGACAGCCTGCTTGGAGTTTGCCATGCTTCACCTTCCCTAAGGTGAAGCATGGTGGTGGCAGCATCATGCTCTGGGGATGTTTTTCAGTGGCAGGGACTGGGAGAGAGAGATCCTTGATGAAAACCTCAGGACCTCAGACTGTGGCGAAGGTTCACCAACGACCCTAAGTGCACAGCCAAGACAACACAGGATTGGCTTCGGGACAAGTCTCTGAATGTCCTTGAGTGGTCCAGCCAGAGCCCGGACTTGAACCCGATCGAACATCTCTGGAGAGACCTGAAAATAGCTGTGCAGCACTGCTCCCCATCCAACCTGACAGAGCTTGAGAGGATCTGCAGAGAAGAATGGGAGAAACTCCCCAAATACAGGTGTGCCAAGCTTGTAGCATCATACCCAAGAAGACTCGATACTGTAATTGCTGCCAAAGGTGCTTCAACAAAGTACTAAGGAAAGGGTCTGAATATTTTTAATACATTTGCACACAAAAAACCATCCTGTTTTTGCTTTGTCATTATGAGGTATTGTGTGTAGGTTGATGAGAAAGAAACAACAATTGAATTCATTTTAGAATAAGACTAACGTAACAAAATGTGGAAAAAGTCAAGGGGTCTGAATACTTTCCAAATGCACTGTATAATATATCTGATATACACTATTATTTTTTCAAAAAATCAAGGGGTCTGAATACTTTCCAAATGCACTATAATATATCTGATATACACTATTATTCTTTCAAAAAGTCTGCCTTTTCCAGTCTGCTTAGTGAACAACAGGGGAGGGTGACCTGGAAAGTTGAAAACCTCAAATTTCACAATCCAACATGTCCGCCAGTCCAGAAAATCCAATACGCGTAGCAGATGCCGCTAGAGTGCTACCACAACAGAGAATGGGCCACAAGAGAGGAACTATGACACAGGACACCCCTATGTCCCCTATTGCTCAAATGACAAGATCATATTCTGTTTCAAATGGCTGAATGATTGATTCACCCACCCTTTTCACTACTCCCCTCTCTCCCACTGTTTGTCTGCTCCCTTTCATTAATTAATAGAATATATACTATATTGTCCCTTTTGTCCCTTTTTTGATTTCAGCCTAATCTTAACCCTCCCCAAAATGCACACATCCACGTGTATCACACACACACAAGGCACAGGGTCAGCCATGGAGCAGCATCTATGGATATAGATTTATATATGTAGGTTTATAATAATTACATTAATTGATTGCATTTATATAACACCTTTCCAGATGCTCAAATCCTTGTAAGGGGGGGGGGGGGGGACATACCTCTGGAGCTATGCTGCAGTGTAGGGATATGCTACCTTACAAAAAATGCCTGAAATGCTTAATGGTGACATTTCAGGACAGGTGCAGGATCAACTCCAGTCTAAAATGGCCAATTGTTCTTTCTTTCTCTCCCAGGAGCGGTTTGAGGCCTTATTCAGGATCTATGACGAGCAGACGTCCTTCCAGATGTTCAAGAGCTTCAGGCGAGTCCGCATCAGCTTCAGCACTCCGGAGGCAGCCGCCCGCGCTCGTGTCGAGCTCCACGAGACCGAGTTCAACGGGAAGCAGCTCGAGCTTTACTTTGCCCAGGTGAGTGAACTCTTCCTGGTTTAAGGTTTGTTTTGCAATGGAAAACTAAAATGAATGTTTTTAAAGTCTAGATTGGATAGTCCCTCCATTTTTCAGTGTTTCTTTTTCAATTTGGTACCTAGTAAACACGACCCCAGGTGTTACAGAAGCCCCGTTTATACATAGTTCTAACATGCATCCTTTGTCCTGATTTTTTCCACATTCTGATTGTGCCCACATTTTCAGACAGGTGTAGACGATTAAAAGACGCATTGTGAACTGTTTGTGATCAGATCTTCCTGACCACTTCCGGAGGTAGTCAGGCACGCATTGTGTCTGGATATCTTACATGTGTAGATGGATCAGGACAGTAAAACCATTTAAGTCATCATTATCCCACCTTATAAAATCATTGACAGGTGGCACCATTGACTTATGCATCAATATGTATCTTAAAATAAATAAATAAATATTATTTTTGAAATAATAGCTGTAAAATAATTTGCATACAGGGAGGGACCAGGGAAATCTGGTCACAATCCAGACACTATTAAGCAACAAAGCCTCCTTCACTCACACCGCCAAACTTACCCTAGTAGTACGGACTATCCTACCGATCCTCGACTTCGCAAATTGGATGTAGTCTATCACAGTGCCATCCGTTTTGTTACCAAAGCGCCTTATACCACCCACCACTGCGACCTGTATGCTCTAGTCGGCTGGCCCTCGCTACATATTCGTCGCCAGACCCACTGGCTCCATGTCATCTATAAGTCTATGCTAGGTAAAGCTCCGCCTTATCTCAGCTCACTGGTCATGGTAACAACACCCACCCGTAGCACACGCTCCAGCAGGTATATCTCACTGGTCATCCCCAAAGCCAACACCTCCATTGGCCGTCTTTCCTTCCAGTTCTCTGCTGCCAGTAACTGGAACGAATTGCAAAAATCGCGGAAGCTGGAGACTTACATTTCCCTCACTAACTTTAAACATCAGCTATCTGAGCAGCTAACCGATCGCTGCAGGTGTACTTAGTCTTGGCCATAGTGGAGTTTGGAGTGTGACTGTTTGAGGTTGTGGACAGGTGTCTTTTATACTGATAACAAGTTCAAACAGGTGCCATTAATACAGGTAACGCCCTTAGGGGGTTCTACTATGCTATAAGGAATTGTTTTAAGAAGGTCATACCAAGGATAATTTTGCTTTGATTTTGAATTTTAAAATTCCTTTAAGTATAAAAAAAGTATGCTTTTTTATATAATTGGCTGACTGCTATTAGCCAATACAAACACATTGAATACATGGACTAACAGAATCTAAAGGAAATGTGTTGTGAAGTGTTTGTCCTCGATCTGAGAGATATAAGAAAGATCAGGAACCTTTTTTTTTTTTTTTTTTTTTTTTTTTTTACATGTACAGTTGAAGTCGGAAGTTTACATACACTTAGGTTGGAGTCATTAAAACTCGTTTTTCAACCACTCCACAAATGTATTGTTAACAAACTATAGTTTTGGCAAGTCGGTTAGGACATCTACTTTGTGCATGACACAAGTAATTTTTCCAACAATTGTTTACAGACAGATTATTTCACTTATAATTCACTGTATCCCAATTCCATTGGGTCAGAAGTTTACATACACTAAGTTGACTGTGCATTTAAACAGCCGTCATACCACTCAGGAAGGAGACGCGTTCTGGAGACGCATTCCTAGAGATGAACAAACTTTGGGAGGCTTGCATGCCGAAGAAGACCATCCCAACCGTGAAGCACGGGGGTGGCAGCATCATGTTGTGAGGGTGCTTTGCTGCAGGAGGACTGGTGCACTTCACAAAATAGGTGGCATCATGAGGCAGGAAAATTATGTGGATATCTTGAAGCAACATCAGTCAGGAAGTTAAAGCTTGGTTGCAAATGGGTCTTCCAAATGGACAATGACTCTAAGCATACTTCCAAAGTTGTGGCAAAATGGCTTAAGGACAACAAAGTCAAGGTATTGGAGTGGCCATCACAGTGCCCTGACCTAAATCCTATAGAAAATGTGTGTGCAGAACTGAAAAAGCGTGCTCTGTCAGGAGGAACGGGCCAAAATTCACCCAACTTATTGTGGGAAGCTTGTGGAAGGCTACCCGAAACGTTTGACCCAAGTTAAACAATTTAAAGGCAATGCTACCAAATACTAATTGAGTGAATGTGAACTTCTGACCCACTGGGAATGTGATGAAAGAAATGAAAGCTGAAGTAAATCATTCTCTCTACCATTATTCTGACATTTCATATTCTTAAAATAAAGTGGTGATCCTAACTGACCTAAGACAGGGATTTTTTACTCTGATTAAATGTCAGGAATTGTGAAAAACAGAGTTTAAATGTATTTGGCTAAGGTGTATGTAAACTTCTGACTTCAACTGTATTTATCCCCATATTTCTAGCACTAAACAGTCTCCATACAGTGGGGCAAAAAAGTATTTTGTCAGCCACCAATTGTGCAAGTTCTCCCACTTAAAAAGATGAGAGACGCCTGTAATTTTCATCATAGGTACACTTCAACTATGACTGGCAAAATGAGAAAAAAAAATCCTGAAAATCACATTGTAGGTTTTTTAATGAGTTTATTTGCAAATTATTGTGGAAAATAAGTATTTGGTCACCTAAAAACAAGCAAGATTTCTGGTTCTCACAAACCTGTAACTTCTTCTTTAAGAAGCTCCTCTGTCCTCCACTCGTTACCTGTATTAATGGCACCTGTTTGAACTTGTTATCAGTATAAAAGACACCTGTCCACAACCTCAAACAGTCACACTCCAAACTACACTATGGCCAAGACCAAAGAGCTGTCAAAGGACACCAGAAACAAAATTGTAGACCTGCACCAGGCTGGGAAGACTGAATCTGCAATAGGTAAGCAGCTTGGTTTGAAGAAATCAACTGTGGGAGCAATTATTAGGAAATGGAAGACATACAAGACCACTGATAATCTCCCTCGATCTGGGGCTCCTCGCAAGATCTCACCCCGTGGGGTCAAAATGATCACAAGAACGGTGAGCAAAAATCCCAGAACCACACGGGGGGACCTAGTGAATGACCTGCAGAGAGCTGGGACCAAAGTAACAAAGCCTATCGTCAGTAACACACTACGCCGCCAGGGACTCAAATCCTGCAGTGTCAGACGTACAATATATATACAAAAGTATGTGGACTCCCCTTCAAATTAGTGGATTTGGCTATTTCAGCCAGTATAAAATTGAGCAATCTCCATAGACAACCATTATCAGCAGAATGGCCTCACTGAAGAGCTCAGTGATTCTGGAAGCAAAGCACAAGAACTGTTCGTTGGTAACTTAATGTAAACTTCATGTTCGTGAGAGTCTTCCCTTTCGATAGAGTAGTCATAATTGTTTGTAGGCCAAACAGTTCCGGATGCAAAAAATGATTTTGTGATAAGACCTATATTCTGGATAACTCATGGTCTGACAAACACCGCTCTAGCTCTGTCAGATTTCACCGCAGATGCGGAAGTGTGACTCATCCAATGCATAGAAATAGATATCTCTAGCTTAAACTGACAGATTTTTTTATGGGGATTTATGTATTATACTAATTATACTGAACAAAAATATAAACGCAAAATGTAAAGTGTTGGTCCCATGTTTCATGAGCTGAAATAAAAGATCCCAGAAATGTTTCCATACGCACACAAAGCTTATTTCTCTCATATTTTGGGGACACATTTGTTTACATTCCTGTTAGTGAGCATTTTTCCTTTGCCAAGATAATCCATCCACCAGGTGGCATATCAAGAAGCTGATTAAACGGCATGATCATTATACAGGTGCTCCTTGTGCTGGTGACAATAAAAGACCACTCTAAAATGTGCAGTTTTGTCACACAACACTATGCCACAGATGTCTCAAGATTTGAGGGAGCATGCAATTGGCATGCTGACTGCAAGAATGTCCACCATAGCTGTTGCCAGAGAATTCAATGTTCATTTCTCTACCATAAGCCGCCTCAAATGTAGTTTTAGAGAATTTGGCAGTACATCCAACTGGCCTCACAACCGCAGACCACGTGTAACCACGCCAGCCCACCTCCACATCTGGCTTATTCACCTGCGGGATAGTCTGAGACCAACCACCAGGACAGCTGATAAAACTGAGGAGTATTTTGTGACTTCACACTCCAGACCGGACACCGGGGGCCTGCACTTACATTTTACACTTTAGTAATCAAGCAGACTCTCTCATCCAGAAGACTTATAGGGTTGAGATTTTTCACCTAGTCGGCTCTGGGATTCTTACTAGCGACCTTTTGGTTTCTGGCCCAACGCTCTTAACCGCTAGGCTACCTGCCACACGTCAGTACACTGTATCCTCAGGTACATACCTTACTTTACTGTACTCTCCAACGCTGTGTGAGGAAGTGATTTGCTCATCCCAAATGTTCACACCGTCCATGGCCCGACAACAAAAACCATACACTCTGTTATTGTGAATGCGCTTTCTGTAATTGTTGTAATCAACTGCTTAGAGTGATCAAATCGTCCAGAACAAATGTGATCACTATATGTGGAGTGCAATGTACTACGAAGATAGAGCCGGCACATGCCATTGGCAGCTGCTCCCATTAAGTACTTTCCCAAGTACTTTATTTGCACTGGTTCCACGAGAGAGATGTTTCATATGCAAGATACAAGACAGATAGCCTTGTGGTGCAGGTTGAATCAAAGCACTCGGGAGCAGCATATTTGTGTGCAGCCTTTCTTTCTCTATTTCTATACTGTACTCTCCCCATTGAGAATGTAGTGGCCTCTGAGCGAGACCTGACCTCGTCCTCCACTCACAATGGGTTCAGGTCCCTCAGTCTGAGGTTTTTCTGAAGCGTTGTCATTAATTCCACATTTTTTCCCTTTTGTGTCATTGCAAGTGTGTGTGTCTTTGTATGCCTCTCTACAGGCATTGTGTGCGTGAGTGTGTTCTGTGTTTGTGCGTGAGAGTGTGTAGTCGGGCATGCGTCCTTGTGTGTATTGTGTGTGTGTGTGTGTGAATGAGTGAGTGGGTTCTGCTAATGACTATGCTCCTTGGTTGTGCTCAGCATGTGTTTGTTCTGAGTGTGTTTTCTACGTGGGTGGGCCGCTAAGGGGACTAACCATGTCACAACTTCCGCCGAAATCGGTTCCTCTCCTTGTTTGGGCGGCGTTCGGCGGTCGACGTCACCGGTTTTCTAGCCATCGCCGATCCACCTTCCATTTTCCATTTGTTTTGTCTTGTTTTCCCACATTTCGTGACGTGTATATAACCCTCTGTTCCCGCCATGTCTGTGTGTGGAATTGTTTGTTGTAGTGTTTTGTTAATTGAGCAGACAAGAAGCTCTTATTTTCCAAGGCCTTATCACAGTCAAGACAAACCTATTTTATCGTTAAAAAAAACAAACATGATGTAATATAACAGAATAAAATAGAACATACTTTTTTTTTTCTCCAAATTAAACAAGTTGCCAGTGCGATGTGATATGCATCTCGCGCGTCTGGAACATTCTTTCTCACGGGGTGATCATTTGAAGCAGGGCTCAGTTTGGTGAGTTGAAAGACAATTTTTTTTTCAAGGTTACAAACCAAAATGTGTCTACAGTTCGATTTAGTTTATTCTGCCTGTTCAAAAAGGATGAACAATTACACATTGAACACTGCATGATTATGAATTACCTATGTAGGCCTATGCTTAATGATTCTGATAAAAAAATACACTGTCTTTATCAAACTAGATTTTTTGCTTATTTTCAGTGTGGAATCTGTCTATTGAGTTATAGCCGAGGCTAACCAATCGGGAAATGGCACTAGCAGTTGGCAAAGTAGCCTAAGAGGAAAATAGACAGGAAGCAATTATTCCAAAACTGCAGCTCATTGTTGGAACACATATTTTCCTACTTCAATCAACCAGTCCATTTTCAATTTGTGATGAAACTGTCGTTATTTGGCAAGGTTGTGTAGCTTGTGTAGTATCCCATCAGTTAGATGCATTTATCTCTGTATGCGTAACAGGAGCTTGTGTGTGCACTCAGCACACGTGTGTAGAAGGAGCGGTCGGAACGCAATTGAGTGAATGAGACATGGAAGGGGAAAGGAAATGTAGGGAGAAGAACTGTCTAATGCTTGGCTTGGTTTCTTTTTTTTTTTGTGCTCTGCAAATGCACATGTACAAATGGAACACTAGAGTCAAAGCAAATTAACATCGTCTTCAAGACAAAATGCATTTTTTTCAGACAGGCACTAAGCACATTCCACCAAATAATTATACAGTATTTGAAAATAAATGTGATCTCAGGTTAAAAAAAATCAAACTTTCGTTCGAGTACTCTATTACTCTTGTCCATCCCTACATCGAGTGCGTGTATTATATAGATATGATCCAGTACATAGTGTTCCAACAGGAAGAGCCAACAGGAAGAGAACACAGTGTGCTTCCTATACAACAGCAGCCGGGGTGTATTCATTAATGCACAACGTATCTTTAATGTTTTCTACTTTAATGTTTCCAGCATTGAAATGTTTTAAAAATTTTCCATGGTGTGTCCAAATGAACATGATCCGTTCTGACATGCCCCCCTGTCTCCTCTCCTCCTCTCTCCCCCTCTATAGGTTCAGAACTCTGGGGAGGACATAGACAAGTCGTACCTGGCCCCTCCCGCGCCCGTCAAACAGTTCCTCATCTCGCCCCCCGCCTCGCCGGCCGTGGGCTGGAGCCAGAGCGAAGACGCAACGCCCGTCATCAACTACGACCTGCTGTGTGCTGTGGCCAAGCTAGGCCCAGGTCAGTACACACACACACTTTACACACACTCTTGTGCACACACACACACACGGACACAGACATATAAATACATATATAGACACATACACAAATGCACACACACCACACTCTACCCTTTTATAAACATTTACTCAAATTGTTAACTGAACTGAGTTCACCAGCTTTATCTGCTGTGGTATCGTGAGAATCATAGGACAACAGTAAGGTCACAAGAAGGGCACCAATTAGCATTCAAGCATACAATTGCTTTGTGCGGCATGCTGGGTGGTTGACTAAGTATGAATGTCCATCAGAAAAAGAGATTCATCCTCAGACTATATATTACATTATGTTCCCTCATGCCTCTCTGTTATGGCATCCACACTTCTCTGTCTCTCTGGCTGAGTAAAGGGCTAGCGTTTGCAGGCAGGCGGTGACCTTTGAGAGATGCCAGCCATATCAAACAGGGAGTAATGACACCTGTGTTTGGCGTAATGACACCTGTGTTGGAGTAATGACACCCGTGTTCTTTCATACTGGGGTCAGGAGGGTCACATGGTTTACTAGGTCACCAAGCTCCCAGGATTCTTCACTGTGTGCGTCCCAGTAACATGTCCTTTCTCCTGATGTTTGCGCTCATACACAACTCCCCACAAATGTTAATGAAGGGAAGGGAACCAACAATTTGCACACTTCAGGAGGAAGGACATATTCATTGTTAATGATGCTAAAGACCGTTGTCATCTGTAAAAAGGAGACCCTTCTAAGATATGGTCGTCAGTTACACCATAATATGTTTTTAATAGGCCCACGTGACCTGATCCAAGAAAAACTCCTGGCCTGTTGTCAGGAAAAGGTCTGGTGCCTAGTTATATTATAGGTGTGTGTTCTTCACTCTACATGTGTGTCAATAAGTTTGTGTGTGAAGTGTCTTTTCATCCAGACATCAGGACATGCAGTACCATTTTGAGTGCTTCTCTTATAGTCTACCAGGGAACATTAAGGGCTGTTAAACGAGATATAGCCTATGCCATTTAGCCTCTGACATGGCTTAATTTCAAATGCACCAACACAACCCCCTCTAATGCATTACAAGAACAATCATGATTCCTACATTACATGATTTACCATGTTGAAGCCCAGACCACCGCTGCACTCACTGTTACTATGGTAACAGGAGGAGGCATCAGGAAATAGAGCTGACGCTTGTTTGGGCTTCTTTAGCCTGCCTCGGATTCAGATTAGTGCTTTGCTGCAGTGTGGCACCCTAGCACTCTCTGCTGGCCGCCTATGGTAGTGACCTTCCCGGGACAAAATAGGGCCTTGTTTTTCCTGTCAGACAGTGGTGTGGGAAACCTCTTATCACGTTTCCCTCTGCCCTGTCTGGTCTTCATGGCAACCGTGATACAATCTGCATGCGTATTTGAGGGCAGTTGTGATGTGAGCATTGGTGTTGCCTAGTCGGTATTAAATAGAACATTGAGGCACTGCCCACCTATGGGAAAACAACATGTGGTTACCTTGGTTACCCAATTGGCTCACAGCAAAAACAAACAATCTTTTTCAGACACAATTCTCTTGTTTTATGCTTGTTTTAGTCAATAACAAAACTACATTTAAGAAATGTACAACATGTCTAGATTACTTTTCAACATTGCCTGCTCCCAAGCATTTTCACTACTTAGAAATATTTAATATTGTAGGGCTTTCTTCATGCCCCTTTTCATGACGGTGCTAACATTAAGCCACGTGAGGGCTTCCTTCATGCCCCTTTTCATGATGGTGCTAACATTAAGCCACGTGAGGGCTTCCTTCATGCCCCTTTTCATGATGGTGCTAACATTAAGCCACGTGAGGGCTTCCTTCATGCCCCTTTTCATGACGGTGCTAACATTAAGCCACGTGAGGGCTTCCTTCATGCCCCTTTCCAGGTCAGTGTCAATAAGGTACAGAACAGCAGGCAGGGTCAGGACAGGCAGAAAGGTCAGAACCGACGAACTGGCAACAGACAAACAGAGAACACAGGTATAAATGCACTGGAGATAATGAGGAAGATGGGCAACACCTGGAGGGGGGTGGAGACAAGCACAAAGACAGGTGAGACAGATCAGGGTGTGAAAGTACCCTACAATTACATCTGCAACCATGTGCATGTGAGTAATAAACTCATCTAAAAACGAATATATTCTAATCTAGCCAAGACCAACAACACAAACATAAAGACTATAAAGCTACAAGTAGTAAGTGGAGTTACAAACAGACTATACTAAACAAGCTATGATTAAATGTTTTCCACACACATAGCTATGTATAATACACGCACTCTTCCACACCGAATAGCTTGAAGCCAGAAGGCTATTCTCGTAGGCTCTATTTCCTTACGTGGACGCATTGCGAACCAATGGTCAGGATTTTTTTACCTGTTTACACTCACATTGAACAACCCAGCAGCTTTTCTGGAAGTTTTGTCAATTCTGTATAGCAAAAGATCGACGACGGAAGTTGGCTCTTTTACAATGGGGGTCAATGGGAAAGAATGTCTGTTTTTCCAAATTTGTGGGCGTGGTTGAGGAGAATTCCTTCTTATGACACGAATACCGAAGTATATAAAATCTTGATATCTGTATTATTCCACCTCTATTTGATATATTATACTGGCTGTATATTTTAAGAATCATATAACGTTAGTAACATTTGTTCCATGCCATATAACATTTATAACGTGTTATATATTCTCTAGTAGCCAATTCTCTAGTTGTTTGGCACATGATAGCAACAGACAGTTTGATCCTATCCTATCTTGCAGTACATTTCATTAGGCTGCAGCCAGCCAGTGTTGCAACAACTGATAGCATTGGCCATTGGGAACCACCGGTCATTGCAGGGGAGTTCCGTCTGTCAGGAAGGGTCTTACATGGACCCCTGAAGAGTTCTACCTGGAACCAAAAGGGGTTCTTCAAAGAGTTATCTTATGGGGACAGCTGAAGAACCGTTTTAGGTTCTAGAGAGAACCATTTTTTTCCTGGCTTTTGCATCTGTTCCTGGAGTGGGTTGACTCGCTTCAATCTGCTTCAGTGGGAGATCCGACATTCAGGGGCTTATCTAATCAAAATATTTAAACTGGAATGCTGATGTAGGCCTGTTGATGCATGTGTAGCACTGTAAAGGCAAATAAAGTCTGGTATATTAGTCTCTCTTTTTTTCTCTCTCCCTCACTCTCTTTCTCTCCCTCCCTGTCTCTCTCCTCCCCCCCTCCATCCTTCCCTCCCCACTCCCTCTCTAGGGGAGAATTATGAGCTGCACGCGGGCACGGAGTCGACCCCCAGTGTGGTCGTGCAGGTGTGCGACAGTGACGCCGAAGACGACAACAACGCCGAAGCGCGCCCCAAGCAGAAACAGCAGATTGTCCAAACCCGGCGCCCCGACGGACCACCGCAAGTCCTCAACTAGGACCCTCCACTTCGGACCCCACTCCTACGACCCCCCAAAACACACACCTAGACCTGTCTTCTCTGTCTCTGCACTCGCAGAGACACAACGAGACAACGCCCCTCATTTCAATTCAACCAAAAACAAACAAACGACAAACATTTGGTGGTGTTTGTGGACGGAGCGTGGCTATTGGATGGAATGAGGCGGCCTGGCCTGTATGGATGATGGAGGATGGATGAGATTCACACGCACACTCATCACACTCAAAAGGAAAGAGAGGGAGGGATAACGGAACCCTTGACCCTTACTCAGCCAGGGGTGGTAATGTAACACCGTGTCCCCCCTAAAGCAGGCACACTGTCATAGAATCATACACTCAGCTCTCATATGTGCTAGTACTGTAGTAGTTCCGCTAGTCTGACCTCTCCTTCTTCATTCCTTCATTTCCGTCATCGGTTAGTTGTGTGCAATGGACTTCGGGGACATGCAATACCTCCGAAGAGAGATTTTGGTTGTTTACATCGGTTCTTCTTCTGCTCTTTTATCATATCAGCCGATTGGTTGTTTCTGCTATCACAGGAATCAGGAGTGATTGCCTGGTATTCCTCTCGTCTGCATGTATATATGAGTTCTTATGAGAAAAATACTTACTACAGAGACTCAAACACTAAACTACTGTACGAAGCAAAGGAACCTATCGAGGTCACACACGACATAACAAAAGGTCGCCATGTGGTAACAACAAAGTTGCGGTGGTGTTTGCACTTTCTTTTTTTGGTTCTGCTTCTGTCCTTTTTTTTTTAAATCAGAGATGTGTATGTTGGTTTTTGCTGAACTAGATGTGTGTTCTTCCTCTTAACATGTATTTGATACCACAAACAATCGTTTTTTTTGCATGCTTACTTACTATAGTCGGCAGCTGAGGCGTTTTATACTGGTCCAGACGACAGGGAAATGGAATGACGCTTTTGACGACACGCATATCTATAATTTTATAGTGTCAAGTGAGAGGGGAGAGGCTGGCTGAGCAAGATATAAGACTGAGAGTGAAACGAAACCTTTACAGTGTGAGTAAAGGCCTAAGAGTAGGTCTCTCTCTTAAAGCCTAATAGTTGGGCTTTTAGGATAGGAGTAAAAGCTAGCGTTAATCTTCAAGAGTGTTGATGTTTTTTCAGGGGGCATTTTTATGATTCCCATCTTTCCGGTAATGGTTTTTGGTTCTTGTTATGATATCAACCCAGTTTATATATATATATATATATATATATATGTTTTTCTTCTTCTGAGACCTATATTGCTCGTTTTGCACTGAAAATCTCGAGATCTCTGGAGCTACACTGAAGGAATGTCCTGAATTTCCTCTGTCAGCTCTTGAGAGTTTAAGGCCGCTTCTTCGTTCTCGCTGTAAATAGCTGAATAGTCAGTAGGTTGAAATAGTCCATTAGGTTTTAATGATTGACATTAAGCGTTGCTGAGAAAGTGAAAATTGTTAATTGGCCTCCTTGCCTCTGGAGATATCAACCAACGCCTTCGTCTCACCTTGCAGTCACAACACGAATCATTGGAAACTCAAGAAACTTAAGAGAAAGCATTGATTTGATTCACTCCAATTTGGAATACTGCTGCATTCACAGTTGTTACTTTCCTCCTCCAAAAAAAAGCTATTACCAACTCCTAAATAAATAAAGTGTGCTTTTAGCCATTTAGCCAATCATTTTAGGAGTAACTATTTCCAGAATGTTTGATTTTTCTCCCCACTATGCACCTTGAATAAAAGAATATGTGATGCCAAGTGTCTGTCATTACAATGATTTCATGCCATAAAAAGTCCTTATGTTTTTGTTTTGTCACAGAAACATATTCCATGTAGTGAGACTGTCGAATACAGACTATTCCATGTTGAGTCCTTGATTTTATTCCCATCATGAAAAGGTGTTTTGAATCTAGTCAGGGTTTTTTTCTTCTAAATTAAAGCCCAACCATTGAGGTGGAGTGTTCAAGTGTTCAATACAGTACATTTGGCCTCAGTGGTGAACGTAAACCTTCTCCGTGTTAGATAGCATTAAAAATGCATTATGGTCTCTGCATGCGAGCACTTTTTCTGCATTTTCTTTTTTATCCTTGTAAGATGAGAGAACGCTCCTCATCGACATTCTTTTTGTCTGTTATTTTTTTATCTTCTGTTTTTCAAGATGAACACCTGGGAAGCCTTCTCACCAACAGAGCAGTGTGAGTCCCGACTCTCAAATTATCTGAATTCCACCTCTCGCTAATGGGGTTTTGAAGGCTCGGGAGTCCTTTGGATATAAGTGTACCACTGAATAGGTGTGGAAGGAAGAACAGGGAAACTTGTCTTTTGACAGGATAGATGGTTGCAACCACAGAACGAATGTGTGTTTTTTGTTTCAGGGCTTGTCTCTGGAACATACTTCCATGTGCAAAGCGTTGTCCTTTCAGAGGTGACTTCTAAAAACGAAGCCGGCAGCAAGTGTTGAAACGCACCATAATGGCATAAGCAGTTTTTAGTTGTGCTGACTGGTGAAAATATTGATGATTGATGACAATGACGATGATTATGTTGATGATGCTTATCTGATGTTTTTTACAGTCTTTGAAACTGGGTGCATTTTTGGTCACTGTTGAAAAGAGAAAAAGTATATTTATGTATATATGCCAAGTGTTTTTGTTGCCGAGACCAGTTCCAGCGTGCATCACAAAAAATTGTGGCTTCTACTTTTATGTTGATGTAAAGATTTTAAAAAACGAAGTCCTGAAATGCTCGATCAAATCAATTCTCATTGCGTCGTGTTGAAAATTGACTCTGTTTGAATGTTTTTTTGGAAAGTCTACAATACAACAAGGTCAATACCGTCCGTTATTGTTGTATACTGTTCTGTTGAAATCTGAATATTGTGTATTGTACTGTAGTTATCCAAAAAACAAAGTAGCAATCAAGCAATAATTTACAGTTATATACTGGTATCTGTATTTCATGTTATGTACTAATTTCCAGAGTGGTTTTCTCTGACTGTTACAACAGTACTTGCTTATTTGTGTAGTATGATTGTCATTTGTTTCACATAGAGAAATATATAAAGAACTATTCTTAAAGAAGTCTGGAGTTTGTGTGTTTTTTAAGTTCCGGTATGATGTATTTTTTCCTCTTGCTCTGAATGTACCTTCAAATATTTGACATATAGTATAGTACTTGTACTATATACTACCAGTGGTGGGAAAAGTACCCAATTATCATACTTGAGTAAAAGTAAAGATACCTTAAAATAAAATGATTCAAGTAAAAATGAAAGTCACCCAGTAAAATGCTAGTTCAGAAAAAGTAAAAAAGTATTTGTTTTTAAATATACTTAAGTTTTAAAAGTAAATGTAATTGCTAGAATATACTTAAGTATCAAAAGTAAAAGCATAAATCATTCCAAATTCCTTATATTAAGCAAACCAGACAGCATCATTTTCTTTTTTTTCTTTTTATTTACTGATAGCCACTCCAACATCATTTACAAACAAAGCATTTGTGTTTAGTGAGTCCGTCAGATCAGAGGCAGTAGAGATTACCAGGGATGTTCTCTTGATAACTGAATTGGACCATTTTCCTGTCCTACTAAGCATTCAAAGTGTAACAATTATTTTAGGGTGTCAGGGAAAATGTATGGAGTTAAAAGTACATTAGGACTGTAGTGAAGTAAAAGTTGTCAAAAATATAAATAGTAAAGTACAGATACCCCAGGAAACGATTTAAGTTAAGTAGTACTTTAAAGTATTTTTACTTAAGTACTTTACACCGCTGTACAGTATACTACTAAACTCTAGTACTACTGCAAATATACTGCTACAAGTATAACGTGAAAGATGGATCACATTTCATGTTTTGAACCAGTAGCTGCTGCACAGACAGTCAACAGTGCCAACTGTTCTCTTGTTTGAAGGTCAATATTGTCATGGTTAACCTTTTCAATCGCTTTCATACTTAACAGTTAGTTAGCCCGTTACCCGAATGTCTTTTCTAAAGTGACTGAATTCACAATGGATTGATTACTCTAAAGCTGAACATCAAAAAGTCTTTAGCACTGCAGTGCAGTGTCTGGTAGAACTATCCGGATGACTCAGTCTTTTTAAACCTTGTTGTATCAACACTGTCATGAATGAAACAATAACTTTTTTTAGATTCAATTCATATTCAGATACATTTCCCAACACATTTTTCACAGAAGGATTTTTCACAGATGCTCAATTCACAGGAAGAAATATGTATGTAAACAAATCTGTCCTACTTGTTACATGTAATGGGTATGATTGGTCTGGCTACTGTTCTTAATAGTGAACACTGCTTTAACCTATGTTTGATCAAAAGCGTAAAAAGGCTGCTAAAAGCTATAGCGTTTCATTTTACATCACAGCTCAAAATAAAGTGGTGTTAACATGGTAATAGTATGGTAACACGTTAGAGTTTACATTATATTGCCCAGGTACACCTTCATTTCGGTGTAATTCTATTCTTGTTTTAGGGTAATACCCCATACAGTGCCTTCAGAAACTACTCACACCCCTTTACTTTTCCCAAATGTTACTGTTACAGCCTGAATTAAACATTTACTACATTTAGATGTTGTGTCACCGATCAACACACAATACCCCATCATGTAAAAGTGGATTTTTGTTGTTGTTGAATTTTTTTAAAGCAAATGATTTAAAAAAGTATTCAACCCCTTTGTTATGGCAAGCCTAAATAAGTTTTACAAACATTTGCTTAAAGGAAAGATAAGCCCATTTTTAATGTTATATTGTTTTTGTGCATCTCTGAGCTATGTTCTATTGATTCCTTGTGTCATTTCATGTTTTTATGTACATCGTACCTATTGCCATTCAAGCAGGCAGAATATAGCCGGTATGCTTGAACAGGGTTGGATACACACATGAAAACATGAAATGAGCCGGGGAATCGATAGAACATTTCTCAGAGATGCACAAAAACAATATAAAACATTCAAAATGGGTGAATCTTTCCTTTAACAAACCACAAGTTCCAAACCAGAAGCCGCGTTTTCACTGCTCCAGAGTCCAATGGCGGCAAACTTTATACCTCTCCAGCCGACGCTTGGCATTGCGCATGGTGATCTTAAGCTTGTGTGCGGCTGCTCGGCCATGGAAACCCATGGCCGAGCAGTCCCAGATGAACAGTTGTTGTTGTGGTGATGTTGCTTCCGGAGGCAGTTTGGAACTCGGTAGTGAGTGTTGCAACCGAGGTCATACGATATGTACACCCTTCAGCACTCAGCGGTCTTGTTCTGTGAGCTTGTGCGGCCTACCACTTCGCGGCTGCTCCTAGACATTTCCACTTAAGAATAACATTTGACTGGGGCAGCTCTAGCAGGGCAGACATTTTACGAACTGACTTGTTGGAAAGGTTGTATCCTATGATGGTGCCACATTGAAAGTCACTGAGCTCTTCAGTAAGGCCATTCTACTGCCAATATTTGTCTAAGTAGATTGCATGGCTTTGTGCTCAATTTGATACACCTGTCAGCAACGGTTGTGGATGAAATAGCCAAATCCACTAATTTGAAGGTGTGTCCACATAGGTTTGTATATAGTGTATATATATGGTTCCTTCCTAGGTTCCTGCCTTTCTAGGGAGTTTTATATATATATATATATATATATATATATATATATATATATATATATATATATATGTAATTGAAAAAAATTATGATGGGCAAATATTGCACAATCAAGGTGTGCAAAGTTCTTACAGACTTACCCAAAAGGATTCACAGCTGTAATCGCTGCCAAAGGTGTTTCTAACATGTATTGACTCAGGGGGGTGAATACTTATCTAATCAAGACACACTGAGTATACTAAACATTAAGAACACCTGCTCTTTCCCTGACAAACTAACAAACTGACCAGATGAATCCAGGTGAAAGCTATGATCTCTTATTGATGTCAGTTGTTAAATCCACTTCAATTAGTGTAGATGACAGGAAGGAGTTTTAAGTATTGAGACAATTGAGACATGGATTGTGTATGTGTGCCATTCAGAGGGTGACCAGGCAAGACAAAATATGTAAGTGCCTTTGAACGTGTATTAGGTGCCAGGCGCACTGGTTTGTGTCAAGAACTGCTGCTGGGTTATTCACGCTCAACAGTTTCCTGTGTGTTCAAGAATGGTCCAACAGCCAACTTGACCAAACTGTGGGAAGCACAGGGGATGCAACTCAATAGGTCAAATCAAATTGAATTTGTCACATGCACCGAATACAACAGGTATTACAGTGGACCACCATCCCTTGTTTGTAAACGCAAGCGTAACGAACTTCATTCTCGCCTTGACCATCAGAGTAGTTGCAGTCACGCTTGTTACGCACAGCAGTGTTTTGGAAAGTAGTATTTTGGAAAGTATTTTTTCAACGATTTCATTGAAGATATATATCGAATAAATCAGGAAAAGCGAAGTCCAAGTCTAAGTATACAGATTTGCACCAGATTATAGAAGAGATTGATCGGGAAAGTGAGACAGATTTTTTTGTTTGAGGAATCTTTGAGTGTTATGATTCAAACATTGAGGAGCTGTTTCTGCAAGGACAGGACGTACTTCTGTACGGGTAAGTACTAATGCCGTTTTATGAAATATAAATATATATACAATATATACATTTTTTGCAATTTGCAATTTGCAATGAAATGTGTGATGAAATGTGTAAAGTACATATTGGCCATAGTGTGTGTGTGTGTGTGTGTGTGTGTGTGTGTGTGTGTGTGTGTGTGTGTGTGTGTGTGTGTGTGTGTGTGTGTGTGTGTGTGTGTGTGTGTGTGTGTGTGTGTGTGTGTGTGTGTGTGTGTGTGTGTGTGTGTGTGCGTGCGTGCGTGTGTGCTCAAAAAAATTAAGGGAACACTAAAATAACACATCCTAGATCTGAATGAATGAAATATTCTAAATACTTTTTTCTTTACATAGTTGAATGTGCTGACAACAAAATCACACAACAATTATCAATATATATTCCATTTTTTATTCAAATGGAATGGAGTAGAACAGCAAACACACACATGGCCACTGCGCCTGCTACTCCTCTCCATTTCCATATGAAAAAGCCATTGGGTGCTGTTGGGGGGAGGGCAGGCCCACAACAATGGCCGGAGTTGAATGGAACAGCACTTCACCTTAGCGACTGTTCCCTCTGCTCTATACAATACATATCTGTTTATTTTATGTGATGATAAAAGGCTCATACAATACAAATATTTTTTTAAAGGTTTTCTTTCACAGTGATAGCAACTCTGACTGGGAACCCCCGGTGCCAAGCTTCCCGCTCTACCTCTGCCCCCTCTACTTCTGCCTCCAGTGGTGTTCATATGCCACAGTTCATTACTGCAGGCATGACTGTGCCTCCGGGCCAAAAGGGCACAGCATGGAGGCGTCGTTGTGTTCTGTGTCACATGAAGTCCCCCATCACCTGCACCACTTGTTCAGTTTGCCTCTGCTTTACATCAGAAAGAGACTGCTATGGGACATGGCACAGGCAGCAAAATATTGTGTGGAGGACTTCCAAACGGTCTACCCATGTTTTTTTTCTAATATTTTTAAAACATTTTAATATTGTTTTTGTGTGTGTTAGAATTGCCTTTTGATATGTTGTATATAGTTATAGGTCATTTCACCAATTCGGCCACTTGGGTACATTTGGGCAACTTGTGTGGGACACCTGGGTGACTTCATGCTAAATGTCATGTAGCTCGCCCATTCCTGAAGTTATCAGTCTGAAACTTTGCACACCTACAGTTGCCCTCTTGTGTTATCCATCAAAATGATCTCCAGCGTCCTATCTGACTGTGTGGCTATTCTAATACATGTGAAAGATGATACTACAACAATAAAAAACAGAAAACGTATGCTCTTTCTTTCACTTTTCTTCCACCAGATCTACTGTGTTATATTCTCCTACATTCAATTAAGGTACTAGGGGGCAGTATTTTCATTTTGGAAAAAAAAACGTTCCCGTTTTAAACGGGATATTTTGTCAGAAAAAGATGCTAGAATATGCATATGCAATTGCAAACAGCTTTGGATAGAAAACACTCTAACGTTTCCAAAACTGTAAAGATATTGTCTGTGAGTATAACAGAACTGATGTTGCAGGCGAAAGCCTGAGAAAAATCCAATCCGGAAGTGCCCCAGGTTTTGAAAGCGCTGCGTTCCAATGACTCCCTATTCAGCTGTGAATGTACCATCAACGAGCTTACGCTTTCTACGTATTCCCCAAGGTGTCTACAGCATTGTGACGTAGTTTTACGCATTTCTGTTGAAGAATAGCCGTAGGTGGCCACATTGCGTAAGTGGTCACATGGTGGTTTCGAGAGAGATTCTCGCGTAAAATACAGAGGTAGCCATTACTCCAATCGGTCCTAGTGAAAAATGAATTGTCCCGATGGATATATTATCGAATCGATATTAGAAAAGCACCTCGAGGATGGATTCTAAACAACGTTTGCTATGTTTCTGTCAATATTATGGAGCTAATTTTGAATATTTTTCGGCGTTGTGGTGACTGCAATTTCCGGGCAATTTCTCAGCCAAACGTGAAGAACAAACGTAGCTATTTCGTCTACAAAAATGATCTTTTGGGAAAAAATGAACTTTGGCTGTCTACCTGGGAGTCTCGTTAGTGAAAATATCCGAAGTTCATCAAAGGTAAACAATTTAATTTGATTGCTTTTCTAATTTCCGTGACAAGGTTGCCTGCTGCTAGCAAGGCATAATGCTATGCTAGGCTATGATAAACTTACACAAATACTTGTCTAGCGTTGGCTGTAAAGCATATTTTGAAAATCTGAGATGACAGGGTGATTAACAAAAGGCTAAGCTGTGTTCCAATATATTTCACTTGTGATTTTCATGAATAGGAAGATTTTCTAGGAAGATTTATGTCCGTTGCGTTATGCTAATTCGTGTCAGGCCATGATTATGCTCCCGGAGCCGGGTTTGAGAGTCACAAGAATTAACATTTCCACAAACTTCCGAATGTTTCCATTCAAATGATACCAAGAATATGCATATCCTTGCTTCTGGGGCTGAGCAACAGGCAGTTAGATTTGGGTATGTCTTCAGGCGGAAATTGAGAACAAGGGATGCAGCCATAACAAGTTTTAACCAACAATGCAGTTTTAAGAAAATACAACAAAAAGTAATTAGAGAGCAGCAGTAAATAATAATAGCGGGGCTATATACAGTACAGGGGGTATCGGTACAGAGCCAATGTTAATGTGCGGGGTCACCGGTGTCGAGGTAAATGAGGTAATATGTACATGTATGTCACGGTCGTCGTATAGAGGAGACCAAGGCACAGCGTGGTAAGCGTACATACTTATTTTAATGGAAGAACGAATACTGAACAAAACAACAAAATTAACCGTGAAGCGATTATGGCTAGTGCAGACAGGCAACTAAACAGACTAAGAACCCATAAATTACCCAAGGAACATGGCGACCTAAATATGGTCCCCAATCAGAGACAACGATAAACAGCTGCCTCTGATTGAGAACTAATCTAGGCAACCATAGACATATAAACACCTAGACTACCAAAACCCCTAGATATACAAAAAACCCTAGACAATAGAAAAATTAAACAAACCACCCTCGTCACACCCTGACCTAACCAAAATAATAAAGAAAACAGAGATAACTAAAGTCAGGGCGTGACAGTGTAGGTATAGTTATTAGGTGTTCCTAATGTTTGGTATACTCAGTGTATATTAGTGTTTTAGTTTTGATGAATACAAAAAAAGATTAGAACTTTGCACCCACTTTTACATTACAGAGTATTTTGTCTAGATCGTTGACCAAAAATGACAATTAAATCCATTTTAATACCACTTTGAAACACAACAAAATATGGGAAAAGTCAAGTGAAAACTTTCTGAAGGAACTGTACGTAAAAAGAGTAACAATATCTGAACAACAGTAACTTGTGCTAGAAGTTGAGGTTTGGAAAATAGATGAATTGGTATGTTGGTCAACATAATACTGTGATAGTAGGTATATTTGAAGAGTTTATTTCCCAAACACTATATCCACCAATTTTTCACATTTTTCATCGGAAATGGTTGCTTACTGTTCTCAGATGTTATATCCTTAGATTTGGTGTATGAAAATGTTTTTTTGTTTGTTTGCAAAACCCTATAATGTAATAACGTTATATTATATGAATTGTTTAGGTGGAAGGAAATGTTTGTATCCTGTATATTTATTTAATTAACTGTGATATGTGGTTCTCACCTATTTATCTTAAGATGAATTCACTTAATGTAAGTCACTTTAGATAAGAACATCTGCTAAATGACTAAAATATCAACAACAATAAAATACAATATTAAAAAAAACTTTTCTCCACAATTTTGTGGTATCCAATTGGTAGTTACAGTCTGTACCATCGCTACAACTTCCGTACGGACTCGGAAGAGGCGAAGGTCGAAAGCCATGCGTCCTCGGAAACACGACCCTGCCAAGCCGCACTGCTTCTTGACACATTGCTCGCTTAACCCGGAAGGCAGCTGCAACAATGTGTCGGATGAAACACTGTACAACTGGCGACCGTGTCAGTGTGCATTTGTTTTTGTATTTACTATGTATCCCCATTACTCTTCCTGGGGTCCAGCAACATTAAGGCAGTTTATACAATTTTAAAACATTACAATACATTCACAGATTTCACAACACGCTGTGTGCCCTCAGGCATGCGCCCGGCCTGCCACAGGAGTCACTAGAGCGCAATGGGACAAGGACATCCTGGCCAGCCAAACCCTCTCCTAACCTGGACGACACTGGACCAATTGTGCGTCTCCTCATGGATCGAACCCGGATCTGTAGTGATGCCTCAAGCACTGCAGTGCCTTAGACTGCTGTGCTACTCGGGAGGCCCCCAAATGTAAATGTTTTACATAACAGATCTCATACTACTAACAATAATAATGTCACAAATGTATAATTTGTACAGTTCTTTATAAAAATGTAGTTATTTGTAACATTTGACTGTGTAAAACCTAGCTGTGCTACTTATTTATCTAAGAGTGAGGTGGATATATAGCATTTTGCAAAAAAAACATGATTATTTGTCTGAAATAAACTATTAAGTGATAGATTTTAAACAAATGCATGTCCGTCATTGAACAACCCTATGATTAGATAGTGAAAAACACCAATGTCTTCTATAATTGATTTGTGTGACATATCCCAAGACCTTAGAAGCTGTATGTTTCTGGGACATCTCTTCTCTTACATTGATGGACTGTTATGCAACCGTGTTGTCGGCCTCTGTGTGTTAGATAGAGGGTGACAAGGAACATGAATGATGGTCATCCCATTTAAAATATATATTTTTTCATCCCTCATTAACTTTTTCATAGTCACTTAAAAAAATACAGGCGTGCTTCCTAACTCAGTTGCCGGAGAGGAAGGCCATCGTAAGGATCGGACCAAGGCTCAGCGTGAGTAGAGTTCCACATCATTTTAATAAATCGAAACTCACTGAACAAAACAACAAACAATCCACAAAAAACCATGACGCTACTGATGTGCACTAAGGCAACTATACATAGACAAGATCCCACAACACAACTGAGGAAAATGGCTTCCTAAATATGATCCCCAATCAGAGGCAACGATAAACAGCTGTCTCTGATTGGGAACCATATCAGGCCAACATAGACATACAAAAGCCTCTAAACTTACAAAAACCCTAGACATACAAAAACTAGAGTACCCACCCTAGTCACACCCTGACCTAACCAAAATATATAGAAAAACAGAGATATCTAAGGTCAGTCACCAATGGGGACTTTAAAACAGTTACAGAGTTTCATGGCTGTCATAGGAGAAAACTGAGGATGGATAAATAACATTCTAGTTACTCCACAATACTAACATAAATGACAGACTGAACAGAAGGAATCAAATACAAATCCCCTAACATGAATCCTGTATGCAATGAGGCACTGAAGCAAAGTGGCAACGAAAGTAACTTTCTGTCCTGAATACAAAGCGTAATGTATGGGGCAAATCCAACACAAACCAGCACTGACAACCACTCTTCATCATTTCAAGCATGGTGGTGGCAGCATCATAATGGGTATGGAGTTCTTTAGGATAAACATTTATGGAACAGAGCTCAGCACAGGCAAAACCCTAGAGGAAAACCTGGTTCTATCTGCTTTCCAACAGACACTGGGAGCCAATTTCAGGACAATAACCTAAAACACAAGGCCAAATATACACTGGAGTTGCTTACCAAGACGACATTGAATGTTCCCGACCGGCGTAATTACAGTTTTGTCTTAAATCGTCTTGACAATCTATGGCAAGACATGAAAATGGCTGTCTAGCAATGATCAACAACCAACTTGACAGAGTTTGAAGAATTTAAAAAAAGAATCATGTGGGGGCCTCCAGAGTGGCACGGTGGTCTAAGGCACTGAATCGCAGTGCTTAAGGCGTCACTACTGGGTCGGGTTCGATCCCAGGCTGTGTCGTAGCAGGCCGTGACCGGGAGACCCATGAGGTGGCACACAATTGGCCCAGCGTCGCCCGGGTTAGGGGAGGGTTTAGCCGGCCGGGATATGTCCCTGTCCCATCGCGCTCTAGCGACTCCTTGTGGCGGGTATGGTGTTTCCTCTGATACATTGGTGCATCAGGCTTCCGGGTTAAGCAAGCAGTGTGTCAAGAAACAATGCCGCTTGGCAGGGTCGTGTTTCGGATGACGCATGGTTCTCGACCGTCGCCTCTCCCAAGTCCATACGGGGGTTGCAGCGATGGGACAAGACTGTAATTACCAATTTGATATCACAAAAAAGGGGGTAAAAAGTCCATTTTAAAAATGATGTGCAAATATTGTACAATCCAGGTGTGCAAAGCTCTTAAAGACTCACAGATGTAATCGGTGATCCTACATGTATGTATTGACTGAGGGGTGTGAAGACTTAATTAAGTAAATTAGATATTTATTTATTTTATTTTCAATACATTTGAAAAAACCTTTCTTAAAACATGTTTTCACTTTGTCATTATGGGGTGTGTGAGATTTGAATTCAGTCTGTGACACAATAAAATGTGGAATAAGTCAAGGGGTATGAATTACACCATATATTACGGGGTAACTGTGTGAATGATATCTACTTTTCCCAGTTAGGAGATGGATTATGACCTAGTGGAAAGACCCGGGTGTGTTTACCCTCATGCATTGAGACAGCTGGTCATTGATCAGCTCCATTTCTATTGCGCTACAGGACTGGTTGTACTTTCCCCACACACACATGAAGGCATGCGCGCACACACACACACACACATCACCTTTCCATGCTATGCCTCAAAGGACCAGTGTACAACAGAGGTATGACCACTTCCACCATGAAAAACATCCGTGTCGTAGTTTATACACTTGGAAGAATGTGAGCGTCTCCCTCCTTTCCAGCAGGTGTAGAAATCCAGTCTGTGTGGAGGCCCGTTCTGCTTCATGTCTTCTAAGATACACCCCCAAGTGACAGTCGCCCTATGGGCCCTTGTCAAAAGAAGTGCACTACATCTGGAATAGGGAACCATTTGGGACAACGCCTTAGTCTTCGCCACAGCCCTTCTCTTCGTTGTGGGGAATTCCTCAGCACAATAAACCCCCCCCCCCCCAGTGTTTTACTCAGAAGGAAGATATGCTGAATGCCATAAAGAGATAAAGGCAGACGAAGGAGGCTAATGTCAACACTTGAGTCTATACCTCGTGACGGGAGAAGTGCACGAAGGTTGCCTTGCTATTGTAAAGACGCTTTGACTCACCTTTGACTGTACTGAAGTAGCAGATTTCTGTTTGTCTAGAATATATGCAAACTTGAATAGGGAACATCATATATGTACTGTATGGAATACTTTGTACTCTCTGTAGGGGCTAAACTAGCAATCAATTGAGCCATATAGTGGTGGCACCAAACCAAAAATGGATACAGATAAATAGTCAGGAATATGGCATAACCATTCTCTGCAGAGCAGCATGGTGTTCACTGTCGATGGTTAATCGTTAACTCAATTCAACCGTGAAAAGCAATGAATCAGTTATTAATCGGTAATAAATCAACAAACAACAGTCACTGCATCCCCTACCGACTGTTTGTATTGGAGTGAGATCAAAACAAAAGGGATACCATTTTGAAAGATTGCATTCATTCTTCTTCTATGTCTGTATGAAATCCGATCCAAATCTTTAGAACTGGCTTAAGTAATGATTCCTGATTATAAAAACATTTTTCCACCTTTGAATTTGGGGAATGCGCAAGCAGGCAGGCAAACAGAGTTTATCCTTTTGTGAGCAGGCAGCAGAACAACACCTGTCCACTAATGAAGCTTAGTTACACCTTCTCATAAAAGAGGGAAAGTAATTAGCAACCCTTAGAGAAAAATCACATGATTTTGCATGTAATTTCACATGTGAAATCATGTGAAAGCGTGTTTTTGGAACACTTCACATGTGATCACGTTTTCACGTGTAGTTTCAAGTTATCACATGTTGCCTTACACGTTGTCACGTTATCACATTAACTTCACATAAGATCACACGTGATCACATTCATGTGTTTTTTCCGTAAGGGTAGGGCCTCAACCTAGCCTCCACAGGTAAACAGACTTGGGTTCAAATACTATTTGAAATCATTTCAACTACTTCATCTGGGCTTGATTGAGTTTGCCTGGTTTAAGGGATCAATAGAATAGTTACCAAACTGAAAACCCCACCCATTTTGTACTCCAGAAAGGTTAGAGGAAACGCTAAAAAGTTTTTGAAATATTTAGAATAGTGTTTGAACCCAGGTCTGCAGGTAACATGAGGCTAACAGCTAGCGTGTCTTTTGAATAGTTGGCAAGGCTAGGAAAGCCATTGCTGCCTGTCATTGGATCTGGTGAGAAGAGAGGAGAAAGGAGGAGAGAAAAGACAATTCTTCCCAGAGAGAGAAAACATGTTTCCATTCAGCGAGACACTTCTTGGGCAAGCCTTTCATTGAGGCTGTTTGTCTTAGTAATGAATATCCCCCATGGGGTGAGGGCTGTGGCTTTCTGAAAGGGAACAGGCATGCCATTACATACAGTGCCTTCAGAAAGTATACACACCCCTTGACTTTCTCCACATTTTGCTTTGTTACAGCCTGAATTGAAAATGGATTAAATTGAGATGTTGTGTCACTGGCCTACATACAATACCCCATAATGTTGAAGTGGATTTTTTTTTAACAAATAAATTAAAGAAGAATAGCTGGAATGTCATGAGTCAGTAAGTATTCAGCCATGTTGTTATGGCAAGCCTAAATACAGTAAGTTCAGGAGTAAAAAGTTGCTTAATTAACAAGTCAAATATAAGTTGTATGGACTCTGTGTGCAATAATAATGTTTACAATTATTTTTTTAATGACTACCCTATCTCGGTACCCCACACATACACATGCCTCGTAAAGAAGGGCACCTATTGGTAGATGGGTAAAGACACAATAAAAAGCAGACATTGAATATCCCTTTGAGCATGGTGAAGTTATGAGTTATACTTTGGATAGTGTATCAATACACCACGTGACAAAGATACGGACGTCCTTCCTAACTGAGTTGCTGAAAAGGAAGGAAACCACTCAGGGATTAAACCAGTTAAAGAGTTTAATGGCTGTGGTAAGAGAAAATAGGATGGATCAACAATGTTGTAGTTACTCCACAATACTAACATAAATGACAAAGTGAAAAGAAGGAAGCCTGTACATAAAACAAATATTCCAAACGATGCATCCTGTTTTGCGATAAGGCACTAAAGTAAAACTGCAAAATATGTGGCAAAGAGATTAACTTTATGTCCTGAATACAAAACGTTATGTTTGGGGCAAATCCAACACAACACATCACCGAGTACCACTCTTCATATTTTCAAGAATGGTAGTGGCTGCATCATGTTATGTGTATGCTTGTCTTTGGCAAGGACTAGGGATTAGAGGAAAACCTGGTTCAGTCTGCTTTCCAACAGACACTGGGACACAACTTCAACTTTCAGCAGGACAATAACTTAATTAGAACACAAGGCCAAATATACACTGGAGTTGCTTACAGTTTTGACTTAAAACAGTTTGAAAATCTATGGGAAGAGTTGAAAATGGCTGTCTAGCAGTGAACAACCAACTTGACAGAGCTCAAAGAATAAAAACAATTATAATGTGCAAATATTGTGGTGTGCAAAGTTCATGGAGACTTACCCAGAAAGATTCATAGTTGTAATCGCTCCCAAAGGTGATTCTAACATGTATTGACTCATGGGTGTTAATACTTATGTAAATGAGATATTTCTGTATTTCATTTTCAAGAAATGTACAGACATTTCTAAAAAAAAAAACGTTTTCACTTTGTCATTATGGGGTAATGTGTGTACTGTAGATGGGTGAGAAAAAAATATATTTAATACATTTTCTATTCAGGCTGTAACACTGCAAAATAAGTCAGGTATGAATACTTTCTGAAGGCACTTTACATTATTTTGATTGTTTTAGTCATTTAGTTTGTGACCAATCCAAAACATCCATTAATTCCTTGAAGTTACGGGCAATGGAACGTTTCAGAGAGACTTCATACAATGAACATACAGACACACACACACACACACACAGACAAAGACACACACTGCATTTACAGAGTTACAGCATACCTGCCATCCTTACATGGACTGTAATGGTTTTTGTCTTTCGAGGTTGGGGCACCTACACACACACACACACACACAATGATACACACACACAAAGCCGCACCCTCTGGATGCAATTGAGAACTCCAGGGATTTGAGACAGGCAGGCTGGAGCAGAGGTATAGCTAGGCAGGCACCCTGAGACTGGAGGAGCGTCGCTTTAATCAATGCATGCAGCAGTGGCCAAGGCACGCCTAGGGCCAGGCAGTCGGACCTGAAAAACCAGCTGCTCAGAATTACAGTTACCATACAGCGTGGCGTCCAGCCTCTACACACACTCCACAGAGAAGCAACAGAAACCATCCAACCAACCAACATTCTGTTGTGTTTTGTCTTCTTCCAACACTGTGCGTGAAGTGTGTCGTTTCTGCGGGTCGTCTGACTTTTTGAACGCTTTCCACTTTCAAATCATTTTTTTTTCTTCTACTTCGTTTGGCAAAGTAGCCCACTTCTCTCTGCTCCAATCCCCTCCCCCCCAGCTTCGACGGATTCCTGAGTGGGCTATGTCCCCTGTGGCTGAGGGAGTGGGGGGCAGGTGCTTCTTCTGAGGCTCCTGGAAGAAACGTCTAGGACAGAAAATCTGAGACAGGTGAGCAATCTGAAAGAGGGAAAGTAGTGATAAAGGTCTCTCACTTTCTTCCCCATATACTCTATCTCTACCAGTCTGCCGGGTCTCTGTGGTGTCTTTATGCGAATTAGTTACTACACTGGCTCACAGACAAGATAATCTGGGAGTGGGCTAGAACTCGCAAGGGGATGGGGGGGATGGGGGGGGGGGGGGGGGGGGGTAAGTCCTAGACGACGTGGCGACCGACAAGCAGCAGGTGAGTCTCAGGTGGAATGCCGAAGCCAGAATAGCTGACATTCCAGAGAGGGGTAGTAAGGATTTGGAATACTAGTTGCGCTGCTAATACGGCTGAAATAAAAAGTTTGATGTCTCGTTCTCACTCTTCCTGTCTGGGTCGGATGCCTGATTCATGGGAATAACGTTACTGAGGCGCTTATCACCACGTTGATTGTTGAAGGGGACTGGGGAAGATCAATGCTTTGGGATAGAGGCTGACAAGGTAGCGTTATGAGATGACTTTTTCTGAAAATAAGTTTTCACTTCTTGGACATGACATATCATATCATTCACAGAGGGTGGAATAAGTTGTGTTATTATTTTGTAAACATGTCATGACATATGTCATCAAAATCAAAAACATACAGGGATGAATGAATGATGAAATCTTTCATTATTCATTCATATTTTGGGGTCAATCTTTCTTATGAAAGCAGTAAAAATATTTTACAATCAACAATTATTCCCATATAGCATATTTTTTCACATTGAAATGACAAAATGTACTGTGTAATTACAGTACATAGCTTAATGTGTACATTTTCTTGTATATGAAGACTGCTTCCTCTCAGCATTGTTCTAAAAGTAGATCAGTGCCCTGCCATTCTGCTGTCCTTGGTTCTCTCCAGTTGCTACAGAAAAGGTCATCGAGTCCTTGACTTTTTTGAGGATGCTATTCTACACACAGTGCCACTATATTTAAGTGGTTTTATGAACTCATTATGTGCCTAATATCAAATGAATAGTGTTAGATCGTACCAGATGAACGTCTTGTTGGTGGCACAGTTCATCGTTGGAAGTCTCATTTTGTGGAATCCTATAAATATATTTTTCTCACATACTGTCCATCAGTAGTCAATTTCATATATATATATATATATATATATATATATATATATATATATATATATATATATATATATATATATGACGGTGCCATGTTGAAAGTCACTGAGCTCTTCAGTAAGGCCATTCTACTGCCAATGTTTGTCTATGGAGATTGCATGGCTGTGTGCTCGAGCATATATACAGTGCCTTGCGAAAGTATTCGGCCCCCTTGAACTTTGCGACCTTTTGCCACATTTCAGGCTTCAAACATAAAGATATAAAACTGTATTTTTTTGTGAAGAATCAACAACAAGTGGACACAATCATGAAGTGGAACGACATTTATTGGATATTTCAAACTTTTTTAACAAATCAAAAACTGAAAAATTGGGCGTGCAAAATTATTCAGCCCCTTTACTTTCAGTGCAGCAAACTCTCTCCAGAAGTTCAGTGAGTACACAACAGTATCTCGGACCTGCCTGGTGTGTTCCTTGTTCTTCATGATGCTCTCTGCGCTTTTGACGGACCTCTGAGACTATCACAGTGCAGGTGCATTTATACGGAGACTTGATTACACACAGGTGGATTGTATTTATCATCATTAGTCATTTAGGTCAACATTGGATCATTCAGAGATCCTCACTGAACTTCTGGAGAGAGTTTGCTGCACTGAAAGTAAAGGGGCTGAATAATTTTGCACGCCCAATTTTTCAGTTTTTGATTTGTTAAAAAAGTTTGAAATATCCAATAAATGTCGTTCCACTTCATGATTGTGTCCACTTGTTGTTGATTCTTCACAAAAAAATACAGTTTTATATCTTTATGTTTGAAGCCTGAAATGTGGCAAAAGGTCGCAAAGTTCAAGGGGGCCGAATACTTTCGCAAGGCACTGTATGTATATATATATATGCAGAAAATAGTAAAAATAAAGAAAAACCCTTGAATGAGGTCTGTTCAAATTTTTACTGGTACTATAAATATTTATATATATATGGTACCATAGTACCAGTCAAAGTTTGGACACACCTACTCATTCAAGGGTTTTTCTTTATTTTTACTATTTTCGACATTGTAGTGAAGACATTAAAACTATGAAATAACACATAGGTCAGTCAACCCGGAAAATTTCAAGAACTTTGAAAGTTTCTTCAAGTGCTGTCGCAAACACCATCAAGCGCTATGACGAAACTGGCTCTCATGAGGACCGCCACAGGAAAGGAAGACCCAGAGTTACCTCTGCTGCTGCAGAGGATAAGTTCATTAGAGTTACCAGCCTCGGAAATTGCAGCCCAAATAAATGCTTAAGAGTTCAAGGAATAGACACATCTAAACATCAAATGTTCAGACTGTGTGAATCAGGCCTTCATGGTCGCATTGCTTCAAAGAAACCAATACTAAAGGACACCAATAAGAAGAAGAGACTTGGTTGAGCCAAGAAACATGAGAAATGGACATTAGACCGGTGGAATTGATGAGTCAAAATTTGAGATGTTTGGTTTCAACCGCGGTGTCTTTGAGATGCAGAGTAGATGAACGGATGATCTCTGCATGTGTGGTTCCCACCGTGAAGCATGGAGGGGGAGGTGTGGTGGTGCTTTGCTGGTGACACTGTCTGTGATTTATTTAGAATTCAAGGCTCACTTGACCAGCATGGCTACCAAAGCATTCTGCAGTGATACGCCATCCCGTATGGTTTGAGCTTAGTGGGACTATCCTTTGTTTTTCAACAGGACAATGACCCAACACACCTCCAGGCTGTGTAAGGGCTATTTGACCAAGAATAATTGTAATTGTACCTTTATTTTACTAGGCAAGTCAGTTAAGAACAAATTCTTATTTTCAATGACGGCCTAGGAACAGTGGGTTAACTGCCTGTTCAGGGGCAGAATGACAGATTTGTACCTTGTCAGCTCGGGGATTCGAACTTGCAACCTTTCGGTTACTAGTCCAACGCTCTAACCACTAGGCTACCCTGCCGAGAAGAGTGATGAGTGCTGCATCAGATGACCACCTGGCCTCTATAATCACCCAACCTCAACCCAATTGAGATAGTTTGGGATGAGTTGGACCGCAGATTGAAGGAAAAGCAGGCAACAAGTGCTCAGTATATGTGGGAACTCCTTCAAGACTATTGGAAAAGCATCCCAGGTGAAGTTGGTTGAGAGAATGCCAAGAGTGTGCAATGCTGTCACAAGGCAAAGGGTGACTACTTTGAAGAATCTCAAATATAAAATATATTTTGATTTGTTTAACACATTTTTGGTTACTACATGATTCCATATGTGTTATTTCATAGTTTTGATGTCTTCACTATTATTCTACAATGTAGAAAATAGTACAAATAAAGATAAACCCTTGAATGAGTAGGTCTGTCCAAACTGTTGACTGGTGCTGTATATATGTTAGATTTTATAGACCTGTCAGCAACGATGTGGCTGAAATAGCCTAATTCACTAATTTGAAGGGGTGTCCACATACGTTTGTGTATATATATTTGCTTACAAAACATTAAGAACACCTTCCTAATATTGAGTTGGATTCACCAGGTGAATGTGTCATGGAAACAGCAGGTGTTCTTAATGTTTTGTAAACTCAGTGGATATACAGGAAGTGCCAGAAATCCATGTTGATACATTTAATACATTTTGCCATTACAGATAAGTTCTTAATGTTTTACATAACTTAATTGCAAGATTAAATATCACCCTGATTTTGGATTTGGATACAATACATTCTCATCACTTCTAGAAGCAGTGATCTTGCGACTCTCAGTAAAGGCAATGTTTAAATGGTTGAGTGCCTGGGGCCTAGATGGTGCTCTTCAAGGATCAAGCCACCGGGGCCTGAAAAGTGGGCTGTAGGTGACAATTAATCAAACCTGCAGTGGAAAACTAGGAACCAATGAAACATTGCCGACGTTATTGCTTTATGCCCTTATATGAAGAGCGGAACGACTAGGTGCACCTGTGCCATATTGACTGGTTCAATATTGACTCAGACCTTCGTTTGATTAAGGTTGCTCACTGTACTGTGGGTTAAATCTGGACATTTTTTTAAAAATAGAGGAAACTAAATTGTACTGCGGCGCTTGTCTGTTGGAAGTCAATTGTATGAAAAGAACAATAAAATATGATTTGTTTGCAGAGGGAAATGGAGAGGATATTATGCTTTACAATGGGGGGTTTGTGGTTTGTGGAACAACACACATGCGGCTGGAAGGGTCACAGAGGGGTTAGAGAGAAGTATGGGTGGAAAAGAGGAAGAACAGCAAATAGAACAAAAGGCACAGTTGAAGTCAGAGTTTACAGTCGGGTTTATGTTCAGTGGATTATTTCCACTGGGCACAGACGTCAGTACAATGTCTCGTTTTGATCTCCATTTGGTTGAGTAACATGAATTCAACGTGAAATCAACAACAACAACAAAAACTTCACCGTGTCATTGAATGTAGGTTAAAAGTTTGGTGACAAAAAAGACGAAATGCCCTGATGTGGATGCCTTTTTGCAAATCCAATCAGTTTTCCACGTTGATTCAACGTCATCACATTGATTTTGGTTTAAAAAAAAAAAATACGTGGAAACAACGTTGCTTCAACCTGTTTTTGCCCAGTGGGTTGGTTGTTGAATAAGTTCAGGTGTAAGGTAGGTCATTGCTAGCCTGGTTAATGCAATGCAGTGTTCAGTCTAGTTTAACCAAGTTTTGTCACTGCTGGCCTACTGTGCTGTAGTTGAGCACATTTTCTCAACGTTTCAATACCAATGGCACGTGGTTGCTTATTGATCTCCAAACGTCCAGAGAATATCCCTAGAACGTCCGTGACTCACCTATACAGCATGTGATCCATAAGTTATCAAGGGCTGTTACCTCAGTAAATAGCAAAGCTGATAAATATGTCATTAGTAATCGCCCATGACCTAATGGTGAGTCAACATGAGAGAGTTGTGTGATGTTTGCTGCAGAGTTGGGAGACAGATGAAGTGTGGCAAAATTGGAATTGGAAACATTAGTTGAGGTAAATCTCGACCTATTTTTTTCTGTTTCTGAAAACAAGACTATTTGTCAGTTGGCTGAGATATTGTTTCACAAAGTTGAGAGTCAAAATGTATTCATTTGCACCAATGGCCCAATCTAATTCCAGCTGTACAGATCACATCTCTCTGTTTGGCATCAGTTGAGTTTAATGGGAAAGCCATGCGGATGTCATCCTAGAGTGGCCCTGGAAGTGAAATTCTGACTGCTGACCTCTGAGTGAACCTGGCAGTGGGTGTTGTCACCAGGCAGAGATTACCCGGAAGCACTGATCTGGAGCCAGCTTTTAAATATTGTGGTGATGGTTTTTAGTTTGTTTTGTGGTTGTTAAGACAGGTCCAGAATCAGATCAGTAGCCTATAGTTATACCTTGCTTAGTAGGATATGACACAGGCTGTCACAGAGGTAGTTGGGATAGTGTTGGGCATTGGACTCTTTTAACCTGAGGGGTTTTAAATAAATCTCAGATACTGGCTGAGACGGCAATACTGTCTTGGTTCCATCATAACCGTGGGCAACACCAAAAATGGTTGATAAAGGGACAGTTCACCCAAATTGCAAAATGACACATCTGCTTCCTTGCCCTGTAAGGAGTCTTTGGACAAGAGACATGCAATCCATTTGTTTACTTGGCTGCTGTCAACAAATGCTAACTTAAGTCACGTTAATATACCCTAAGTTAGCATGGGACAACAACAATATTATTTGATTCAGTCTTACCCATGGGCAACACAGAGAATGGTTCACCAAGGAGGTGTACCACTGATCCTTCGACTCACTTTTCTATTACGTTATTGAGGTTTTGTTAGAGCATGGTGTCCTACCAAGCATTGAGAACGTCAACAAAAGATCTTGAGAAGGAATAGGATCTGGCATTATAGGATAATTGTTCTCCTTTGCACTTATAAGCACTGTAAAGATATATGAAATGAGGTCTAGCATGATGACATGAATGGTTGTTGATTCATAAGGGTTGGATTGAATGCAAATAATATCCCACTTAAATTGTGATTCTTTTACAATATAAAGTCAGTCACTACGGAGACTTTTAAACACTTCAGATCTGTGTGTTAAATGCAACATGATCTCACTCGCTAGAGGCCATGCTGTATGGAGACTCAGTGCTGATCTAGGATCTGTCCATACAATGTTATATCGGGGGGAAGTTGCTATGAGGTTGTTATGCTGATAGAGGTGAAGCAGAGACTAGACTCACTGCCAACATGTTCATCACTCTGGACAGTAGTTTGGATTCATGGAAAACTGACGTGGGGCCTCCCTGGTCCTGCCCCTGAACAGTTCTACGAGGCTTTGCATCAGTAGAGGAGGCAGCTACACTCCCAGCGCGGGAAATATAATTGCTGTTATGAAATTGTGGTGGTGAATCCATTTGAATGTAATCAGCTAGGAATGGTGCTGGCTTTTTGTTTCTCTGATTGTTTTATTTTTTTTACCTTTATTTAACTAGGCAAGTTAGTTAAGAACAAATTCTTATTTTCAATGACGTCCTAGGAACAGTGGGTTAACTGCCTGTTCAGGGGCAGAACGACATATTTGTACCTTGTCAGCTAGGGGGTTTGAACTTGCAACCTTCCGGTTACTAGTCCAACGCTCTAACCACTAGGCTACCCTGCCGCCTAGTGTGTGAGTGTGTGTGTGTGTGTGTGTGTGTGTGTGTGTGTGCGTGTGTGCAAGCAGGCATCCGTGCATATGAGCATGCACATGTGTGTGAGAATGTGCAGGGGAGTAGTACTAGTGGAACAGAGTCTGATCTTCCGTGTTCCAGGGTTCTGAGCTTTTTATAGCCAATGCAAATCTTGTTCTCTTTTGAAGCACCTGTTCAGATAAATGGGGGTCAATAGGGTGCTAGCTCAACCACCCAGCATGAGATGTGAGACTATTAATTTGTTCTCCATAATATCATATATATAGTGCAATCGGAAAGTATTCAGACCCCTTTACTTTTTCCACATTTTGTTACATTACATGCCTTATTCTAAAATGTATTAAATTGTTGTTTCCCCACATCAATCTGCACACAATACCCCATAATGATGAGCGGAAACATGTTTTTAGAAAATGGAGCAAATTTATTACAAATAAAAAACTGAAATATCATATTTACTTAAGTATTCGGACCCTTTACTCAGTACTTTGTTGAAGCACCTTTGGCTGTGATTACAGCCTCAAGTCTTACACCTGTATTTTGGGAGTTGCTCCTATTCTTCTCTGCAGATCCTCTTAAGCTCTGTCAGGTTGGATAGGGAGTGTTGCTGCACAGCTATGATGTTCGATCGGGTTCAAGTCTGGGCTCTGGCTGGGCCACTTAAGGACATTCAGAGACTTGGCTGTGTGTTTAGGATCGTTGTCCTGTTGGAAGGTGAACCTTCACCCCAGTCTGAGCTACTGAGAGCTCTGGAGCAGGTTTTCACCAAGGTCCTTTCTGTACTTTTTGCTCCGTTCATCTTTTCCTCAAACCTGGTCTCCCAGTACCTGCAGCTGAAAAACATCCCCACAGCATGATGCTTCACAGTAGGGATGGTGCCATGTTTCCTCCAGACTTGACGCTTGGCATTCAGGCCAAAGAGTTCAATCTTGGTTTCATCAGACCAGAGAATCTTGTTTCTCATGTTTCTCATGGTCTGCGAGTCCATTAGGTGTCTTTTGGCAAACTCCAAGCGGGCTGTCATGTGCCTTTTACTGAGGAGTGGCTTCCATCTGACCACTCTACCATAATGGCCTGATTGGTGGAGTGCTGTAGAGATGGTTGTCCTTCTGGAAGGTTCTCCCATCTCCAAAGAGGAACTCTGGAGATTTGTCAGTGTAATCATTGGGTTCTTGGACATCTACCTGACTAAAGCCCTTCTCCCCCAATTGGCCAGCTCTAGGAAGAGTCTTGGTTGTTCTTCCATTTAAGAATGATGGAGGCCACTGTGTTCTTGGGGACCTTCAATGCTGCAATTATTTTTTGGTACCCTTCCCCAGATCTGTGCCTCGACACAATCATGTCTCGGTATCAGGTATCAAGGTAAGACCCAGATGCAGACCGTGTCGAAGTAACAATGTTTATTACAGCAACAGGGGCAAAGGTACAGGACAGCGGGCAGTCTCAGGGTCAGGTCAAGCAGAGGTCGGTAATCCAGAGGTGGGGCAAAGGTACAGGACGGCAGGCAGGCAGGCTCAGGGTCAGACAGAGAACACAGGTATAAATACACGGGGGATAAAGGGGAAGATGGGTGACACCTGGAGGGGGGTGGAGGCAATCACAAAGACAGGTGAAACAGATCAGGGTGTGACACTCTGAGCTCTACGGACAATTCCTTCGACCTTGGTTTCTGCTCTGACATGCACTGTCAACTGTGGGACCACACAGGTGTGTGCCTTTCCAAATCATGTCCAATCAATTGAATGTACAACTCCAATCAAGTTTTAGAAACATCTCAAGGATGACAAATGGAAACAGGATTCACCTGAGCTCAATTTCGAGCCTCATAGCAAAGGGTCTGAATACTTATCTAAATAAGCCATTTTTTTTTTTTTAAGTAGACATTTGCAAAAATTTCTAAAAACCTGCTTTCGCTTTGTCATTATGGGGTATTATGTCTAGATTGATGAGGGGGAAAAAAACAATTTAATCCATTTTAGAATAAGGCTGTAACAAAATGTGGAAAAGGGGTCTGAATACTTTCCTAATGCACTGTAGCTTTGAAATCCTAACATCATGAACTTCTGAAGAAAATAAGCAGTTTCTCGACTCATAAACTGACTTTCTAGAAGGGAGTGCGCGGCGAATGGCTATGCAACTGCATGACACAGCATGGCAATGTGAATTTGATTGGCAAGGAATACCCATGCTTCGAGCATTATGCACATCTCCATTCATTTCCCCCGCTGTTTACCATCTCATTTTTTTAATAAATATATCTGATACTTATTTTCTACTACAAAGATCTGGTCAAAGGTCAAATCATGAATGAGGCAGAGTGAAAGCGAGACAAGGGGCTAGACAAGATAAACTACAAAACACTCAATCTCTAGAGTAAAAGGGAGACATCCATGTCCCGTGTCTACTCAGTGAAACACTGTATATAGCTAAGGCCATACAAACTCAATTCTATGTTTAACGGATGCCCCTCGAAAATAAAATAAAAAATGTGCTCGCTTTCCTCACAAAAAAATAAGTCATCTGTTAAACATTTATCAATGTTTGTGGCGAGCACCTCAATCAACAACAGTTTTTAAACCAGCATTTAGAAAGGGAATTTCAAAAGGAAATAATGGGAAGGTTCCGTGCCAAAAGAGATAGCACTGACAGTATCATCTGTAGTGTTCTGCATATCTATGTAACTCAATTCTCAACAGTGTTTTGGCTGCAACACTGTTGACAATTGACGATTGATGATCACTTCACCAACATGATACGTAGATAAGATCATTCATTGTAACCAAGTAAATTCATTTAAATATGGTGACTTAATTGCAGCTTTCGCCTTGTCATGTGGAAGGCCACGGAAATATTTCATCCATATTTACTATGACATCGCAGATCTTTAACGCCTGCACATTTTGTTTCATGTAGGTGTTCACAGTGTAGGTGTTCACAGTGTAGGTGTTCACAGTGTAGGTGTTCCCAGTGTAGTTGTTCACAGTGTAGGTGTTCACAATGTAGGTGTTCACAGTGTAGGTGTTCACAATGTAGGTGTTCACAATGTAGGTGTTCCCAGTGTAGGCGTTCCCAGTGTAGGTGTTCACAGTGTAGGTGTTCCCAGTGTAGGTGTTCACAGTGTAGGTGTTCACAATGTAGGTGTTCCCAGTGTAGGTGTTCACAATGTAGGTGTTCCCAGTGTAGGTGTTCACAGTGTAGGTGTTCACAGTGTAGGTGTTCCCAGTGTAGGTGTTCACAATGTAGGTGTTCCCAGTGTAGGTGTTCACAATGTAGGTGTTCACAGTGTAGGTGTTCCCAGTGTAGGTGTTCCCAGTGTAGGTGTTCACAGTGTAGGTGTTCCCAGTGTAGGTGTTCACAGTGTAGGTGTTCCCAGTGTAGGTGTTCCCAGTGTAGGTGTTCCCAGTGTAGGTGTTCACAATGTAGGTGTTCCCAGTGTAGGTGTTCACAATGTAGGTGTTCACAGTGTAGGTGTTCCCAGTGTAGGTGTTCCCAGTGTAGGTGTTCACAGTGTAGGTGTTCCCAGTGTAGGTGTTCACAGTGTAGGTGTTCACAATGTCCATCATCTTCACAATGTCATCATAATGTCTGCATTTCAGATAGGCATTCTTGGGGAAAAAAATGCGTTTAGAGTGATGCACAATATGTTGTAAAATATGTTGTATAATCTGCACCAAGGTAACAGACAGAGGATATGACGTAAACAAGGTTATTTTTTTATTTTGATCAGGGCCTGTCAGTCAAACATGTGTCTGGAAACTGGTTTTCTGGGAAATGAACGATACACGGGAACGAGGAGAAACACATAGTATCACCGATACAAATATAATTGATGATATTTCTATGGTACTGTATCACCACTCCATTATACAATATGGTTAATGCTCAGGTATAGCCTAAATGGGTGCCCAAGGTAGGGCAACTTCATTCCAGTGGCTTTTGGCATGTGTTCATTAATTCATTCCACCCACTTGTGTTCTGTCTTTCTCTGCCCACTCTTTCTCTTCCTTTCTCTATTTTCCTCACCCGTTTTGTTGGCGAGGATATGGCAGGCGTTCCTCAGGTGGCTCTTGAACTCATAAAATGTAGGACGTTAATGACTCTGACTCATGTCAATTTTCATATAATTCCTATGACTGAATAGGCTCCATGCTTAGATTTCAAAATGCCTATGCTGCAGGCACATCATTAATGTGACAGACTCTCTGCAGGGTGACACCAAACGCTAAGTTCATTATCAATCATCTAACAATAACCACTCTCTCGCAGGGTGACGCCAAGTTCATTAGCAATCATCTAGCAATTACCTATGTAATCATTTTTTACATTTTATATATGAAATGTGGAATTTTATTGCAGATATATAGTATCCTCTTTGCATGACAAGTTTGTACCTTTTTAATGCACCCAACTGTAGTTAGAGGGAATCATAATCATCAATGTGAAGGTTTGTGAAGGTTTCCTGTGAAGGTTTACAGCAGGTCCCGGAATCATCAGATGACACGCTGAATTGTTTTCTCTGTCTGCACAGGAAATTGTTGAAGATGACTTCAACTGTCTCACCTGTGACCAACTTCACTACAGTATTCTCCAATACCACAATCACCACCAAGTCCAAAGAACAAATACTCACTCAGAGTAAGTGGGCGTGTGTGTGTGTGCGTGTGTTGTGTGCGTGCATGCATGTGTACTGTATGTGACCTGGCTGGTGTGTGTGAGAACTGTTTGTTAGCACCATTTTATTTGCCGTTTTTGTTACATTTCAGAAGTGAATACACTATTTGTAATAGTTTCACAATGACACCAAGTAGTAGTAATCATTTAACACACACATTTTTTATCAATAGGAAATTATTGCCCTAGTTAAGATACGCATGTGCTTATAAATAACATCCCAGTGCGTCACACAATCTAATCAAGATGTACTGCAAGGGAGTGGTAACAACTGAAACTTGACCCGTTCACTAAAGGATACATCTACAATCCCTCCCAACAATGCTATCAACAATGAGAGGCAGCATGCAAGATGGCTGACGAACGAATGTTGATGACAGTATACTAATTGACCATTCAATCTCACAAACAAATAACATTGTTACCTCTTTGCTCATTTCCCCAGGTTCAGGGGCTATGATTGCTGTCATTGTCATCGGGATCATTATCCTTCTAACCATACTACTTGTCACCCTGAGGACATACAACAGGTCAGGCTGCATTTCATATAAATAGGCCTCAATTACATGCTCAGTGACACAGTCAGCCATTGCAGGTTCCCTTTCAATTGTTTGTTTTCGAAATCTAACAGAGCGATTCACCAGAATCTCTAGAAGCTCAAAGAACCAATCACACACACACACACACACGCGTGTGTGTCGGAGACAGACAGGTCTAGTGGCAAAAAAGATGAGCCCCTACCCTCATACTGAAGAGCCACTCGCCTGACCTCTGGTCATTCTCATCTCTCTTCCTCATCATGAAGAGTAGTACTCTAGGCTGCTCAGCACGACTTGATCTGTTTTCAGGTTCAACTGTTCACAGGTGTGCTGCAAGGTTACGCTGCCAAGCGCAGGTTTTTCAGCTCTTGTCTTCTGCATCACTGGTACTTCCTGTTTGAGTTTTTGGTTGTAAGCAGGAATCAGAAGGATAGAGAAGGATAGAGTTAGGGTCTGATTTGCCTTTTATGTGTTTCTGTATGTGGAGTAAAGTTGATCTGGAGTTTTGTTGCCTCTAGTTGCACAGGTGACAAGCTGGTAAAAAATGAGTTAAAGCGGATTTCAGTTTTACTGCATTAAAATCAACGGCCATGAGAAAAACTGCCTCTGAATTTTCATTTTCTTGTTTGCTTATGGCCCTATACAGCTCATTGAGTGCGGTCTTAGTGTCAGCATCGGTTCGTTGTGATAAATAGACAGCTACCAAAAATATACATGAACTCTCTTGGTAAATAACATGGTCTGCAGCTTATCATGCGTTATTCTAACTCAGGGAATCAAAAACTTGAGACTTCCGTAACGTTAGAGATCGCACACCAGCTGTTGTTAACAAACAGACACACCTCTCCCCCTCTCGCCTTACCCAAGTCTGCCGTCCGGTCTTGACAATGCAGATAAAAACCAGCGAGTTGTATATCCATGTCCTCGTTCAGCCACGACTCCGAGAAACATAGGATACTACAGTTTTTCAGGACCCGTTGATAGTTTAGTCTCGAACAGAGATGATCCGGTTTTTCTCCAGTGACTGCACGCTTGCCGACAAAACAGAGGGCATTGGTGGTCTACATGCTCACCGACGTAATCTCGCCGCCTTCGCTTACCTCTCTTTTGCCGCCGTTTCGGGGATCAGGGCATGGTCCGGGGTAAGTAGAACATCCAGAGCTGCTGACTCGTTGAAGTAGAAAACTTCATCCAAAACGAGGTTAGTGATCTGTGGAGCAGAGCACAATTACTTTCACTATGTGCGACTCATGTCCCGGGCGTGCTGAATGTAGGAGCGGACTTATTGTCCAGGGGGAATCATCATCACAGGGAATGGTAACCATCCCCAAGTGGTGAAACACGTCTTCTCCTATAAGCCTCACACTCCCCAGTCTAGTCAGAGTGAGGGAAGAAGGCTCGTTTCTCATCTTGGCAGCCCCTCGATGGCCAGGCAAGCTCTGGTTAGCAGAGATCATTATCCTGCTGTACGACGAGCCCTGGCAACTCTCGTTATACAGGGATATTCTGACCCAAGTGAACTGAGACATTGTCCACCCTCACCTGCAACACCCATGGCCCTCTGGGCCTGGCCCATGAGGTTCAATCTGGATGTGACAGGCCTGCATCTTTGAGTCATTGACTATACAGAGTGCCAGGGCCCCTTCTACCCGCTCGCTGCGGGAAAACAAGTGGTGCATTTTTTAGAAGTTGTGTGACCAAAAACAGATCATTCCTTACCAATGTCCTGTATCCGAGGTGTTATGCTTTTTGCAGGACCTGAACAGGGTCTGGCACAGTGGCTTTATCCACTGTTAAGGTCTATCTAGCCGCTATCTCGGCCTATCATATACGCTTCAACAATAACATGGTGGGAAAACACCCCCTGTTATGTTGTTTCATGAAGGGGGCACATCGCTTACGTCCAGACTTTTTAGCTGCTGGAAAGTGTGGAGATTTATGTCCTTTAACACTGTTTTTACATTTGCAAAGAGAGTGAGTGAGTGCCTACAGGCTTTCCCAAGGTTTCCTTGTTGCCCAACCCTGCCTTGATGCCTAAGGTCAGGGCAATAACAATTTTCTTGCCTTGGAGCTTGTGGTTTTCCACCCACCGCCTTTCCCTTTGACCAAAGAAGAACGGTTCCACCGTTTGTGTCCAGTATGCCGTTGCACATATATTTTGGATAGAACAAGAGCTTTGCGCAAGAGCAACCAACTCTTTGTGTCCTGGGTGCCTCCCTGCAAGGGAAGGCCCTTCTCCCATCAATGGTTATCACATTGGATTGTGGAAGCTATTATATTGGCCACTGTTTAACAGGAATCTCCTTGCAGGAGATTTACGATGCGGCTTGTTTGGCAACCCCTCAAAACTTTTATGAGGTTCTACCGGCTAGACGTGACTGCGCATTCTTTCGTGCATACTATCCATTCTTCTGAGAGGATGTGCGATACGGGAGTTGGCCATATCCCACTGTGAGATATCAAAACAAGATATCTCAGTGAGATATCCCACCACATTCCCCTGCTCACAAGTGTGAGGAAGTTTGACATGCTCGAAAATGACCCGCGGGCAAGTATCTCCGACAGATGTGTGTGATTGGTTCTTCGAGGGCTGTACAATTGAAAAGTAAACTCACACACCTATAGTGCTAGAAGGTGCATGGAGAAAATCTGAAAACACTGAATATGAAGCAAAACTCCTGCACACTGGTGATCCTGATGCTTCAGAAAATGTTATGGATCTCATAGGATAACTGTGCTATACCAACTCAATTATGTTTTATCAAATGTTTTATTGGGTGTATATGTTCTGCTAATCCAGATGGTATTGACTTTTTGTGAATAGTCATTAGAAATGAACTCGAATTTTAAAATGCAATGTATAATCTATTTTGCTATAGTGAGGGCTTTGACGGGTTATATTATCAGGAAGAACTCAGGGCCCTAAGATGGATCTTTGAATGTATTTTACCCTTCACCAGGCGGACACATGCGTCCAGAGTGCTGGGTACAGGCTCCAAAGGGCCACCTCGACAGAAGATGTCCTCTTCTACAGTGCAGACCAGCATGCCCTTGGGGAGCTTTGTGCTGTCAAGTAGTATGTCCGAAAATGGATTCCGGCTGCCCCGAGTGGAACTAAACAGCCTGGACCAAAACAACTTGGAGCAACAAAGCAGAATCAGCGATTCGACAGTAGTCACCATACACGATACTCCATCACTAGGGAATACATAGCAGGCCGCTAACGTATTGGACAGGTGACAAAGTCAGCATATAATGCTTGAAAAGAAAATCTTTATTATGAACAAAGTGGTGCTATAAGAACGCAATGAATATGCATGGACACTCCTGTGGACATAAACAATTGCTTTCTTGACTACAGTGTTCAGAACATGGACAAAATGATCCTGCTGTCTGTGCATTTGCAGCTGTGCTACCAACAACCATGAGGATGAGCGTTGGAGGAGAGATGTGTACAAGATTTACGGCATGAACATGGTATCATGTCTAGTTTTTCTGTGTGCGTACATTTCTGTGAGGGAGTTGCTCACAGGGTTTTACATTTATTCACATTATTCTGATGTAAGATTATTATTCTTTATTTTTTATCTGAATAATGTTGTTGTGGTTTTCAGGAAAAATCATGAGAATGTTTCTGTGAAAAGTCGATACTGGTTTGAATACCTGTGGAGCATACAATTATGAAATAATAAGTCCCAATTAGTTTGATTCCAAAGGATTTTGCACTTTTCACTCACCCTATCCTGTGATTATTTTTGCTTGTGGTTATTTCATTGAAATAAATATTGAAAATTAATCTTGATATTTCTAAAAACGTGTGTGCATGTTTCTGCTTGAATATGATACATTTGTATTTCTTCATTTACAGTGCATTCGGAAAGTGTTCAGACCCCTTTACATTTTACACATTTTGTTACTTGAAAGCCTTATTCTAAAATGGATTGCATAGTCCCCCCCCCCCCCCCTCATCAATCTACACACAATACCCCATAATGATAAAGGTTTTTAGACAATTTTGCAAGTAAAAAATATATTTAAAAAAATGAAATATGACATTTCCATAAGTATTCAGACCCTTTACTCAGTACTTTGTTTGAAGCATATTTGGCAGCGATTACAGCATTGAGTCTTCTTAGGTATGACGTTACAAGCTTGGCACACCTGTATTTTGGGAGTTTCTCCCATTCTTCTCAGCAGATCCTCTCAAGCTCTGTCAGATTGGATGGGGAGTGTTGCTACACAGTTATTTTCAGGGCTCTCCAGAGATGTTCGATTGGGTTCAAGTCCGGGCTCCGGTTGGGCCACTCAAGGACATTCAGAGTTTTGTCCCGAAGCCAATCCTGCGTTGTCTTGGCTGTGTGCTTAGGGTCACTGTTCTGTTGGAAGGTGAACCTTCGCCCCAGTCTGAGGTCCTGAGCACTCTGGAGCAGGTTTCCATCAAGGATCTCTCTATACTTTGCTCCGTTCATTTTTCCCCTCGACCCTGATTAGTCTCCCAGTCTCTGCCGCTGAAAAACATCCCCAATGCATGATGCTGCCGCCACCATGCTGCACCGCAGGGATAATGCCAGGTTTCCTTTAGACGTGACGCTGGGCATTCAGGACAAAGAGGTCAATCTTGGTTTCATCAGACCAGATACTATTGTTTCTCATGGTCTGAGAGTCCTTCAGGTGCCTTTTGGCAAGCGGGCTGTCTTGTGCCTTTAACTGAGGAGTGGCTTCCGTCTGGCCACTGTAGTATAAAAGCCTGATTGGTGGAGTGCTGCAGAGATGGTTGTCCTTCTGGAAGGTTCTCCCATCTCCACAGAGGAACTCTGGACCATTGGGTTTCTTGGTCACTTCCCCGACCAAGGCCCTTCTCCCCCGATTGCTTAGTTTGGCCGGGGGGGCCACAGCTCTATGAAATCTTAGTGGTTCCAAACCTCTTCCATTTAATGGAGGCCACTGTGTTCTTGGGGACCTTCAATGCACTGTAACAGACAGAGGTAAAATGTGTTTTATATTGGATAGTTAGTAGATATTTGTTCTTCTCTCATCAATAGCTATTTAACCAAGCATGCAATGACTATTATATTTTTTATAAATGTAGATTTTTTTATTTTTCAGATTTCAATCTTCAATAGCTTTAAAAAAAATTATAGCATGCCATGTCTATGGAAATAATATATTCTGAATCAGGGGAGGATGGAGAAAAATCCACAACATTTAGATTTTTATGGGAGAGGGGTTCAATCTTTAATAGCTCAAACAATTGATTCAGAAAATATTTTTTTTCATGGTCATGGCACGCTTTGTTTAAGAGCTATTGAAGATTGAAATCTGAAGATGTTTTTAAAGAAATATATGTTAACTAAAAAAAATCTTTCTACATCCTCCCCTGATGCAGAATATATAGTTTTCATAGTCGTGGCACGCTTTGCCAAGAGAAAACCAATATCCACCAAATATCCAATATTTTAAAAAAATGTACCTCGGTATTTCGCAGACAGTTTTCTATTGACTTTGAATGAATGGCTCAACGGGTGTCAACAGCTTGAGAATACTCTAAGACTACTTTTTTTTTGTTCAAGTGACTGGCAACTGAAAGATTCAGTGCCCTCATCTGGTAGAAAGCCAATGGCAGAATTTTGAGGCTGCATTACAGATCTCCATTACTTTTAAGTTGCAATGCGTTTGGGCGTCATTTAAAGTGGAACTGACAGCATTTTAGCAACATTAAATCTTATTCAAATCTGTTCATATTCACCCTCAGAAAGAATGACATGTATTTGAATGTTTTTCATGTTTGAGAAATGAGATCTTACACATGGTCATTTTCACATTTTCATACTTTCATGGAATGTTTGGGAATGATGTGGAGTAAAGCATTTGTGACAATTCTTTAGCAGCCGTGGGTTGGACAATTGATAGTACATTTTTACATTCTGTAATGTTCACTTGAACAGAAACAGTGCTGTACTGAACGACCAGTTGACAAACTGGGAGGTGTTGGGTTGTGGGTTGGGGAAAACTGTCAGCATGGCCACCGCCCTTTAAATATGTCCACTGATTGCTTCAGCCCACACCTAGCCACACACACCAAATGTAAGCAAAAATAAGTCAAAGGCTGTTCAAGAACATACAAGAAAGTTTTTTGGGAAACGTGTCAATCTGTACAAAACGTTCCGCAGCGTAGCAAACGTTCAAGCGAACTGAATGGACCTCAGCACCGGACTCTACACAGACCTGTGCACCATAGTCATAGCAGTGCTACAGTAAGCTTATATGCAAATAAGCCATACGGCCATCATTCACTTTGAACTGGGCTGTGTGTTTGCAGGCACTAGCAACAACGGCACTTTAGATCATTAGAAAGCATTTGCCAAAAGCCACAAAATACATATACCTAAATCGATTTATGCAAATATGTAAATACCACGGGAGTCCTCTTACATTTGGGAACTTTACAGTCCTATTGATCAAACAACCACGAAGAGCACAGAATGTTGATGCCACCTTAATTGGGGAGGATGGGCTCGTGGTAACGGCTGGAACTGAATAAGTGGAAGCAGCAAATCTTACCAGGCCAGCTGAGATTTACAACCTAATACCAAGGAACGTATTGGTGAATGAGTTATATTTGCCTGACTTTCCTAGTTAAATAAAGGTTAAATAAAAGCTAATAAAAATACATATTAAATCGGGAATTAATTTCTTACTCTATGTCAATGAATTTTGAGTGAAATAGAACCTATTTTTAAAACCTCTTTTAAAGTTGGTGTTCTAGCATAAACTGGGAATTTGATATTTTTGACTGATATGATTGTTTGTTTTATATCTGCAAGGTAGTTCAAACTGTCTGTTCCAGTTTAAGATTTTACAGTAAATTGATTAAGACCATAATGCTTGACAAAATATATATATTTACATTTTATGCTTTTATTTCGCTTCTGAAATAAAACTATCAGATATAATTACTACGTTTGACGGAGTGTCCAGCCAACGTTGTAGAACTGTTTACCGTAGGTGACTTGAATGCGACTCAGTACTCGTTTTTAACAATGGTGTCCGTGGGTAAGTACAGTAGCTAGCTAGTAAATCGGGTATACTAGCGTAGCTATATACTTACACATGGCTCTCTAACAGTCCTTATTTATTGTATTAGTCACACAATGAGCTTGCTGGATTGATTATTTACTGAGGTTGAAGCCGATTACTGTGAATTACAAGAGAAAACGAATTAGCGTTAGCGAGGGCTTTGCTAAGGCAGCTTCCGGGTAGCATTATCTAGCTAAGGGAAAGTCAAAAGTTAGTAACTTGTAGCTAGCTTTCAATCAAGGTATAAAAGAGTTTGAATATATTTACATGGTCGTTAAATTCACACGTTTTGAACAGTTCAACAGACCATGGGGAAAATGGGGAAATATGTATGTGTAACACCTGTTGTGTAAAATACATCTTGAGCAAATGTCATAAGCTAGAGAGCTTTATCTTTTTGTACTCTCACTTTTCTGGCCATAATATCAAATCAAATACACGTGATAGGCAGATGTTATTGCGGGTGTAGCGAAATGCTTGTGCATCTAGCTCCGACAATGCAGTAATGTCTAACAAATTACACAACATACCCACTACACACAAATCTAAGTAGGAATGAATTAAGACTATACATTTGGAAGAGCGACGTCAGAGCGGAATGGAATGGACTAAGATAGAAGTATAGAATACAGTATGTGAGATGAGTAATGCCAGATAGGTGAACATTATTAAGTGAATGAGATACCGTAGAATAGTATAGAACAGTACAGTGGGGCAAAAAAAGTATTTAGTCAGCCACCAATTGTGTAAGTTCTCCCATTTAAAAAGACGAGAGAGGCCTGTAATTTTCATCATAGGTACACTTCAACTATGACAGACAAAATTAGAAAAACAAATCCAGAAAATCACATTGTAGGATTTTTTAATGAGTTTATTTGCAAATTATGGTGGAAAATAAGCTTTCAAAAGTTTGTGAGGGTTTTAGGTGATAAGACAAATATAATAATTGAGTGGTTGTTGGCAGTGCACATAGGCATTGTTGTTTGTCCAACATGAGTACCATTATCAACTGAAATTGTGTTTATCATAAACTTAGAATTAACAGTTTGAATCCAATTTAATCAAGACAGATGATTGACAGACATTTAATTTCTAGTGGAGGTACTATGCCTCCTGCTGGTAGCTGTGCTGTGGGGCTGCACCAACCCATTTCTGAAGAGAGGCACAGAGGGGATTGAACATGTGAAAAAGGATAGCAAGCTTCTTCACTTCCTGGCAGAGGTTAAGTTCCTGTTTTTAAACATCAAGGTAAATTGACACTTGTATTTGGAGAGGGACTAAAACTTTTTCCATTTAGGCCTATAGTCTTGGATGTAATTCTTAATTGATGCAAATACACTTTCCATGCTTTTCCTGTTATTTATAGCAGATGTAGCCTATAACAACGTGTCCCTTTACATTTGCAGTACCTGATACCATTCCTACTGAATCAGAGTGGGTCCTTGGTGTACTACTTCACTCTTGCCGCCACAGGTGAGCTACATCTTACTACTAAGACATGTTGAACTAGAGGATGACTGTTTTACACATCGACTGCTCACAATCTCATCCTCCTCAGGTTTCTCTTATCTCCAAATCGCATGATTGAAGTTGCCCCTAGATGCAGATTTTTCTATCTCCCTCTTTTTTTGCCCCCCCCCCTCATACAGATCTGTCTCTGGCTGTGCCCGTGGCCAACTCCCTCACCTTCCTCTTTACCATGCTCACTGGGAAGCTACTCGGGGAGGAGTTTGGAGGGAAAAGTAAGTGTTGTGTGGTCACCACTCTCCAAACATAATGGCACACATTCTACAACATTGCCATCGCTCTCTGGGCTGTTTGGTTAGCCTTAGCACACATTGCATTGAGGATTGTCTCATTTTTCACACGCTGTCTCTGTGTGTTTGTTTGTTGCAGGAGCTGTTGGAGGGATGGTCCTCACCATGGTGGGCATCACTCTATGCATAGTGAGCTCTATCGGTGAGACTGAGAACAAGGGGCAGCAGAATGGCACAAAGGTCTCACCATAGAAATAGATACTGTATCAGCACAGTACTGTATATCTCTATGGGTCTCGCTCTAAAAAAAGATGACTGGACACATTTTAAAAGGTTCTATCACACACCACCTAGTTCAAGTTATTGTTTATTGTCTAGGGTACATTCGATAGGCTTAGTTATGTCTTCAATAGAAGTTACTTTATGTGACTTTACATAACATATTTCAACTACAGCGGTGTTTAGGCTATCCAAAGGGACCAAAGCATATCACTGTAGAACACAACATTTTGTAACAGATAATGAAAATGAGAGCTTCTTATTGGACAAGTTCAAGTAGTAAGCTACCTCTCCAGTCCCTGTTTCAAAACGTTTTCTCCCTACTGGACACAATCCTGACCTACACCAGCCAGGCAGTAGAGTGATTGGACAATATGTAGAAGAGAATGCAAATGAGCTTAGTGGGAACTCATCATGCACAATGTTGTGGCTTCCACACCTTATAACAACTGTGACAGAGTTCAAGTGGGGTTTATTCCAGCCGGGGTCCAGATTTATTGCCTATCTAGTTAAGGCCGAGCCAGCCATTCTCGCCACTTTGCTGCCATGTTGTGTGAATACTGCCCATAGAAACACTAGGCTATAGGCCTATAGAAGACCACAGTCAATGTGTTAGTGTTGAACATAACTAGAGTTCACGTCTTGAAATCACAGTGCTGCTACTGTATACAAAGGTCAGAGAAACCGTTATTACATTGTAATGTCTTAATGTAACTTATTTTGATATGAAACTACAAAGGCGTTCCATGCAAGGTGATATGTTGAGTGGGGAAAAACTGTAGTCTGTTTGCTGTTTTATTGCACTTTTTATTCAGAAATAATGGCATTTAACCCAAAATGCTTATACTGTACAATCAGAGGACGTTGCTGTTTTTGTAAGATAAAATATTTCATATTGTATATTTCCAAGTTTATTTTGATGAAGAGGAATTCTTTACATTCAATGTACACTACCGTTCAAAAGTTTGGGGTCACAGAATTTTTTTTAGACACTTTTTTTTTTTAAAGCACATTTTTTGTCCATTAAAATACATTTGATCAGAAATACAGTGTAGACATTGTTAATGTTGTAAATGACTATTGAATGATGAATATCTACATAGGTGTACAAAGGCCCATTATCAGCAACCATCACTCCTGTGTTCCAATGGCACGTTGTGTTAGCCTTTTAAAATGATACATTTAGATTCGCTAATTGATCATTAGAAAACCCTTTTACCATTGTTAGCACAGCTGAAAACTGATGTTCTGATTAAAGAAGCAATAAAACTGGTTAGTTGAGTATCTGGAGCATCAGCAATTGTGGGATTACAGGTCAAAATGGCCAGAAGGCAAGAACTTTCTTCTGAAACTCGTCAGTCTATTCTTGTTCTGCGAAATGGAGGCTATTCCATGCGATAATTTGACAAGAAACTGAAGATCTCATACAACGCTGTGTACTACCCCCTTCACAGAACAGTGCAAACTGGCTCTAACCAGAATTGAGTGTGAGGCCCCGATGCACAACTGAGCAAGAGGACCAGTACATTAGTGTCTAGTTTGAGAAACAATCGCCTCACAAGTCCTCAATTGGCAGCTTCATTAAATAGTACCCGCAAAACAAGGGTCTCAACAGTGAAGAGGCGACTCCAGGATGCTGGCCTTCTAGGCAGTATGTGTTCTTTTGCCCATCAAGGTCAGCATCCCAGAGTCGCCTCTTCGCTGTTGACGTTGATAATGGTGTTTTGCGGGTACTATTTAATGAAGCTGCTAGTTGAGGACTTGTAAGGTGTCTGTTTCTCAAACTAGACAATCTAAATGTACTTGTCCTCTTGCTCAGTTGTGCATTGGGGCCTCACACTCATATTTCTATTCTGGTTAGAGCCAGTTTGGCTGTTCTGTGAAGGGAGTAGTACATAGCGTTGCACGAGATCATCAGTTTCTTGGCAATTTCTCGCATGGAATAGCCTTCATTTCTCAGAACAAGAATAGACTGATGAGTTTCAGAAGAAAATTATTTGTTTCTGGCCATTTTGATCCTGTAAACGAACCCACAAATGCTGATGCTCCAGATACTCAACCAGTCTAAAGGCCAGTTTTCAGCTGTGCTAACATACAGTTGAATTTGGAAGTTTACATACCACTTAGCCAAATACATTTAAACTCAGCTTTTCACAATTCCTGCCATTTAATCCTAGTAAAAAATTCCCTGTCTTAGGTAAATTAGGATCACCACTTTATTTTAAGAATGTGAAATGTCAGAATAATAGTGGAGAGTGATTTATTTGAGATTTTTTTTCTTTCATCACATTCCCAGTGGGTCAAAAGTTTACATACACTCAATTAGTATTTGGTAGCACTGCCTTGAAATTGTTTAACTTGGGTCAAATGTTCCGGGTAGCTTCCACAAGCTCCCTACAGTAAGTTGGGTGAATTTTGGCCCATTCCCCCTGACAGAGCTGGTGTCAGGTTTGTAGGCCTCCTTGCTCGCACACGCTTTTCAGTTCTGCCCACAAATTTTCTGTGGGATTGAGGTCAGGGCTTTGTGATGGCCACTCCAATACCTTGACTTTGTTGTCCTTAAGCCATTTTGCCACAACTTTGGAAGTATGCTTAGGGTCATTGTCCATTTGGAAGACCCATTTGCGACCAAGCTTTAACTTCCTGACTGATGTCTTTAGATGTTGCTTCAATATATACACATCATTTTCCATACTAATGATCCCATCTATTTTGTGAAACGCACCAGTTCCTCCTGCAGCAAAGCAACCCCACAACATGATGCTGCCACCCCGCTTCATGGTTGGGATGGTGTTCTTTGGCTTGCAAGCCTCCCTCCTTTTCCTCCAAACATAATGATGGTCATTATGGCCAAACAGTTCTATTTTTGTTTCATCAGACCAAATAAAATCTTATTTGTCACATACACATGGTTAGCAGATGTTAATGCAAGTGTAGCGAAATGCTTGTGCTTCTAGTTCCGACCATGCAGTAATATCTAAGAAGTAATCTAAGCTAACAATTTCACAACTACCTTATACACACAAGTGTAAAGGAATGAATAAGAATATGTACATAAAATATATGAATGAGCGATGGCCAAACGGCATAGGCAAGATGCAGTAGATGGTATAGAGTACAGTATATACATATGAGATGAGTAATGTAGGGTATGTAAACATTATATAAAGTGGCATTGTTAAAAGTGGCTAGTGATCCATTTATATAAATCTTTCCATTATTAAAGTGGCTAGAGATTTGAGTCAGTATGTTGGCAGCAGCCACTCAATGTTAGTGATGGCTGTTTTAACAGTCTGATGGCCTTGAGATAGAAGCTGTTTTTCAGTCTCTCGGTCCCTGCTTTGATGCACCTGTACTGACCTCGCCTTCTGGATGATAGCAGGGTGAACAGGCAGTGGCTCGGGTGGTTGTTGTCCTTGATGATCTTTTTGGCCTTCCTGTGACATCGGGTGGTGTAGGTGTCCTGGAGGGCAGGTCGTTTGCCCCCGGTGATGCGTTGTGCCGACCTCACTACCCTCTGGAGAGCCTTACGGTTGTGGGCGGAGCAGTTGCCGTACCAGGCGGTGATACAGCCCGACAGGATGCTCTCGATTGTGCATCTGTAAAAGTTTGAGTGTTTTTGGTGACAAGCCAAATTTCTTCAGCCTCCTGAGGTTGAAGAGGCGTTGCTGCGTCTTCACCACGCTGTCTGTGAGGGTGGACCATTTCAGTTTGTCCGTGATGTGTACGTCGAGGAATTTAAAACTTTCCACCTTCTCCACTACTGTCCCGTCAATGTGGATAGGAGGCTGCTCCCTCTGCTGTTTCCTGAAGTCCATGATCATCTCCTTTGTTTTGTTGACATTGAGTGTGAGGTTATTTTCCTGACACCACACTCCGAGGGCCCTCACCTCCTCCCTGTAGGCTGTCTCGTCGTTGTTGGTAATCAAGCCAACCACTGTAGTGTCATCTGCAAACTTGATGATTGAGTTGGAGGCGTGCATGACCACGCAGTCATGGGTGAACAGGGAGTACAGGAGAGGGCTGAGAACGCACCCTTGTGGGGCCCCAGTTTTGAGGATCAGCGGGGTGGAGATGTTGTTTCCTACTCTCACCACCTGGGGGCGGCCCGTCAGGAAGTCCAGGACTCAGTTGCACAGGGCGGGGTCGAGACCCAGGGTCCCAGGGACGAGTTTGGAGGGTACTATGGTGTTAAATGCTGAGCTGTAGTCGATGAACATCATTCTTACATAGGTATTCCTCTTGTCCAGATGGGTTAGGGCAATGTGCAGTGTGATTGCGTCGTCTGTGGACCTATTGGGGCGGTAAGAAAATTGGAGTAGGTCTAGGGTGTCAGGTAGGGTGGAGATGATATGGTCCTTGACTAGTCTCTCAAAGCATGATGACGGAAGTGAGTGCTACGGAGCGATAGTTATTTAGCTCAGTTATCTTAGCTTTCTTGGGAACAGGAACAATGGTAGCCCTCTTGAAGCATGTGGGAACAGCAGACTGGGATAAGGATTGATTGAATATGTCCGTAAACACACCAGCCAGCTGGTCTGCGCATGCTCTGAGGACGCGGCTGGGGATGCTGTCTGGGCCGGCAGCCTTGCGAGGGTTAACACATTTAAATGTTTTACTCACATTAACTCCAGTGAAGGAGACACAACTTGTCTGGGTCTTTTGGGAGGGGAAGAGGATCTTTTTCATAGAACTTCTTATCCACTGTAGCCTTGGTCAAAATCTCGAGGAGAAAAATACAAAGGACCTCTTGTAGGATCAATCCTTTCACACTAACAACCACCAGGCGTGAATAAACATGCATTTAACAAAGACTGTTACTTTTATCCCTACGAGCACAAGATGTTGAAAAAAGATACACTACCGTTCAAAAGTTGGGGGTCACTTAGAAATGTCCTTGTTTTTAAAAGAAAATCACATTTTTTGTTCATTAAAATAAGATCAAATTCATCAAAAATACAGTGTCGACATTGTTAATGTTGTAAATGACTATTGTAGCTGGAAATGGCAGATTTTTGATGGAATATCTACATAGGCGTACAAAGGTCCATTATCAGCAACCATCACTCCTGTGTTTCAATGGCACGTTGTGTTAAATAATCAAAGGTTTATCATTTTAACAGGCTACTGGATCATTGGAAAACCCTTTTGCAATTATGTTAGCACAACTGAAAACTGTAGTGCTGATTAAAGAAGTAATACAACTGGCCTTCTTAACACTAGTTGAGTATCTGGAGCATCAGCATTTGTGGGTTCGTTTACAGGATCAAAATGGCCAGAAACAAATAATTTTCTGCTGAAACTCATCAGTCTATTCTTGTTCTGAGAAATTAAGGCTATTCCATGCGAGAAATTGCCAAGAAACTGATGATCTCGTGCAACGCTATGTACTACTCCCTTCACAGAACAGCCAAACTGGCTCTAACCAGAATAGAAATATGAGTGTGAGGCCCCGATGCACAACTGAGCAAGAGGACAAGTACATTTAGATTGTCTAGTTTGAGAAACAGACACCTTACAAGTCCTCAACTAGCAGCTTCATTAAATAGTACCCGCAAAACACCATTATCAACGTCAACAGCGAAGATGCGACTCTGGGATGCTGACCTTGGCCAATAAAAATAAAAGATTAAGATGTACAAAAGAACACATACTGCCTAGAAGGCCAGCATCCTGGAGTCGCCTCTTCACTGTTGAGACCCTTGTTTTGCGGGTACTATTTAATGAAGCTGCCAATTGAGGACTTGTGAGGCGATTGTTTCTCAAACTAGACACTCTAATGTACTGGTCCTCTTGCTCAGTTGTGCACCGGGGCCTCACACTCAATTCTGGTTAGAGCCAGTTTGCGCTGTTCTGTGAAGGGGGTAGTACACAGCGTTGTATGAGATCTTCAGTTTCTTGGCAAATTATCGCATGGAATAGCCTCCATTTCGCAGAACAAGAATAGACTAACGAGTTTCAGAAGAAAGTTATTTGTTTCTGGCCATTTTGACCTGTAATCCCACAGGCTCAAAATGACTAGAAACAAAGCACTTTCTTCTGAAATTCATCACTCTATTCTTGTTCTGCGAAATGAAGGCTATTCCATGTGATAAATTGCCAAGAAACTGAAGATCTCGTACAACGCTGTGAACTACTCCCTTTACAGAACAGCGCAAACTGGCTCTAACCAGAATAAGAGTGAGAGGCCCCGGTGCACAACTGAGCAAGAGGACAAGTACATTAGAGTGTCTAGTTTGAGAAACAGACACCTCATAAGTCCTCAACTGGCAGCTTCATTAAATAGTACCCGCAAAACACCAGTCTCAACGTCAGCGGAGAAGAGGCAACTCTGGGATGCTGTCCTTCTAGGCAGAGTTGCAAAGAAAAAGCCATATCTCAGACTGGCCAATAAAAATAAAAGATTAAGATGGGCAAAAGAACACAGACACTGGACAGACGAACTCTGCCTAGAAGGCCAGCATCCCGGAGTCGCCACTTCACTGTTGACGTTGAGACTGGTGTTTTGCGGGTACTATTTAATGAAGCTGCCAGTTGAGCACTTGTCCTCTTGCTCAGTTGTGCACCGGGGCCTCCCACTCCTCTTTCTAACCAGAAGGTTAGGGCCAGTTTGCGCTGTTCCGTGTTATACGAGATCTTCAGTTTCTTGGCAATTTCTCGCATGGAATAGCCTTCATTTTGCAGAACAAGGATAGACTGATGAATTTCAGAAGAAAGTTATTTGTTTCTGGCCATTTTGAGCCTGTAATCGAACCCACAAATGCTAATGCATCAGATACTCAACTAGTCTAAAGGTCAGTTTTATTGCTTCTTTAATCAGCACTACAGTTTTCAGTTGTGCTAACATAATTGCAAAAGGGTTTTCTAATGATCAAGTAGCCTTTAAAAATGATCAACTTGGATTAACGAACACAACGTGTCATTGGAACACAGGAGTGATGGTTGCTGATAATGGACCTTTGTACACCTATGTAGATGTTCCATAAAACATCTGCCATCTCCAGCTACAATAGTCATTCACAACCTTAACAATGTCTACACTGTATTTTTGATAATTTTGATGTTATTTTAATGGACAAAAAAGTGTTTTCTTTCAAAAACAAGGACATTTCTAAGTGACCCCCAACTTTTGAACGGTAGTATATGTATGGTTAAACAAATGTTAAAGAGAAGTCTTTCAACATCTTGTGTTCACTGTGATAAAACCTCATGTTACTCAAGGAATAAAACAATCCCAGAAAGAAACACACCTGATCTCTGCTGTTGGAATGAGGAGGATCTCTGCCAATTAGGCCCTCTTCCTCCACTCTCTCTGCCACTCTCTAAAAGATAGACACAACAACACATATTCCAGTTTGCTAAACTATACACCATACCAACAAACCTTACATACAGTTGAAGTTGGAAGTTCACATACACTTAGGTTGGAGTCATTAAAACTCGTTTTTCAACCACTCCACAAATGTCTTGTTAATAAACTATAGTTTTGGCAAGTCGGTTAGGACATCTACCTTGTGCATGACACAAGTCCTTTTCCAACAATTGTTTACAGATAGATTATTTTACTGTATCACAATTCCAGTGGGTCAGAAGTTTACATACACTAAGTTGACTGTGCCTTTAAACAGCTTGGAAAATTCCAGAAAATTATGTCATGGCTTTAGAAGCTTCTGATAGGCTAATTGACATCATTTGAGTCAATCGGAGGTGTACCTGTGGATGTTTTTCAAGGTCTACTTTCAAACTCAGTGCCTCTTTGCTTGACATCATGGGAAAATCAAAAGAAATCAGCCAAGACCTCAGAAAAAAATTGTAGAGCTCTACAAGTCTGGTTCATCCTTGGGAGCAATTTCCAAACGCCTGAAGGTACCACGTTCATCTGTACAAACAATAGTACGCAAGTATAATCACCATGGGACCACACAGCCATCATACCGCTCAGGAAGGAGACGTGTTCTGTCTCCTAGAGATGAACGTACTGTTACGAAAAGTGCAAATCAATCCCAGAACAACAGCAATGGACCTTGTGAAGATGCTGGAAGAAACAGGTACAAAAGTATCTATATCCACAGTAAAACGAGTCCTATATCGACATAACCTGAAAGGCCGCTCAGCAAGGAGGAAGCCACTGCCCCAAAACCACCATAAAAAAGCAAGACTACGGTTTGTAACCGCACATGGGGACAAAGATTGTACTTTTTGGAGAAATGTCCTCTGGTCTGATGACACAAAAATATAACTGTTTGGCCATAATGACCATTGGAGGAAAAAGGGGAAGCTTGTAAGCCGAAGAACACCCTATCCCAACCGTGAAGCACGGGGGTGGCAGCATCATGTTGTGGGGGTGCTTTGCTGCAGGAGGGACTGGTGCACTTCATAAAATAGAGATGGCATCAGAGGATGGAAAATGATGTGGATACATTGAAGCAACATCTCAAGACATCAGTCAGGAAGTTCAGAAAACCAGTCCGTATCTGGTGTGACCACCATTTGCCTTATGCAGCGTGACACATCTCCTTCGCAAAGCTGATAAAGCTGTTGATTGTGGCCTGTGGAATGTTCTCCAACTCCAATTCATTGGTTTTATGAAGTTGCTGGATATTAACAGAAACTGGAGCACGCTGTTGTGCATGTCGATCCATAGCATCCCAAACATGCTCAATGGGTGACACTTCTGGTGAGTATGCAGTTTATGGAAGGACAGACATTTTCAGCTTCCAGGAATTGTGTACAGATCTTTGCGACATGGGACCGTGCATTATCATGCTGAAACACGTGGTGATGGTGACGGATGAGTGACACGACAATGGGTCTCAGGATCTCGTCACAGTATCTCTGTGCATTCAAATTGCCATCGATAAAATGCAATAGTGTTCGTTGTCCATAGCTTATGCCTGCCCATGCTATAACCCCACCGCCACCATGGGGCACTTTGTTCACAACGTTGACATTAGCAAACCGCTCGCCCCAAAATATGCCCTACACGTGTTTTGCGGTTGTGAGGCTGGTAGGACGTACTTCCAAATTCTCTAAAACGATGTTGGAGGCGGCTTATGATAGAGAAACAAACATTCATTTCTTAGGCAACAGTGGACATTCCTGCAGTCAGCATGCCAAGTGCACACTCCCTCAAAACTTGAGACATCTATGGCATTGTGTTGTGTGACAAAACTGGACATTTTAGAGTGGCCTTTTATTGTCCCAAGCACAGTTTAATGAGCTTCTTGATATGCCACACCTGTCAGGTGGATGCATTATCTTGGCAAAGGAAAAATGCTCACTAACAGGGATATGAACAAATTTGTGCACAAAATGTTAGACAAAGAAGCTTACTGTGCATATGGAACATTTCTGGGATCTTTATTTCCGCTCATGAAACATGGGACCAACACTTTACATGTTGCATTTATATTTTTTTTCCCGTATAATAAACCTCATACATAATTTCAAGGAGAAAAGTAAAAGATGGTCCAATTACACTACTTAAGGGAAGAAATAACAGTTCAAACGTCATTGTCCCCAGAGGGAAATTTGGTTGCAGGCAGGGGTAACATTTAAAAAAAACACACACATAGTACATAGATTTTGTTTCTTCTTCTTCGGGCAATAGCATGCGAAAATCAGATACTGCACCATTTAATTCCCTATCCCTACTTGGGCCAAGTGTTTAACATGTTTTAGCCGGTGGGTACAAAGGAGTGCTTGTATCAGTTGCTTTTTAGTCTGGTTTGTATCTGGAACCTGAGGGTAGAAGTTGGAACGCGGAGTGGAGGGGGGTGGTTGCTGTCGGAGGGCTTTGGGTAAGGAGGACAATAAGAGTGGAGGAGAGAAAAGAGTTATACCTGGTCAACAGGGAGATCTACTGCTGTGTTCTCATTCTCCAGCACCTCCTCAGCCCCCTGCACCTCCTCTCTCCTCCTCCGTACACATCCTTTGAACACACTGGCCTGGGCTGCAATGCACACACACACACACACAGAGAGACATGAACCATAAATCATCGTAAGTGTGTACAGACACAATCATGAATACAATACTTTACACTATGCCAGGGGTCTCAAACATGCGGCCCAGGGGCCACATCATGCCCACAAGTTGCTTTCTTGTGGTTCCACCTCTGATATCTAATTCCTATTCAAATCAGGCCCTCCGTGAGAACAGCAAAACTGACACTGGCCCCCAGGTAATTGGAGTTGTGTGTGCTCTTACCTGGTCCACTCCTTGGCAGAGGCCTAGGTTGGGCTCTTGTTCCTCACAGGTCTGGCGTAGAAGATAGCGCTCACCTCCTTCTTTGGTCTCCTTTGAATGTCTGGGAGTGTCGTCTTCCCTACTTCGTCCCCCGTTGACTTCACCCTCTGTCTGTTCGACTGGAACCACAACATCAGAGTCGTGTTCATTGGACACCATATGGAAGAAAACAGACACACAGGGTGGGACTACATGGACTTGTAAGAAAAGCACATTTTTTGCTACAGTGTTTCGACTGTACCTCTGGAGAGTCCAGGAAGAGCAGAGTCACTGTATCTGTCCTCAGGGCCCCCTGGTTGCCTTCCTGCCCTGAGCAAGACAAAGGGAGACAGTGTGTACCTTTATTACCACGCTCAATTGTCCTACAGACAAAATAAATATAAAATATGAATCAGTAGATGATAAGCACAAAGTAGCATACCTCATATCTCCTTAATTCCAGGGTAAATTCTGGAAAATAATGGAAAATTGAAATTCATGTAATATAGAATTCAATATTTGATTTAGAATAAAACACACACACTAGTCTTTAGTCTTGTCTGTCTAAAAGCTGTTCTATTGTCAGATTCTCTAACATTTATGTACGATGATAATTCCATCCATACCTATCAGTGGCTTTAGGAACCAACAGCTCCACGTAGGGCAGCTTCTTGAACCTCCCTGCTCCCACTGCCACATAGTGGGGGGGTCACTAATGGGGTCAGAGAGCCTCTAGCCTTTTGGGGGCCCTAAGTGAGATTTGATTGGCGGCAACAACAAAAAATATACTTTCTCCATTTTGCTGACAATTCGGTCTGTGGAGTAATATTGCCTAGGACAAAAAGATAACAGAATACATCACAAATAAACTACAGCACTGTAGTTCTAGACAGATTTGTGAGTCAGAAAAAAAGACAAGGCAGAAATACAACCTCCTCTGAGCAGTGAATGCCAAATAATACAATTTGATAAACAATCATTAATATAGCAACTATCCCATTTGATATGATTTAACACCAGGTGGTTAGGCCAGTAACTGAAAGGTTGTTGGTTCAAATCTCGAGACGACTAGGTGAAAAATCCGTCTGTGCCTTTGAGCAAGGCACTTGACTCTAAATGCTTGTGTAAGTTGCTCTGGATCAGAGCGTCTGCTAAATGACTCAAATGTAAAAATACCAGTTGTATTAATTACAGAACAGAACATTCACCCACAGACATTTCACAATAAGCAGTTATCACTTAGGGCCACACACCCTTCAGTCAGAGGGCAGTGTCCATGGCAACACACGTCATCATCCTGGCCAATAACACATCTACATAGACAGATTGAGTGCCCCACTTGAATGAATAACTAAACAATATAGCTACTCCGTCCACAAAATTGCCACTGACCTTACTATTAGGCCCTTAAGGCTATTGAGGCAATCCCTGTTAATATCACTTGTTTCTGACCACATAATATAACAACAAAATCAATACTTCAAACTAAACCTAGCCACAGACGGATAATAATGTTTCTACAGTGTTTCCACTTTGATGTGGCACTATGCAACGTTGTTGTATTTAAACCAAGCGGAAGGCATGGGGGCTGTCAGTGAGGGGCTGCGTACAGGTGTAGGATCTTAATTTGATTACTATTTTGTTGCAAGCACAGCAGGAAATGCAAACTTGTTTTAAAAAGGTTGTTGGGTTTTTAAAAAGTTTGTCATTTCCACTTTGAAATTTCAGACTTGATTTGCCCTAATGAGAAATGTATCAACCCCAATAAAAAATGGCCATGAATTGTAATCCACATGCTAATTCACGTTTCCTGTTGCTGCAGGATTATTTACCTGCTGTAGCAAACTGGCTCAAACTAAGATCCTACATCTGTAGGTTGTGTATCAGGCCTGCCCAGGCATGTTCAGAGCCCTGATAACACAGTGGCAAAACAACATCTGTGCCAACCCAATTGTCACACAATCTACTGTTTCATATTAACTCAGTGGTGTAGAGAAAGAATGCTGACGGGCACGTTATGGTGGCCTTTCTGGTCCCAGTCAGATAATGGAGATTTATATTATTTTTAGGAGTACGATATTGCTCCAAAGCAGTACACACACTCCACAGCTGAAAATGAAATACATTCATATCTTGCTATCCAACCAATTGGACTGAATAAAAAGCAAGCCCTTTCCATTGTGCGAATGGCTATTGAGATGCTGCGCTTGAAATGGCCTTGCATGACAAGCATCCGTGACACGTCCGAGAGTCCTTTGCATAATGTTACCTCATCAAGACCTATCCTCCTTTGATATGTGAATGTATCTGATGATAAGAGAGAGCTATTGAAATGGGCCAACAATTACCTAAGACACCGGGTGACAGCTTGAATGCAGCACAGAACATTGACGTTATTATGGTGCTTATTTACATATTTGTCTTGGTACCGGTTCTGATCCACCTGATTGCTTCTACACCTGCATTGCTTGCTGTTTGGGTTTTAGGCTGGGTTTCTGTACAGCACTTTGAGATATCAGCTGATGTACGAAGGGCTATATAAATACATTTGATTTGATTTGTTAGTGTGACCACCCCCCTCGGAGCGTTCCAGTGGCGAGTCCGAGATGGGTTAGGCCTGGATTCATGAGTAATGGACCCGACAGAGAGCCGCCACACACAGAAAAGCATATTGAACCTTACCCTGAGCTCCTTCTCTGGGTACAGGCTGCTTCTTCAGCCCTGTGTTCAAATAACTGTACGGAGAAAGGGTTCACACGTCATCCCCAACGTCAATGAGACATAGAGCGCTTGACCCATATCTGTATAAAATATTTGCATAATAGTTTACGAGCTTCATGTGTATTGGGCACACAATTGCATTACATCTCATAGGAAACGTTAACTTTGACAAAAATAATGTAACCTACTGTATCTAGGCATTTACACAAGTCAAGGTAGACATACATGGTCAACATGAATAAATGGACCATTGAACATACAGGTGTAGAATGAAGACCATTTCCAGAGAATTCATAATTCTGCCTGGTAGACTACTACTCACGCCAGCTTCTTCAACCTCTCAAAGCCTGCAGCTACAGTGCCTTGCGAAAGTATTCGGCCCCCTTGAACTTTCCGACCTTTTGCCACATTTCAGGCTTCAAACATAAAGATATAAAACTGTATTTTTTTGTGAAGAATCAACAACAAGTGGGACACAATCATGAAGTGGAATGACATTTATTGGATATTTCAAACTTTTTTAACAAATCAAAAACTGAAAAATTGGGCGTGCAAAATTATTCAGCCCCCTTAAGTTAATACTTTGTAGCGCCACCTTTTGCTGCAATTACAGCTGTAAGTCGCTTGGGGTATGTCTCTATCAGTTTTGCACATCGAGAGACTGAAATTTTTTCCCATTCCTCCTTGCAAAACAGCTCGAGCTCAGTGAGGTTGGATGGAGAGCATTTGTGAACAGCAGTTTTCAGTTCTTTCCACAGATTCTCGATTGGATTCAGGTCTGGACTTTGATTTGGCCATTCTAACACCTGGATATGTTTATTTTTGAACCATTCCATTGTAGATTTTGCTTTATGTTTTGGATCATTGTCTTGTTGGAAGACAAATCTCCATCCCAGTCTCAGGTCTTTTGCAGACTCCATCAGGTTTTCTTCCAGAATGGTCCTGTATTTGGCTCCATCCATCTTCCCATCAATTTTAACCATCTTCCCTGTCTCTGCTGAAGAAAAGCAGGCCCAAACCATGATGCTGCCACCACCATGTTTGACAGTGGGGATGGTGTGTTCAGCTGTGTTGCTTTTACGCCAAACATAAGGTTTTGCATTGTTGCCAAAAAGTTCAATTTTGGTTTCATCTGACCAGAGCACCTTCTTCCACATGTTTGGTGTGTCTCCCAGGTGGCTTGTGGCAAACTTTAAACAACACTTTTTATGGATATCTTTAAGAAATGGCTTTCTTCTTTCCACTCTTCCATAAAGGCCAGATTTGTGCAATATACGACTAATTGTTGTCCTATGGACAGAGTCTCCCACCTCAGCTGTAGATCTCTGCATTTCATCCAGAGTGATCATGGGCCTCTCGGCTGCATCTCTGATCAGTCTTCTCCTTGTATGAGCTGAAAGTTTAGAGGGACGGCCAGGTCTTGGTAGATTTGCAGTGGTCTGATACTCCTTCCATTTCAATATTATCGCTTGCACAGTGCTCCTTGGGATGTTTAAAGCTTGGGAAATCTTTTTGTATCCAAATTCAGCTTTAAACTTCTTCACAACAGTATCTCGGACCTGCCTGGTGTGTTCCTTGTTCTTCATGATGCTCTCTGCGCTTTTAACGGACCTCTGAGACCATCACAGTGCAGGTGCATTTATACGGAGACTTGATTACACACAGGTGGATTGTATTTATCCTCATTAGTCACTTAGGTCAACATTGGATCATTCAGAGATCCTCACTGAACTTCTGGAGAGAGTTTGCTGCACTGAAAGTAAAGGGGCTGAATAATTTTGCACGCCCAATTTTTCAGTTTTTGATTTGTTAAAAAAGTTTTAAATATCCAATAAATGTTGTTCCACTTCATGATTGTGTCCCACTTGTTGTTGATTCTTCACAAAAAAAACAGTTTTATATCTTTATGTTTGAAGCCTGAAATGTGGCAAAAGGTCGCAAAGTTCAAGGGGGCCGAATACTTTCGCAAGGCACTGTACGTACTTGGCCCCGGTCTGGAGGTCATGCAGCTCCCTGACGGGGGGGGGGGGGGGTGTACAGGGTCCTCACAAGGCTAGTGGAGCCTGGATGCAGTGGGTCACGTCATTGAGGAATGCCTCTATGGTGGCCACCTGTCGATGGTTGACCACGAACCTCCTGCCAGAGGAGAAGGGGTCACCGTTCCTGTAGACCATCACGCTCTTGACCGGAGGCAGGAGGAGAGTTGCTGACCCACTAGAAGCCATTTCACCAGGAGGAGAGTTGCTGACCCACTAGAAGCCATTTCACCAGATGCTGTCTTTGTCCCCGTCTGCTCGGGGTCTAACACACCACCTCTCATACACTCAAACCTTAGAAGGCTAGAAGAGTGTTGAAATGTTTGAATTAGGTGAGACCCCCTTCTGTTGTTGTGTTCTGTGTGGTGGACTCTCCCGCTTTCTCTGCTCTCTCTCACACACACACACATACACATCTCTGGCGGCTGTATTTCCTTGTTGCCATGGCAGCAGGGCCAGCAATGACTGGCTTTGTGGGCAAAACCATCAGCAGCAACAAACTACAAGAAGAGGGAGAGTGCAGGAGCAATAGACAGAGAGAGAGAGCAAGGGGACAGTGTTGTAAGCTGAATAAATAAGAAACCATAAACTTATGCATCATCTTCAAAAAAACATTAAAAAACCCGTTGAATTGACATGGTCAAATTCACAAGTGAAGCCTAATGCTAGTTCTGTAGTATGTACAACGGAAACAGTAGATAAAGCTCAGGGACAACACCTCTACAGTAGGTTTGGCTCTGGGAGTTGACTTGAAGTAGCTTTTCCATTCATCCATTTCAAACATTCTCCCTTGCTTGACCTTTTATGGGCTGTCAAGAAAGCAGCTTTTGTGTTGTCGATATCCACACAAACAAGAACAGTATGTTGAATTGTATAACTGCACTTTAATGATTGTATTGAGTATGTGGTCTCAATGGGAAATACGAGCTTGTGTGGATCATCTGAGATAAACTAAAGGCAGCAGGAATTCCCTTGAATCTCTCCCGTAACTTATTTAAAAATAATGGAGATCACCATAGTTATATGGAACGATGAAGACAATAGCAGTGACGTGAAGCAACATCACATGTAGCACTGACAGCAACAACGCAAGTATTATTATTATGTAAAAAACATAGCTATAATATACTTGACCACGCCATCAATGGATAGTTACAAACATAAACATTATTCATAATATGTTTTCCCCAAACATTCACTCTGTGCCACTCATACACATCTTGAATAAATACCCCCCCCCCCCCCCCAAAAAAAAAAAAATATATACATTTAATTATACCCCTCCCAGTGTGGGATAGCTAGATTAATTTATTTGGTATATGATTATTTATGTATCTTAACATAATTTCATTTATCAACATGAGGAAAGATTCAGTCCTTCAGATCAATGTCCAGTTTAGAGAAACAGCCTCTCCTTGGTCCTCTGCCATTAGGAAATATTCAGACTATCTTTCAGTGACAGGTACTGAGAGAGAGAGAGAGAGAAGAGAAAGATAATGTAATTGTTAAACCTTGCATTGAATATTGGTCTTATTCTTCAACACAATCAATGAAAACAATGCGACAATGACATAAAATTAGAGAAAAGGTCTTTCACTTTTTTACGGCTGGCAATAGCTTGTTGAAGCCATAGCATCTCCATGGCCAGAGTGTTCCTGTGTAGCTGCAAGGCTTCAGGGGTATGGGGCTCGTCCTGGGCCAGACTACGCCACCGCTGGGAACCTGGGAAAAGGCAGACACGTTCAGAGCAAGTCATTAACTTACATGCCCTAAAAACAATGAGTATAAAGTCTCTAAAAACAAGCATATTTGGATTCACACACACTAAACTTTTATTTGACCCACGCACACCTTACCTTTCTGAAAACAACCATCTCGACCCAGACTGCTCCAGACAGTGGTCGTATCCCCTGTGCTCTCCAGCACGCCTCCTCCATCCAGCTGCTCCGCCTGACTGCCCTCAGTCTCCCCCTCACCCCCAGGTGGACAAGAAGAAGGCCTGGAGGAGCCCCTGGAGATGGATGCCCGTCCATGGCTGTAGGGGTCATCTCTCTCTGGTTCTAGCCTATTGGACATAAGCTGTGCCCCTTCTCTCTCCCCTGGCTGCTCCAGAGGATGGCTTCCCCTGTCTGGTGCTTCTTCCGCATGTTTTTTGGTGAAGATACCAGATGGGCCATCCTGTATGGTAGAGTACAATAACATTTGCTAGATACACAAACAGTGCAGAAAATGACAAGCAGAACTTACGGTCTTCGAGAGAATGGCAAACTCATCAAGGACCTCAGCCACCCGAGCCATGGTTTGTTCACCACGCTACCAGACGGTGGAGACAGTACAGGTGCATCAAAGCTGGGGTCAAGAGGTTGAAAAACAGCTTCTATTTCCAGGCCTTCAGACTGTTAAATAGTCACCACTAGCCGGCCTCCACCCAGTCCCCGGCCCTAAACTTTAGTCAGGCTACCATCCGGTACTCAGCCCTGCACCTTAAAGACTGCTGCACGTAGTCATTGAACACTGGTCACTTTAATAATGTTTATATATTGTTTCACCCACTTCACATGTATATACACTGTATTCTAGTGAAGGCTCAACCTATATAACTACTGCTGTACACACCTTTTCTATTCATATACTGTCACTCCATAATGTCCACACACACACACACACACACACACAGGTCAAAAGTTTTAGAACACCTACTCATTCAAGGGTTTTTCTTTAATTTGACTATTTTCTACATTGTAGAATAAAAGTGAAGACATCAAACCTATGAAATAACACATATGGAATAATGTAGTAACCAAAACAGTTTTAGCCACCCTTTGGGTTCTGAGAATAGGATATATACTTAGTCATGTCACTGAGGGAGAGAGGGTAATTTATAATGTTTACATTATATCAGGGATCCTACTGAAATATTGAGTGCTTAGGGCTACACCAGAAATTAATGGTTATCTGCAGGAGGATGGTACAGTTGAAGTCGGAAGTTTACATACACTTAGGTTGGAGTCATTAAAACTCATTTTTCAACCACTCCACAAATTTCTTGTTAACAAACCATAGTTTTGTCAAGTCAGTTAAGACATCTACTTTGTGCATGACAAAAGTCATTTTTTCCAACAATTGTTTACAGACAGATTATTTCACTTATAATTCACTGTATCACAATTCCAGTTGGTCAGAAGTTTACACACACTAAGTTGACTGTGCTTTTAAATAGCTTGGAAAATTCCAGAAAATTATGTCATGGCTTTAGAAGCTTCAGATAGGCTAATTGACACAATTTGAGTCAATTGGAGGTGTACCTGTGGATGTATTTCAAGGCCTACCTTCAAACTCAGTGCCACTTTGCTTGACATCAAGGGGAAATCAAAAGAAATTAGCCAAGACCTCAGAAAAAAATGTGTAGACCTCCACAAGTCTGGTTCATCCTTGGGAGCAATTTCCAAATGCCTGAAGGTACCACGTCCATCTGTACAAACAATAGTACGCAAGTATAAACACCATGGGACCACGCAGCCGTCATACCGCTCAGGAAGGAGACGCGTTCTGTCTCCTAGAGATGAATATTCTTTGATGCGAAAAGTGCAAATCAATCCCAGAACAGCAGCAAAGGACCTTGTGAAGATGCTGGAGGAAACAGGTACAAAAAGTATCTATATCCACAGTAAAAAGGAGTCCTATATCGACGTAACTTGAAAGGCTGCTCAGCAAGGAAGAAGCCACTGCTCCAAAACCGCCATAAATAAGCCAGACTACGGTTTGCAACTAACTACACATGGGGACAAAGATCGTACTTTTTGGAGAAATGTTCTCTGGTCTGATGAAACAAAAATAGAACTGTTTGGCCATAATGACCATCGTTATGTTTGGAGGAAAAAGGGGGATGCTTGCAAGATGAAGAACACCATCATGTTGTGGGGGTGCTTTGCTGTAGGACAGACTGGTGCACTTCACAAAATAGATGGCATCATGAGGTAAGAAAATGATGTGGATATATTGAAGCAACATCTCAAGACATCAGTCAGGAAGTTAAAGCTTGGTGGCAAATGGTTCTTCCAAATGGACAATGACTCAAAGCATACTTCCAAAGTTGTGGCAAAATCGCTTAAGGACAACAAAGTCAAGGTATTGGAGTGGCCATCACAAAGCCCTGACTTCAATCCTATAGAAAATTTGTGGGCAGAACTGAAAAAGCGTGTGTGGACAAGGAGGCCTACAAACCTGACTCAGTTACGACCTCAACCCAATTGAGATGGTTTGGGATGAGTTGGACCGCAGAGTGAAGGAAAAGCAGCCAACAAGTGCTCAGCATATGTGGGAACTCCTTCAAGACTGTTAGAAAAGCATTCCTCATGAAGCTGGTTGAGTTAATTCCAAGAGTGTGCAAAGCTGTCAAAGGCAAAGGGTGGCTACTTTGAAGAATCTCAAATACACTTTGTTTACTACATGATCCATTTGTGTTATGTCAGAGTTTTGATATATTCCCTATTATTCTACAATGCAGAAAATAGTAATAATAAAGAAAAACCCTTGAATGAGTAGGCGTTCTAAAACTTTTGACCGGTAGTGTACATATATTTATATTACACTGACATTGCTCATTCTAATATTTTTACGTTGCTTTTGTTTGTGTATTGTTAGTTATTACTGCACTGTTGAAGATACAGTGCATTCGGAAGGTATTCAGACCCCTAGACTTTTTCCACATTTTGTTACGTTACAGCCTTATTCTAGAATGGATAATATTAAAAGACAAAATCTAATCAATCTACAAACAATAACAAAGCATAATCAGGTTTAGACATTTTTGCAAATATATTACAAATAAAACACTGAAATACCTTATTTACATAAGTATTCTGACCCTTTGCTATGAGACCCAAAAGGTGCATTCCGTTTCCATTGATCATCCTTGAGATGTTTCAACAACTTGACTAAGAACATAGTGGCCTCCATCATTCTTAAATGGAAGAAGTTTGGAACCACCAAGACTCTTCCCAGAGCTGGCCACCTGGCCAAACTGTAACAAAATGTGGAAAAAGTAAAGGGGCCTAAATACTTTCCGAATGCACTGTAAGAGTTTCGCTACACCCACGATAACATCAGCAGAATGTGTGTATGCATCCAATAACATTTTATTTGAAACCTTAAAATGCTTACGTCTTTGAAGTGAGGAATGGCAATAATGTGCCCCTTCCACTCTAAGTGGTTCACTTCTCCATCGATATCTCTCACAATGTCCTCAAACTCTGAACGTGCGCAGTTGATCTCCTTTCTCATCAGATATCCACGAGCGTGTGCCTGTGGGAAAGGGGTGAGGTGACCACTATGTTAGTGTTGGCTACAACACCTGGTGAGGTTAAACTTGTTCGCTAGTAGTAGTGTCGCAATTGACAACTAGAGCTCCGTTTGAACCAACAACCCTTCAGTAACTGGGAGAGCACATTTCCACCTCTGCCATTTAGGTCCCTCCAGAACTATTGGCAGGGTCTGTTGTATACAGAATGGCATTGACCACACTATTCCACCTCTCCGGAGAAGCCTCTATTCCCAAAGCAAATGGAAACACTTCCATCAAATGAAGGAAGCTCCTGGGATAATCTACCCGACTTTAGAGCAAGGGTACAGCTATGGCATGAACAAACAATTGGCTACTGTACTGTATGTTAGAGCATGTTGTAGTACACTTTCCTACTGTGCCATAAAGGTCCAGACCGTTTGGCAGAGTATATTCACATACAGGGTATCTACACTATCATAAAAAGCTAGCTACATACATTTTGTGAATACAACCCTGTTCAACAGAGACTGTAGTTAGCTACAATACTGTATTAAGCTAGCGGCTAGATCGCATCGTGTTACGTTGTTAACGTTAGCTAGTAACTTAAGCCTCCCACCCACAGTCAGTCCCCGCTGCTAGCCAACACTAGCTAAAGTTAGCTTTGAAGCTGCTTTCAAGCAACATGCACGCAGCTATAGTAGCAAGAAAACACGGGTAAGCAAACGATCATTCTTTGTTTGGAGACGCCAGCCAGCTAGTTAGTTAGCTGCTTTTACCTGAAAAAGTATGAAAGTACACTCGCGTCCCTCCATTGCTATGGTAACGAGGAAAAGTTCGCGGGAAATAAACCGAGTTTTGTTTCTTTTCCGGTGTCACAATCACGTCAAGTGAAAATGAAAGTCCCTTCGTGAAATGTGTCATTTAAAATATATATCAACATCTCCTTATAAGTCGGAAACTCGTCTATATTTCTAATATATTCAAAGCAATTATTAGTCATTTCTGCGTTATGTCGCTATTGGTGTTTATTTAGAAAAATATGTGAGCGACCCCGGAAGTACTTATTTTTGCAAACTTCGTAACGCTACTGCTGTCCAAAAATATTTGGCTGTCTGGTCTCCGTATGGCTTCTTGCTAAAAATCAACGCCACACGCGAAAATGAGTGGTCTGAACCAAATGACTTTGTTCCAGACGTGGGGAGCATCTGTTCCACAAAAGGTTAGTCAAACGAATAATGTAAAGAATTCTTCCGGACGACGAAAAACAACGCAAAACAGCAGGGGCAGCACAGCAGCCTCAGTCAAGACTCAGAAAAGGGCGACTGGTATAACTTTGCCGCCCCGTAACACACTATGGGGTGAATTTGATCAGGGGTCCACAGCTGACAGCGAGGTGAGAGATGTCGAGGAGGTTGTTGTTGCTGATGATGATGATGAAGATGATGATGATTTAATGGTAGTTGCTGTTTATGAGGCGGAAAAGTCTTTGCAAATTGATGGAAACCTTGGACAACATAGTGAACACACAACAAATGTTGAGAGCACTTGTCTCACACAGATAAGCTCAAGTGGATCAACATATTACAAAGACTTCCCTGGCCTTGACAGCTCCTCTGCAAAGGTATGGATCTACCCCACCAACTATCCCATAAGGGACTACCAACTAAAGATATCGGAGGCGGCTTTATTTCAGAATACGCTGGTATGCCTCCCCACTGGCCTGGGCAAGACTTTCATTGCTGCTGTGGTAATGTACAACTTTTATCGATGGTATCCATCTGGAAAGATAGTTTTCATGGCACCAACAAAACCCCTGGTGGCACAACAAATAGAAGCGTGCTACAATGTGATGGGTATTCCACAGACACACATGGCAGAGTTGACAGGTAAGTTGCCACACATGTATCTTAAACGTGTTTAAGCAGGGCCATGGCAAGGCCATAAAACATGTCTTGTCTGACATTTCCATTCCTTTTCCACCAGGGAGCACGCAGGCTCAGCATAGGCAGGAACTGTGGAGGTCCAGGCGCATCTTCTTCCTCACTCCCCAGGTGTTGGTGAACGACCTGTCTCGAGCCACCTGCCCCGCGCTGCACGTCAAGTGTGTGGTGATTGACGAGGCTCACAAGGCACTGGGGAATCATGCCTATTGCCAGGTATCTAACACTTAAAACCATACCTGAGAATGTTTCTGCCTTAACTAAGGTAGTTTGTGTTGAGCTTTACATTTATGTCAATGACCATTACAGACCAGAGGTAAGCTATTTCACCACTGTTCTATAACTGATACTGGCTCCAGTTACCACCAGAGGGATTGATTGATTGATATAATTTATTAGATGATTAAAAGTAATAGGCTTGCCCAGCCGGTGACGGAATGACATGCATACAAGAGAACACAATAAAGCCCAGATGCTTATTTTCATTGCTGTCCTCAAAATCAAATCAAATCCTATGTTATTGGTCGCATACACGTGTTTAGCAGATGTTATTGCGGGTGTAGCGAAATGCTTGTGTTTCTAGCTCTGACAGTGCAGTAATAGCTAACAAATAATATCTAACAAGTTCACAACATATACACACAAATCTAAGTAAAGGAATAGAATTAAGAGTATATAAATATTTGGGCGAGCAATATCAGTGGCATAGACTAAGATACAGTAGAATACAGTATATACATATGAGATGAGTAATGCAAAATATGTAAACATTATTAAAGTGACTAGTGTTCCATTTATTAAAGTGGCCAGTGATTTCAATTCTATGTATATGGGGCAGCAGCCTCTAATGTGCTAGTGATGGCAGCAATAATTATCAACAGCAGAGGTGCCTGTTTGAGAGACCTTGTGAGAAAAATACCCCCAATCAAACCGCCATGTTATTTCTCAGATATTGTTTTTGTGACACCTTAAATCTATTCTCTAGTGACTGTTAAATTGCGGGAATAATAGCATGTTGTCACTGCTTCTCTCCTCAGGTGGTGAGACAGTTGGGGAGCCAGACTCAACAGTTTCGCATCCTGGCACTCAGCGCCACGCCAGGTGGAGACACAAATGTGAGCAGCACAGCCTCTTCCACAACACTGAGGATGTTTACAACTATTATTTTGACCTTATGATGCTTTCAAAAGGGTATTAAATGGACTAACATGACATTATGCACTGGCATTCTGTAATGATGTACCACTTCAACCATTTACAAGAGAACAGAAATTATATTCCACCGCAATAGTATTCACATTATGTAGGATTATCACCCAAATGACCTACTTCCTAGAAATCTATCAACTCACTCCTGACTGTCTTCCTCTGCAGTCAGTGCAGCAAGTCATATCCAACCTGCTGATCTCCCACATTGAGCTGCGGTCTGAAGAGAGCCCTGACATCCAGGCCCACTCCCACCAGCGCAGCCTGGAGAAGGTGGTGGTTCCCTTGGGGGAGTCGCTGGCCGGGCACCAGGCCCTCTACCTACAGGTAGGCACCATAGATCCTCTCATATCAGACTTGGTGGCACAGATTGTTTTCCTGGAAATGTGATGTAGCTTATGTCAACTAGAAAGGTAAACAGTGTTCCTATCTGTATGACAGCTGTAGAGCCTTCCAAGACACAATAATAACATCTATGTTTTGTTAGCTTTTTGAACTTTGTGGTGAAGGAGTGGCCTTTTGAGGCTGGTTCCCTTTTGATCCTGGGTTATGTGATATTTGTGTTGGTGCACTGTCACCATCATCTGGCTGAGATTTGTTATTGCAGGATGTTTTTTTTTCAACTGTCCCGTACTTGGGAGTAAACATTCTCTTTTGCCATCTCAGTGTGGTACAACTTAATTCATTATTTCTAACAATATAGTGAGAAGCTGCATACCAGGGTGCACTGTAGTTGTTTGTCAATGTGCCCATTTCAGACTAATTGGTCTCAATTGGCTGGAGTGGTAGAATGTTGTGGCTGTAGAGCAAAGGGCCAATCCACCAGCTACTCATCCAGCACTGTAGCTCCAACCTCAATCAGTGTCACCTGTCAAGCCACTGGAGCTGAAGTGACTGGCTGCTATGCGAATCAGATAAATGAACGCTCCGATAGGTGCTCCCCATGATCCAGCATTCCAGACAGCCTCTGGCGAGGAGGAGACTGGACCCGTGTGGTGCCGCCTGTAGTTGGTACACCTCTTGTCTGATGTGCTGAATTTCCAAAGTTACTCTCATGGTTTATGGTCTAGACAAGATGCCATGGCCTCAACATTGACTCACTCAAAGTAGGTTTGCCTCGGCAAGCATCTCCTCTATGGTCTAGACTAGTTGCCCTCAACATTGACTAACAGTGGTATGTTTGCCTCTCCCTGGGCGCCTCATTACATAGTATCAATGTGACAGCCTGAGCCTACTTGAGGCTCCATGATATATTGTGCATGGGATCCCGCTTGTGAGGGATTGTGTTTCACACAAGTAATTGAGCCCACAATTATTCCCTAGTCATGGGAAAGAATATTTATTTCCGTTCCCTCTTTTGTAGGTTATGTATTTTGAGTGGGAATTAAGTCATTTGGCAGACATGTCAGATGTTCCCTCTGGAGATTTCCTGCTCTCTCAGGCACTGAACTGGGGCTTAGTAACCTCATATGCTCCCATCTCACATTCAGGTTTTTGAATAGCCTTCAGCATGGTGCCATTTCCATGCTCACTGGTGCCAGATAGGTTTGAAACTCAACTTTACAGCTGTGGATCTGCTTTCGTGTGTCTGAACACGACTAATCAAGCTTTTTTGTATACTGGTAGTCTGGGTTATTATTGGGAAATGTCCATCCCCACCATCATGGTTGAAATCACACAATGCAGATTTAACTGGAACAAATTGGTTAAAAGGTGCGTGTTATATCACTATGCTGATCATAAAATGATGGGGACGACAATTTCTCAGAACTACATTTAGACTGGACTTGGCGATTTGAAGTGATTGAGATCCTGTTGGTTTACATGCTGCTGAATGTGGTACAATAAAGGTTATGAGTGGTCATTAACCTACACTGGGCAATGAGAAAGATGATCTCCTGAACAAGTCTTCACACCGTGATGATTTGACGTACAGTACTGTCTGTGACTGACGTCGTCACAGCTACTTTACTGTATAGTCCGGTGTTAATCAGTATAGGCCTAGTTCTCCTCTAAAACAAGAATGATAGATCTATGTATTGTTGAGTCAACAAAATAGATATGATACAAATGATCACTTTGACGTTAAATTAATCCACTTAGTCATTGGTTTTATTACAAAATATTTGTGAAGATAGAAAATACCTCCTAAAATCTTATTTTGAGTTAATGGATTTTTGTTTAAATTGGGTTAATTGTTAAATGCTGTGAACTAAAAAGAACTTAACTTTTCTTACTTAGAATAAAAATACTAAACACAGTGTGTGTATGTATACACGATAGGTGGCTCTATTTAAGTGCTCTATGCTTTTCCTCTCTTTTCAATGTTACTTGTTACCTGGCACTGCTGATGAGAAGCGTGCACAAACATTGACACAAAGCAATGTCTGGATTGGAACCGTATGTAAAGAGATAGAAAGAAGTAATATTGTACTGTAGTTTGAACATCGTCTTTAAGCACGGTTTTTCTGTATCAAAAAGAGGCTTAGTTGGTAGGCATAGCAAGGGAACGGTCAGGCCGTCAGCGTGGCTGAATTCCAGAGAATTTTAGAGCCCCCCCCCCCCCATCTAGCAGATTTTTTTGCATTTAAGCTGATTTCCAGCAATTCTAGACATTTTGCCATGCACCTGAGATATTTTGCAGTTTAAAGCACATTTCCTGCAATTCTACATCCTGCCATGTAGCGGAGAGAATTTTGCAGTTTTAAAGGTAGACTTAGTGTTATGATATAGATGCAGAAAGTTAACAGCATAGTGGGTACATTTCCGCTCTTTTGGTTCCGTGGCGCCCACGCTGTAAGAGTGAAGCGAACCCGTGCACATGTGCAGATAACTGTGTATAACTGAGAGCGAAGTCTTGCATCTTGCTCATCTCAATATTTGCGCTGCTGCTCGTGGCAATGTCATTTAGCTGAGTCTACCTTTTTAAAGCTAATTTCCTACAGTTCTATTGCATTTTGCCATGGCTAATGTGTTACTATGCTTTAAAACAATCTATACTGCTAAATGAATAGTTTAAACATTTTTTTACATTTATTTCCTTTAGGTGATTGTTAGTTCTCAAAAATAAAAATAAAATATAGGTCCATTATCTAGTTTTTTTTAGTAGTTTAAGTTTACACTGAAATAATTTTTCCATCACCCAAAAAGTTATCAGCCCAAATAATATTTTTCACTGTTTGGACTTAGGCAACCTGAAAAAACATTTAGGAAACCCTCCCAAGGATTAATGGCAGAAGGAACCCCGGCTTTAAGAATGAGGAATGCGTTGACGCCGATCATAGAGAAATGTAGTAGGCATCAGATAGCATGCTTGATTGTCATACAGCAAAGGTCAGTGATTTTGGTTTGTAGTAATACTTTTTTTTTTAATGTTTTTTTTTCTCTCTTTCTCACAGTGCTTAGGCGGTATAGCGAGGTATTTGGAAAAAGCCACGATGGTTTTTCAATACTGTCAAAACTATTTATTGAATATTTGTACCTGCAGTCAACTTAGGAGATAAAGCAGGTTATGTTCTTCATTTCACCGGTCACATTATGAAGCTTACCGTAGTTCCCCAGAACAGTTGAGCTAATCATTTTTCGTTTGTAAATAGCACAATGGGAGAAAGCTAGTGCTTGTGAGTCCAGCTGTGTATTTGGTTTATCTTGTTAGTTAGCTAAGTAAGTGAATGGGCAGGGCATCATATAGTGCTAGCTTTCTGCCGTGTTTGAGAAGTCAAAGCGCTTTGGATGGGTATTTTGATTTCCTTGCATTTTTTTTTTTTTACCTTCTCGGTCAGTCTACTCCTGCCCCCTATTTATCCGAGCGAGGCAGGCAGACCCATTGCCCTAGCGACTCCACATAGATACCGCTGTACACATACCACTCCCTTATGACAAGCATGCTTCAAAACTTTGTTCATTTGCACAATGTCACATTTGTTCACATTCACTCGTAAATGTCCAAACTGACAAAAAGACATTCGGTAGCTACTACCTATACTTGTTTAACTTTGAGCTGGATTGCCTGTCTTTGCGCTCGTTAGCATATTTACCTAGTAGCTGCTATTGAAATTCACTATTAGTTTGTGCTAATTTTGTTA